>NW_028258346.1:7440000-7750000 GCF_053883595.1 Heterocephalus glaber | reverse complement strand
ATGTTCATATTCTCTTTGTTCTTTAGCTCCATGACCCTGGGCAAGTGACCTGGCTCTGTAAGCTTTGTTCCCTTTATGTTAAAAATGGAGATGGATGATGTGGACCAGGGCAGAGACCAAGGAAGCCGCGCAGGTGCCAGTGCTGCATCCACCTGGCCCAGGGGGCAAATAGCTCCCAAAAGTTGGCCTCTCAGGGTCAGGGGCCCCCCATTCCCAGCCCCACTGACAATCTCACTGTAGCTCTGAGCACTGAGCAGAGCAGCACACTGTAGGTGTTGTCACCAAACAGACACAGGCTAAATGCCCAACAGACAGGGGCTGCCGTGACAGGACACGTGATGTGACATGTATTCCCGTGGAGCAGTTACCACCATCCTCCATCCACAAGGCATTTGGGGCTCCGACTGTGAAGTAAAGAGATTAGAAAATAGGGAAAGCCGAAAAGAAATTTTAAAAATGGGAAGAAAGGATCATGATGGTAAAGGTAGAAAAAATAAAGAGGAAACAATCAAATCTAACCATGACAGGCTCACGTGGACAGGGAACAGGTTGAACAGTCAGCCAGAAGGGAAATGCCTTTGTGAAGACAAATGCCTCACCAAGGTGAGGAGGGAGACAATAAGACATCAGGCAGTGGATTCTCTCACAAAGAGTTGCAGTGGTTGACTCTGAGATCTGCTGGAATGAAGAGAAGCGGCCTTCCACCAAAAGGAAAACAACCTTTTGTCGTCTTCATCCCCTGGATTCTAATCCATGTCCCACTGCTTCGACTGCTCTGGATTGTAATCAACCATTTAGTGTTCTGGGCTTGTGCTTCAAGGTGATAGGTGTCAGGAGTGGGCAAGTTTATAAGCCAGGAAACAAAGAGACACAGCAGAAACTCTGTGAATCCTTAAAATGATGCGAAATGAAATCATTATGAAGGAAACAGAAAATCCCAAACAGCAGAATGGAGTGGGAAGCTAGGAGGAACTGAGGGAGATGTGAAAGTGTCTGAGGATGTTTTCTCTTCAGACTCCTCGGCCTTCCTGATTTAAGAGCTCTGTGTTGCTGGGCTTGGTTTAATTACTGAGCATATGGGATGGTGGTCTGCTGAAATCCTCTTCCAATTTTGACTTTCCCTAAATGAGATCAAAAGCGATGTTGCCAAACAAGAGTGAAGATGGGGTGGAGATGTCGGGGCCTGGAGAACAGAAAGTGAAAGAGTAATTATTTAGGAGCATCAGGACCAGTGGTTGGATTTTCAGTGAGCACCAAGGATTAACCTGAATTGAAAAGAAAACCAACCGCATGTTTGTCATCTTTTTCTCCATCCACATTCAGCTGGAGGGATGAATGGCTGAGGTGGGAGCCAGGCAGGAGTGGAGAAGACAAAGGGCTGGAAATTCTGTGAGAGTCACAGAGCAGGAGAGAGACAGAGAAGCTAATACGTATGGAAGGGGCTCATCATGATGGTTGACCGAGGAAGCAAGAAATAGGTAACAGGAGGGTGGTGAGGACCTTAAGACCTAGGAGGATTGGTGGCTTCGGCTCGTTGGAGTTGGGGTTCTGGAAGGAAGGAGCAGAATGGAGCAGGAGGAGACGGGTGACCATCAAGGACTGGAGTGGGGACAGCCAAGAGCATGACAGAGGGGCAGGGCTCGATCCTGGAGAAATAGGGGAGTTGTGCTGAGGTCAGGCTCAGCTGCAGCTGGATGGGGGTCCAGCAGTGGGTTCCAACTCGAGGGGCTTCCGTCAGTGAGTCCTGTAGGTGACCTCCTAGGTAGCCCAGGGGTCAGAAAGTGTGTTGCTAGCAGGCCAGAGCCACACAGCTTCCCCCACAGTCTGCTGTGGCCCGGGCACACATGCACAGCTGACCCAGCCCTTCTGAGCGGCTCCTTCACACCCTCGACCCACAGATGTGCCCTGGATGGTGCTGGGCAGGCTCAGGGTCTGAGATGAAGACAGAGCCTCTGCCCTGGACTGTGCCATGCCTGGGCCACCCCGGTCCACCCACCCAGCCCCACATGGCCGGACTGTGAGTGGCCACCCATCTCAGAGGGTGGACGGAGGAGCAGAGGCAGCTTCTCTCTACCTCTCTCTGGCTCTCTCTGTCTCTCTCTCTCTCACACACACAACACATTCAAGCAGTCTAATGCAGAAGTCTATTTAGATTCTGTGCTTTAAATTATACTTTCTAGCTTTCAGGAATACACAATTGCTCACACAATAAAGACGGATTTTTTTTTTCTCTCCTTGAGGTAGCATTTTGATTACGTGAGTGTATCGTGCTTCCATTCAAACATCCAACAAAAGCTTCATTTGACAGAAAAACAAAAAACTTGTCAGTGTGCTGACGAGTCACAGCCACGAGGCAGGCAGGTGAGGAGGCAAAACTCCCTGCATTTCCGGACCACCTCGCTGAGATCCTGGGGAACCATGGAGGCCACAGCCCAGCTTCCATGGGCAGCCACGCAGAGAGGTGAGGCAGCACCAGGGCGTGAAGAGCAGAGGCCGCCTTCCTGCCAGGCCGCAGCCACTGTCCTCTGCCCTGCGCACTCCTGCCACCTGGGGTCTGCATGCACACACTTACACACACGCATTCCCCCACACACTTCTGGGTGTGCACACATGCACACTCACTCGTGCATGCACACGTTCACACAAGCTCAGGCCTTTGACTTTATTACCATAGTCAGGGGGATGAGTGGGCTCATACAGGAAGAGCTGGAAGAGAAAAGATTCCCCACCCCAGCTCACCAGAATGTGAGCTCCAGGCCATCCACACCAGAGGCAGCCCAGAAACTCAGGTGGACAGGGGCAGAGATGAGCTGAAAGTGTTTAGTGGACACTCACTGGGGCCCAGGGCAGCTGTGGGTCACTGAGACCACAGAATGCTCTCTCTCTCTCTCTCTCTCTCTCTCTCTCCCCCACCTCCCTCCAGCACTTGAGCCCTTGTCTCATGACTCCAAACTGCCAGACCATCCTGATCTTCTCACCACAAGATCCCACCCACTTCCACCTGACCACATAGGCACACGCACACATGCACACAGGTGGACACACACACACACCCATACATGTACACCTCACTTCTCTCAGCTGGACTCGTTGCCTTGGATATCTTGGCCTGCTGAGTGCAAAGCACACATTCAACCAGCTGCAAAGCAGGGAGTTGAGGTCTGGTTTGGCCTCAAAGGCTGCATGGCCCTCCATGTTCAGGAGTCAGGCTCTCTCTCTGGGTAGACAGCCACAGGGACAGTGGTCAGCTGTGCATCGAAGCAATGTCCCAGTTCCAAGCTTCAAGGACACTTGTGCTGAATTCTGACCCCAGATTCAGCCAGCACTGTCCATGAGAGGAACGCATGCTTCTCACTGTGCTGTCAGGAGAAAAGCTCCTAATAATCTCTCTAGGCTCCACGTGCCATCTGTAGTTGCATCATCCCACACACAGCAAGCTTGACAGCAGCAAGACGCTCTGGTAAAGGCCTCAAAGGAAAGCATGGTGTGGCCAGCAGTGGCCCCAGAGGTCCAGAGAGATCCTGGCCGTCTCCAGCTAGGGAAGCCCCTAACCGTGAAAATAGAGCTATTTTCCAATGATAAGTTGTGAAATAAGACGTGGCTTTTGAGCGTTTTAAAACTTCTATGAATACATTGCTTTCTGGCTCTGGTGCCCTGGGCCTGTGGCAAGGGCGCACTTCATGGCGGAACATTTCACTCAGCACAAGCAGACCGTTTACCCCGTGAGCTGGGGCAAAGAGAACAAGAGAGCAGCTGGGGTCCCACAGTGCCCTTCAAAGTCACCTCCCCAAGGACCTAGGAACTCCCATTGCCTCCACCACCTCCCAGTAGCACCACCCTGGCACCACCTTGAGGACCCAACCTTTACCCCATGGCTTCTGGGCAACATTCCAGAGCCACTGTACCGAGAGTCTGCCTTTGTGTACCTAACCCTGGAAGATCTGCACTGTGGTTTTATTTAGGAAAGCGATGTTTTGTTTCACCAGAAAAGAAGCAAAATATTTCAGCAAGTGAAAAGAAGAAGAGACTGGAACATGAGGCCCGTAACGATGGAGTGAGACTTGAATTTCAGCTCACGGGCAATGAGAAGCCACTGGGGTTTTGACCAGAGCTGGGGGCCAGGCAGTAGCATGAAGAAACTTACAGAAGGTGTTTGGCAGCCATGCCTAGGGCAGACGCAGAGAAGGCTGGAAGCTGGGGCCTAAGTCCAGAGGGTGCTGCGGGGTGCCCACAGTAAGAACAGAAAGGGGAACAGAAGCGAGACGACTGGATGACATTGTGACTAGGCTTTGGGATGTGTCTGATGTGGGGTGAATGGGGAAAGGGTCAAACTTGACATGGAGGGAGGAAGGAGAAGCTGCTGAGCAAAGCATAGAGTGGCCACATGCTGTGTCGAGTGAAGGGCTATGGGGAAAGGTTTCTCGTCACTCAGGGGTCCTCTGGGAACAGTCATGTTTCCGTTGAAGATCGTTCTTATTCTTTCTACATTTGCTCTGCGGACATGGCCCCATTGGGCACAGTCACAGAAGCCAGTAGGCCAGGAGTCATTCTAAGCTTGTCCATCCACTCTTACCCCATCCACCTGCAGGGCAGACTCTGTCCTCCACCTCTTGCCAGCCCTTAGATTTGTTCATGTCCCCATCAAAAGTCATGTCAAAATTTAATCCCATTGCGATTAATTAAGAGTCAGGTCCGGGTGTTACCTTTGAGAGGTAATTGGGTCGTAGGGCTCCACCCTCATGAATGGATCAACCCAGCCATGGGTTAATGGATCTGTGAGTCTGGGTTATCTCTAGGGTGTGTCTGTTGGAAAAACCAGTCGGCTGTCTCTTGTACTTGCCCTTTGGCCATGGGACACCCTGTGTGGCCTCAGGCTCTGCATAGTCCCCATCAGCAAGAGAGACTCTCACCAGATGCAGCCTTGGACCTCCCAGCGGACAGAACTGTGAGCGGAAAAAACTTAATTATTTGTAAATTTTCCAGTCTGTGGGGTGCAGTTACAGCAACAGAAAACAGACCAAGACACTTGCGTCTTGCCTCCCCTGATTTGTCTGCTGCCTCCTCATGCCCACCCAGCACGCCTTTGCACTGCTTCCTTCCTGCCAGGAGCAGCCTTGCCTCTCTCCTGACCCGGAAGCTGCCAGTTGTGGGTTATGGGTACTGGCTGAGTTCTGGGGAAGCACGAGGCAGGAAGTCCAAACTCCAGACCCACGGGTCGCACTCGCCCTGTGGTTCAGAGCTCCGATGACTCCTGGGGACTTCAGTCTGGAGTCCTCCACAGCTGAGCCCTCCATTCACGCCCTCCTGCACACCACGCCAAGCCTGCTCCTCCTCCTCATCAGGAAACCAAGCCAGTGCTCTGCTTCTTCCTTTCCCTCTCCGTAGTAGGCCCACATCCAGGCCATTTCCCAGCTCGCATGGGTCCAAGTTCCTCCTTCTCCAGGGCCTGGCCACCCAACCCTCCAGCGGGGACCTGGAGTTGGCCTGGCTGTGACCCAGACTCTTCCACTTTCACCCCCTCTCACCTTCCATCTACGCCCGGCTTAAAGATCATGTTCCTTTGCATCTGTGGCTTTATTTCTCTTTTGAGGGTGCAGACTATTCATACAGATTAAAATGGACAGTGTGAAAAAGGCCTAGTATCCAGATCCTATAAAGAGCTTTGAGGGTCAACAGCAAAAAGATAAACAACCCAATGAAAACGTGGACAAAAGATTAGAACAGAAATTTCTCCAAAGGAGATACACAAATATACAATAATCACAGGAGAAGATGACGAACATCATTAATCACCAAGGAACTATAAACTGAAACTCTAAAGGGATGTTGCCTCCCACCCACTAGGATGGCCTCGTTAAAAAAAAAAAAAAAAGCAAGTGTTAGCAGGATGTGGAGAATTGGAACCTGTGCACCCTGTTGGAGGGAAGGTAAAATGACACAGCCCCTTGGGAAAATGGGTTACCCTTGCCCCCAAAGAGAAGCATGACCAAGCAATTGCAGTCCTAGGTATATGCCCTCCATAATTTAAAACAAGTACACAAATATTTACCTGTACACATACATTCATAAAAGCACCAGTCACAATAGCCAGAAGACAGAAATAACCCAAATGTCCATGAACAAATGAATGGATAAACAAATGGAGGTGCATTCATAGTATGGAATATTATTCAGACATGAAGAGGAATGAAGAGCTGATACATGCTACAACATAGATGAACTTCAAAAGCATTATGCTAAGCAAAAGGTCACACTGTGATTCCATTTCTATTAAATATCTAGACTAGGAAAACCCAGAGTGGGGGGAGAGGGAGAGAGAGATTAGAGGTTGCCAGGGTTAGTGGAGGGAGAGAGAACGGGGAGCAATTGTCAGATGTGTTCAGGGTTTGCTTTTGGATGATGAAAATGTTTTGAAACTGAACAGAAGTGAGAGTTGTATGACACTGCGAATGCACTGAATTAACATTTTTAAAAAGCATCCTGATATAGTGCAAAAGAGTAGATGGTGAAAAGTTTGCTTCTGCTTCCACGCCACGGCCACCAGTTCTTCTCCCGGGGCCATCTGTCCTTCACCTTCTGCTGTGTGCACCTGCCGCAGCAGCCAGCCCGGGGCACAGCTCAGCCCAGCACAGGGACTTCAGCAGGGCCAGTTCTATCGGACCGAGGTCCTTGGCGGGGCCTCTGGACTGCAGCTGAGATTTCCCAGAGCTGCAGTGGGGGCTGGAGGTCTTCTGCCCAACCCTTCTCCCTCTCCTTCCCCGAGCCACCTCCTCCTGCTCTCTCTCCCTTTATCCTCCATCCTCTCCTGTGTTTATTCCCACGAAATCTTTTGCTCTGTGTGTGTGTGTGTGTGTGTGTGTGTGTGTGTGCGCATGCTCACTGGGAAATGAGCCCTGGGTCTTGTACATGCTAGGCAAGTGCCCTACCACTAAGCTACATCGTCTGACCCTGACCTTTTACATCTCTAATCCCATCTTGGCATCTGTCTTCTGAAGGGCCAGAAACAGACACACCAGCAAGCACACACACACACACACACACACACACACACACACACACACACCCTATATTACACAGATGAAATATGCACATGGTTCTGTGCCTTGCTTTTAAAATTGGCTGTATATTTATTTTAGAGACCGACCCCTGTCAGTACATAAAGAACTCCCATTGGCTACAGCTGTACAGCAGGACACTATAGACACCCAAGGTTAACTTATCCCAACCTGTATTTGTTAATATTGTTGTGTTTAGTCCCTTATTGATATGTAGGCTTTTTCCAATCTTTTGTAATTATACACAAATGCTTTTATGAATAACTTTGTACATATTGATTTTGAAACATATACAGGATAACTTCATGGAAGAAAAATACTGAGTCAAAGGATTTGTGCATTTATTTTTCTGATAAATTTCACCAATTTTCTCCCCTCAGGATCTATGTTCATTTATACTTTCATCAAAAATATACAAGTCTTCTGTTTCTCAAACCTTTACCAACACCGTGTGTTTTCCAATTTTAATTAGTGCTCTTCTAAAGTGGTAGGAGGATGATTATTTTTAAAACAGAAATCAAATCATGCCACTTTCCTGCTTAAACTCTTCAGTGCCTTCTCAAAATACCTGTAGAAAGCCCTGCTTCACCATGCTTCCCACCATGCCTGGTAGCATCTGGCCCACACCTGGCCCTCCAGCTTCTTCCTTCACCTTGAACATTTGTTTTTCTTTCTTTAATGCACCAAACTCACCTCAACTCAGGGCCAGAATATGAACTGCTCCTGCCCCCCGGAAGGATTTTGTCTGAATCTTCTTCAGGTGTCAACCTCAAAGTCGCCTCATTAGAAAGGGCTCCTTGACTACCTTTAAGGTTGCTAAGATTCCCTTATTGTCCCATATTATTGCAGATTGTGGGCTGTCTTCTGATCATTTATCACAGGTAGAAACTGCTTGTCAGTTTGCCTTTCTTCCCCACTGGATTTTAAATTCACAGTGCCATTCACAGAGCCTGACTCATCTTGGGTGGCAATTAGAACTTACCTACGAATGTGAGAGTGAACAAGTGCCTGGCTGCTTCTCCCAGGACTTCAGTGACACTGGGCGTTTCCCATACTTTCTCAAATCCCATTTTCCACAAATACCTTGTGCTTCTAAAGTTGGAAGGTGCATCATCTCCCAGGCAGCTCCATTGCCCAAGTGTCTGCAGTCAGCTAATATACTTTCGGATCCTTTGGAATGCAAAGTGTGACTCACAGGTCGGTCACACCTGTCACAGGTGTGTCCTCTGGAACAGATTAGAGGCCCAGCAAACATTTTCAGTGGTTGCCAAAGCAGATCTCAAGCTGCGACATGCTAATCCAGGGAAAGAGCTGGACCCTCTGTCTCATCTGGGCTAGTAAGGCCTTTCAAGTGGGTCCATTGTGTTGTATGGAGCTTTAAGCCAAGAGTCAGGGCAAGATGCAAATTCTGGAAACCCCAGGTAGCTGCTCATGTGAGGAGCACAAAACATGAGTGTTCATCATGTCCGTGTCAGGAGTTGAATTGTGTACTCCCTCTTCAAATCCACAGGTTGATGTCCTAACCCTCAGTCCCTCGGGATGTGATTTTATTTGGAAAGACAGTTGCAATTAGATGGTGGAATACTGAAGTACAGTTGGTCCAAGTTCGATATGACTAATGCCGTCAGAAAAAGGAGGAGTGAACACAGATGGACACAGGGAGGGCACCACATGAGGATGGAGGTGAAGATCCACAAGCCGAGGGACAGCAGAGGTGCCAAAGGCCACCAGCCGCTGGGGGAACATGGAACAGATCCCCTCACACACTCAGAAGGAACCAGCCCTGCTGACCCCTCGATTGTGAACTCCTAGCTTCCAAAACAGTGACATACCTCTGGCATTGAAGCACTCAGTTTGCAGTACCTTGTTACAGCAGCTCTACGAACTAATACGACCAGCGACCCACGTTAGGCCAACTTGGACAGCTGTCTTCTGCCTGCGGAGGTAAATTTGTGCACATGACCATCTAAATAGCCACAGTCACACGGTGTCCTCATTTGGGAGGTGGAAAGAATGTGGGGCTTGGATTGGGAGGTCCTGGGGCTTAGTTTTTGCACATTTCCTTCTCTGGCTTCAGTGGAGTATAAAGAGGAGTGGAAGGGCCAGGGATTTAGCTCAGTGGTTCCGCCACCTGCCTCGAAAGCGAAAGGTCCCAAGTTCAATCCCTGGTACCAAAAAAGTAACAATAATAATAAAGAGAGTAAAGAGGAGTGGACAGATGCCCTCTCTCTGCCCTCCAACATCAACACTGTGGCTCTGTTATTCCTTTTCCACTGTGGCCATGGTTCCCACCAGTCTTTGCACGGCTTCCTAAGACTGGGGCCAACCAAGGAGGTCTTACCTGGATGTCAGCTATTAGAAGTAAGACCGCAGAGCCTGAAACTTTGCATTCTTTCCCTTTGTCTTTCCATTTTATGTTTAGAATTCAGTTTTAAACCATCTCAAAGTGGTTTTGTCTACCTGGAGACCTTACCTGAGATTGTTATCGTTAGGAGTCATTTGGAAAAACGTGAGAACATTTTTATTTACCACAGTGGTATGAAGGAAAGGGCTTTGGATTCACAGGCAAGGGCCAGGGATGCTAGAAGTCCTATGGTGCACAGGCAGGTCCTACAAAATACAAATGTCCCACCCAGCTTCTAATACTGCGCCTGCTGAGCACCACTTCTGGGGCGAATCTTGGGATTACATGATGTTCTGTTAATTGATAGCCACATAAGAATGCATCCCAAAACAGTAGCTTCAAACAACCATCTTCCTTCGATGCCCCAAAGTTCTGTGGGTTGACACCTCAGGTGGTAGTAGCCCTGGGGGTCTCTCATGTCATGGTAGTCAGAGAGTGACAGAGCTTGGAGTCTGCTGAAGGCTCATGGGGTGGGCATCCACTCTCGTGGCTGGCAGCTGATGCTGCTTCAGCTGAGGTGTTGGAAGGACTTCCTCAATGGCCTCAAACATGTGGCTGAGGTGTCACCCAGAAGAGCAGCTTGTTTCCAAAAAGAGAAGCCCCCAAAGGGCACATCCCACGAGACGAAAGCAAAAGCCCTAAGGTTTCTTCTGACCCCAGCTGAGAAGTCAGCAGTGTCACTTCCACTGTCCCATGTTGGTCAGAACTGTCACAGGATCTGCCCAGATTCAAAGGGATAGAGAGCTGGGCTTTGGAAACAGACTGTCGTGGAGGACCTGACTTTAGGTCCTGGCTCCACCACTTACTACAGCCTAGACTTTGTCAAATCCTGAACCTTGCTGGGTCTTAGTGCGCGGCTGTGAAAACAAGGAATAGCATGCCCTCCCTTGGAGGGGTGCCTTGGGAACCTGGGGCAACCATGGCTAGTTGGTACTTTCCACTGGTAGAAATGGAAGACCTCATTCCAGGTCTTCTGATGCTGTGTTTGCAGACAGCCACCACTTCATCTTTACTGGCTTGATGGTTGAGGGATTTGAACAGCACCGTCGGAGAGGCAAAGCCATCATTTGACACAGGTAAGTCTTCTTACTTTTATTGGATTCTATTTTATTCTTATTTGTTTATTAATCTTTTGGCACCAGAAATCAAGTTCAGGGCCATGCACTTGCCAGGCAAGTGCTATGCCATTGAGCTACATCCCCTAGCTATTGGATTTTAAATTAATTTATAAATGTGCATATGTTTACATACATGTGGATATGCATTTGTGTGTGTTTGCGTGTGTATACTGGGGATTGAACCCACAGCCTTACACATGCTAACTACATACTATACCACTAAACCGTTCTATTCTTGTAAAAATATATGTAAAAACTTCTATACCATCTTTCTAGCTCAACTTACTTTTGTTCCTCAGAGGCAACCACTTACAACATTCGTATTTTTTTTTTGTATTTACAGTTATATTTTTAGATGGAGACAAAAATTACACTCTTGATTCGCTTATTTTAAACATCTTCCACTATATTAAATGAATATCTTAGACCATTCATCCCCACTTCCTGGGCTTTCCATTCTTCCAACATAATTGTTTATCTGTTTTTTGTTAAATCCACACACAGCATTTTCATTACTATGATTATGTAAAATAAACATTGTTCACTGCTGAGCCAAGTAGTGAATTGAGAGTAGACTTCTGTTTCTCAACATAATCTTCTCAAAGTTGACAATTTCTCCATATTTTGCTTTTGCTTTGTTTTCTCTAAACATCTGAGGCTTCCCACGTTTCCAATAACTCTGCAGATCAACACTTTCTACACTTTTTGGCATCACAAACCTGTCCACAAGGGTTCTTCTGGGGCCCTGCTGCCACCCTGCCATGGCCAGGGAGTCCTGGGGCTTCCCTCTTATACCCTTAGTAGATCACAACCTTCCCCATCTGTGATGCAGTACCTTACAGTGGCCTCTGAAGAAAGAGCATGTTGGATGTAAATTTCTGTATATTTTTTGTGTTTGAAAATGTCTACTGATTGATAACATTAAGTATTATCAGCCACATTTGCTTGATAGTGTTCTGGGAATAGAATTTTAGGCTAGAAATTCATCTTCCCTTGGAATATTGGAGGCATTTTTCTTTTCTTTTCTTTTCTTTTTTGAGACAAGGTCTCACTATGTAATTCAGGCTGGTCTTGAACTACGTGGCCCAGACTGGCCTCAAACTCACAGTGATCCTCCTGCCTCAGCCTCTCAAGTGCTGGGACTACAGGCACGCGCCACCACGTCTGGCACTGAAGGCATTTCTCTAATGTATTTTACTTCCCATGTTGCTCTTGAGAAATCCAGTTCATTCCAATTCTTGATCTTTTATGTGTAAACTTTTTAGTTGTTGTTTTGAAAACTTTGAAGATCTTCTATTTCTAGGAGTTCTGCAATATCAAAATGGGGTGTATTGGTCTCAGGCCATTATCAGCTATTATCTTTGGCATTTGGAACATTTCAATTAAGACTCGGGTCTTTCCAGTCTAGGCCTTTCCTTGTCACTATTTCTTTGGTAATTTCATTACCACCATTTTTTCTGTCCTCTGTTTCTAAAACTACTTACCGGATGTTGAGCCTTCTAGATTGCTCTTGCAATTTTCTTCCCCCTTGTCTCCTGCAGTCCTTTTTTGTTTTACTTGCAGGGCCATTTCCTTAGCTTTATCATCCCACACTGCTGTGAAGTTTCTGAAATTCTAGCTCTCTTATTTTTAACTTCCAGGAACTCTTTCTTGCCCTAGTTGTTTCTTTTTCATCACATCATGTGGATGCAGCATCTTCTCTTGTACCTCCAAAAGCGTCAATTTAATTTTAACAAGCAGATTGTCCTGCTTGTTCCTTGCTTCTGTTGCCTTCACAGACCCTTTTGCTTTTGCTCTCGATTTTACCCCATGGTGACGGACATTTCCCTTGGTGCAGACCCTTGGCTGACACACACGTTTCAGTTGCTTGTTGCAGTCGTGTGTAAATTCATGGGATTCATTCTTGGGTGTGATCAGGAACCACTTAGGGTGTATGTTACATGTATTTCTTCTTGGGGTGGGTCAGTTCCTGCAAAAAGGAACCCTTCAGTCTCCTGTCCCTGTCGGTCAGAGGCCAGCTAGGGGAATGGACAGGGAGAAGGCCGGCTTCCTATACCAGCATTCACCCCACCCCAGCCTCCTCTGCACCAGATGGGACCAACACAAAGTCTCTGGCTCAGTTTCTCTAGAAAACAAAATTCTTGTCCTGCACGAGAGAAGTAAGAGTTGGGACCTGCAGGTTTATCTGCTTGTTATTAATACTTCCAAATAATCTCTCAGCCCCGGGGCCCCACCTGCTCCCTTCCGAAGCCCTAACAGCCCCACCCCTGGGGCTCAGAGCCTCCCTGGCCTTAGCAGTGCGCTTTTCTGATGCGGGCACTCAGCTTGGACTTCCCTCCTCTGCTCGTTTCTCGGCGTTCACTTTCTCCCTGTATCATGGGAGAGTTACACGTGTCTAGTGGAGACTCCAGGGAAGAGGGCAAAGGTTGCTCTACCCCCCATCTGGAAACCCCTAAACTGCCTTCCCCGCTACCCTCGAACCAGCAGGAGTTTGCAGGGCATCTCAAAGTGCCGGAGCTTGGCAATGACAACAGTAACTACAACAACAAGATGTTCTTAGCGCCTACTATGTGCTAAACACTTTGCATAAGTTATCTTTAATCTTCACCACAACCTGCAAAGCAGGCGTTCTTATCATCATTTTGCAGACGAGGAAACTGAGGTCAAGCAAGAGACAGAATCTGTCCTGGTTCATCCCTTTGATAAGTGGCAGAGGCAGGATTTAAATCCAGTTCTATGTGGCCCCAAGTTGATCCACCACAACCTTACACATCTACCCAAGCCACCCAGTAGGTGGGCCTTGATTACATCTTCACCTGACACGTTATGCTTTGGTGCTTGCAAAGGGAAGCCAGGGCACCTCCTTTTGGGATGTGCTCAGACCCTGCACTGACTTATCCTGTTCTGTCCTCGTCGTCCGACTCCAGGCCTGGAATCTGCAGGGCGCAGCCAGGAGCTGACTTTCAGAGAACCCAGTTCAACTGCAAGACTAACGAGCCAGCCTCCTTCCCCGTGCTGCGCTCCTGCAGACTGTGCAGCCTCCCAAAGGAGCAGGCGTAGCCATGGTGATGGCGGCAGTCTGCTGACAGGAGGGAGGAGAGTGGGGAGAGGAAGCGAGGGCAGGGAGGGAGGCCCTCGGGGTGCTGGCAGACCATTTCTATGAAGATGCTTCTGGGGAGGGGGGCCTAAGGGAGGGGACACCCCCAACCCCAGAAAGCTGGGTGCTCCGAAGAGCCACCCACCCACCCGCCTGCCCAGCCCCCTACCCTGACTCACCCGCAGGTGGGTGACTCACGGCCCCTGGGGTGTGAAGAGGCACAGGCGGCAGGGAAGCCTCAGAGAGGGGCTGGGCCTGGGCAGGCTCCGGGTGAGGCGCTGCGGGAAGGGAGTGCTGGGGAGGGTGGACCCAGAGGGCCATCTGCTGCCCCGTCCCTGCCCCTTACCCAGCCTCCCCGTTTCCTCGTCCGTCCGTGTCCCTCTCTGTGGCTGAGCCTCAGGGAGGCTGGACAGGCGCCGAGCCGCTGTCACCGCCCCGAAGGTCACTGCTGCACAGGTCTGCACAGGCTGCCTGAAGCTCCCAGCACAGACTGGGGGCGGATCGTGGTCCGTGCGGCCCTGCTCTGTGCGGGCCTCCCTCCATCTCTGTCTGAGGCTTCCTTCGCCTTCCCTATGGGCCACATCAGCGGCCTCCATGTCCCCCACAGCCCTGTGCTGGGGGCATTGGCCAAGCCCTTCCCTCTGCCTGGGACTCCCGGCTCTCAGCCCAGACATCTCGTTGGGAGGAAAGCCTGGTCTGGGCTCCTGGGCCTGCCTCTCACCTGCAGGAACCCAGGGCCCCAGAACCTCTGCTCCATATCACCGTGTCCTGGTAGGATGCCTGTCGCCTCTGCCACACCAGAGGGTCCGGATAGGGGCCAGCCTTGTCTCTCCCCTAGAGTCCCTGCATCTTTCGCCATGCCTGGCAGGAGATCCAAGGGAGGGAGGGAGGGAGGGAGGGACCCATTTGCCCCGCTTGGGAAAGTGTAGGTGAAGGCAGAAACCACAGTGACTTTCTCCTCGCCCACTGTTCCTCCACTGGACCCACAGCCAGAATGCTGTGAAAATACTATAAGCCTGAAGGATCAGGGCTACTTGAGTCAAAAGAATATTTGTCTTACTCTCAAAAATGTGTTTCTTGAAGATGGGAATAGCTAATGCTTCCAACAAGGAAAGAACCAACCCTGAGTCCCCCATGCTGGCACGAGGGACCCATCAGCTGGAGCACATTTCGGAGCACTTGCTTTGTTTCCCACAACCACCAGCCCCGGTTTGGTGTCCTCCCAGCTTTCTGACTTCCTCATAGTCCCCTGTCCTAAAAGCCACTGGTAGGGCAAGGGCCCTGGGGGTAGGGCCCACCTAGAGCCAGGTAGTTGAGCTTCCCTCCGGAGGAGCGGCTCCTTCCCACCCCAGCCCAGTTTCTTGCGGAGGCCCCAGGGAGTGAGTCAGCCCTTATAAAACCAGGGGGGTAAGATAGGAGGAAGGTTATTTACAGGCCTGCCCTGCTCTACTAGGCGGGGCCCCTACATGGCGGCCAAAGAGCGTCCCAGGGAAAGGGAGAGTCCGAGGAGAAAACACACAGAAGGCAGAGCACCCCAACTACTTCCAGGGTGCCCGGACTGCCACTGAGCCCTGGCACTCAGGGGGAGAAGGAAGGGCAGAGCGCTGACCTGTGTGTGCTCCTGCTGCAGAGTCCCCTGAAGGCCAACTCAGAGGGTCTATCGAGGTCTCCTGAATCCTGATAAATGTTTGTGTCATTAACTGGTGAATGAAATAGCATCTCCTGTCTCATGAACTTGGAGTTAGAGAGCTGAGTTTTAATTCTAGAGTTTTCTGACTTTCCACCTCTACCAAATAAAGCCTAAGCCCGGGAGGAAGAAGCCACTGCCCGCCCTGGTCCCACCTGCCTTGGGGACTGGCAGGTGGCAGCCAGGGTGCGGGGACAGGATGGGCCATGTGCTCTGACAGGAAGAGTGCTCTGGGAAGAGGGACTTCGCCCCTCTCTGCCCAGGGGTGCTTTGACCCCCGAGTGCTCCAGTCTTGACCCTGCACGAGCACTTCTGTATGGAACCTTGTTGAGAGAATCCAGTCCTGGTCCAGAGGAGGCAGGGGATGGGGCCCTGGGAAGCAGATGGCACAGACACAGAAGATGGGGGTACTTTGCTCCAGGACCAACCCATTCAACTCCAGAGTCAAGAAGGGAAGACGTCCGGGAGTCCCCCACGCCAGTCCCTGGCTTCACACACAAAGAAACAGCTCACGGGGAGAGGTGGGCCTCCAGCATGGCCCAGGCAGCGGGCAGCAGGCCTGGGGCAGAAGCCCACCCACCCCACACCCGCCACCAGGGAGAGGCAGACTTGAGTCACCCAAGGTAAGCTCTTTCTGCACCTTAGGGCACTGCTCTTTCCTGCCGAGGGTCCACAGAGAACTGAGGTGTGAAAGTCCCTTCCAACTCCTAAAGTTCTGTGTAGTTTCTTTGTTTTTCATGTTTCATCAAAGACAGCCATTCTTACTTCTCCCCATAGACCCTGAGACAGTGGACAGATGCTGTGATGGGAGGAGGGCAGCTGCTCTGCCCCGGAGCCACACGTGCAGTGTCCCACATGTCTGCACCCTGCCCTGCAGAGGCCCACAGGGGGCTCACCACGGCTGACGAAAGACTGGTGTCAGGTTTTGGTCCTCCTAGCAATGTCCTGAAACCAACCACTGTCCATTTAAGCTGTGCAGGAAGGAGAGTACAGCCGGGCTGAGTTTCTTAGCTCTCAGCCAAGACCAGGGAAGGACATCGTTCAGAGTGGGCAAAGGACAGGCCAGGTTCCCAGCACCATAGTGTAAGTAAATGGAAAGTGCATCCTGGGGACAGAAGCAAGCTCCAGCCCAGGGTAAGGGAAAGGTGCCACTACCCAACTTGGGGTACCACGAACCCTGACTTCCACAGAACTGCCGAAAGAACTGCCAAGGGCACAGCAGGGTGGGGGTAAGGAGCAAGGAACAAGAAGCTAGGGCTCCTTCGGGGCGAGGCCACAGCTATCAGAACGGTAGAGTTGCAGTCTCCTGAGGCCGCTGGGGATAGGGTAGATTCTGTTTCAAAATGTAAGAGTCATTCCTATGCCTCCTTCCATCTCTGCTGAGATACAAGAACTGAGGGGAAGTGGGAAAGGACAGAGGGGCAGTAGGAGGACTTCATTTTAGCCTGCAGGGATTCCTCACTGAATATACAGTGTCCACGTTACAAATACAAGCCCAGCGTATGACTGCCTGGGTTTGAATCATAGCTCATCTACTTCCTGGAACACATGTTGGACAAATGCCTAAACCTTAGCTTTCTGAATTAAAAGTAAATGGAATAATAATGCCCATCTAGCACTGCTGATGATCAGAGTGTTTATATTAGTTATCTACTGCTGTGTAACAAGTTATCCCAAATTTAGTGACTTAAAGCAGTTATTATCCTACAGATTCTTCTAATAAGTACAGTGTAGCAGATGTGATGCAGTATTCCTTCTGACACTAGGATATGAGCTTGCAGTCAAGTTTTAGGAACCTGGGCACAGCTTATGTGGTCTCTTCCGGTACCATATCTGTCGTGAGATTGCAATCAAGCCTTTGGCCAAGGACTCCCATCTGAAGCGTTGGCTGGATGTGGGGAAAGGCACATTCCAGCTCACTCCCATGCTCCCATGCAGGCCTTAGTCCTCACTGTGTCATCCTTTACACAGGGCTGCCTCACCATGCAGCAGCTGGCTTTCTTCATGGCACGCAATCTATGAGAGAGTAAGAGCAAGAGAAAGTGCCCAAGAAAGAAGCCATAGTCTTTTTATGACCTAGTCTCAGAAGGGATTCCCAGTCCCTTCCCAGATACTCTATTTGTTAGAAGTGCGTTAATAAATCCAATCATATGCAAGGAGAGGATTTGTTTTGTTTTGTTTTTGTTTTTTGAGACAGGGTCTCGCTATGTAGTTCAGGCTGGTCTTGAACTCACTATGTAGCCCAGGCTGGGCTCGAACTTTTGGCAATCCTCCTGCCTCAGCCTCCCAAGGGCTAGGATTATAGGTGCAAGCCACTGCCCTCGGCAAGGAGAGGATTTATATAGGGTGTGAAGATCAGGAGGCACAGGTCCCAGGAACCATCTTAGAGGATTCCCACCACTATGCTTAATCAATATTACCTACTTTTATTATTCCATTTAAAGAATCTTATTCCCCAAATTATTCTCCATTAGTGCCACTATGAATTTCTATTTCTGTGTTGCAGCTGCTGTTTCTTCTGCCAGGAATGCCTCCTACAGATGTTTCCATTCCCCTCCTACCCATGCAAAGGCTGGACCCAAATGCCACTTCCATGAAGCCTATGGAAGTCACCCCCTTACATAAAGTAGTCACTTCCTCCTCTGATACCCAAGAAGGGAAAGTTGACCAACAGGCTATCGGGTTTAGGCATCTAGGATCAACAAGGGACCAGCTCCATTAGATTATTGCAGAAACCACTTTCACAGTTCTGCTTGTGTTGGGCTAGCCAAGTGCCTACCCATTCGCCAGTCCTTAGGACTACGGTTCTCTCACAATGGTGATGTGGGTCAATAAATGAGGGCTCTTCTGAAGCCTGGGCTCCAATGGCCTGAATATCATGCAAGCAAGAACTGTCCACCCAACACACAGATAAAACATTTGGGAGATAAATCTTTGGGTGTTCATGCTTCTGTGGATTCTTTCGTGGGTTTGAAAATTTTATCTTCCAGCACGGCTCTCTTGGCTCTAAATAGGGCTTTATTCCACACTAGAATACTGTTGTCTAGTGAGGCTAATCATCCCCAAATGATAAACCGCACAGGGTATCCACAGGGTCATGAGAAGCTTGGGAAGAGACAGCCAGCACATTGAATATGGGTGTGGTGTCTTGGACCCAAACAGCTGATTCGGCCACAGTCTTCAGCAGAAGGGCATCAAGTTCACTCAGGAGGAGAAGCACGAGAAATTCACATGTGTTATCCACCTACAGTGTACCAGACACGGAACTGAACATCCATGATCTCACTGAGCCCCCGGAAATGCCCCATGAAGAAGGTGGTGTTATCCACATTTCTGGACAAAGAAACCAAGGCTGTGAGGCTGGCCCAGTTAATGCCACCCACAGAAAAGAGCACTGCTTGACTCCATGATCCCCTTACAAATGATTGTGGAAGAACAAAGGGAAAGGCAGGGTTAGGAGCCAAGCTAACTAAAGTAACTCCAAAAATAGCTATTACAGACCAAGCATGAAGTTACATCTAGTTCTCCAAGATCCTCCTGAGCCACATTTCAGCAAGGCTTTCCTTATTGTTCCAGAGCTGCATAATAAGCAAATCTTCCAGAGTGACAATTTGGGAGAGATGGTAGGAAAGAATTAATGTTGCCTATTTAAAAAAAAAATAGGTAATAGCCCACTTTGTGCTGCTATAACGAAATATTCGAGACCAGGTAATTTATAATGAATGGAGACTTCTTTCTTACAGTTCCGGAGGCGAGAAGTCCAAGGTCAAGGTCAAGGTCTTTCCTGGTACAGCATCTCAAGTTAGGAGGCAGAAGGGCCAGAGGGCAGAGTGGGAGGGAAAGCAAGAGGGGAGGCTAAACGCACCCTTTAACAGGAACCCACTCCCACAATACAGCTAACCCACTGCCATGACGGCACTGATGCAATCCCGAAGCCAAAGCTCACAGGACCTAATCACCTTTTAAAAGCCCCACCTGTCAACACTGTTGCATTGAGGGTTAAATTCCGACACGTCTAAACCATAGCAAGGATGCCTAGTAGATTAATGAACAACACCTCCCCCCTATTACCAGCCCCACCTTTATCAGAAGATACTTATTAAAATGATAAAAGTTAACAGGATAGCAACTCTAAACCCCAGTTGCTATCCTGACATGAACCATCTCCCTCATGCATCACTTTCTGTTCTGGCTTGCTGTTGCTCTTTTACCCAATAGGGTGGTCTTTCCTGTCTCAAAGGGGATCTTTCACAAGGAAGCAGAAGCCTCAGGCCAGGAGCTTGAACTGATTCAAGGTTGCCGGGTAGAAAGATGGACCCAAAGTTGCTGATACCCTTTCTGTTTACCCCACCTTTATTACACGGGATAGGTTTAAATTGCTGTGGAGGCTTTTGGGGACATGGTTGCAGAGGGACAGAGAGGGCTAGAAGAGCCCTGTTGAGACGAGACAGTGAGAGAGCCTTAAGAGTCTTAAGAGTCTTAAGAGTGAGAGAGTCTTAAGACTCTCTCAGTACATATTGGATCAGCACAAACTCTCTGCCAAGCTCCAGCTAATAGGTACAATAGGGACTAGAAAGGGAGACTCTGATCTTGCCCTTGAGGGATTTAGAAGTCAGTAGGGAAGATATAATGGGCACACAGCATTTAAAAATAAAAGAACATGTTATAATGCCATTAGAAAATTAAATCAAACCACTATTCCTCAAAAAGGAAGAAAACTCTTACACAGGCCATGGCATGGATAAGCCGAAAGGACATTCTGTTCAGCATGATAAGCCAGCCACGACACACAACTAACTGTGTGACTCCACACAATTGTGACAACCCCTAGACTTTCAGACCTCTGCAGCCAGAAGTTTCATGGTGGGAGTGGGGAATTGCTGCTTAGTAGGGATAGAGATTCTGTTTCAAGATGAAAAAGTTCTGGAGCTCCATGGCACAATCATGTAAACAGACTCCACACCGCTGCAGTTAGAAATGGTTAAGATAGTAAATTTTATGTTATGCGCACATTATCATGAATAAACATTTTTAAATGTTTTCATGAAAAAATAACATTAATCCATGCAAGAAGAAGCAATTATACATCTAACTGGGGATACCAAGGAGGCTTTTGTGGGGAGACATTTGAGCTGAGTCCTATAGATTAAATAGATGGGCGACAGATGGCCAGAAAAGGGCCTTCCAGGGAAACAGAACTGCAAGAGCACAGGCATATTTTTTAAAAATCCAGATATTTCTCTCTTGCATTGTGATATCTCACATTTTTGTGACTCTGCTGTGATATCTCAGCAAGCAAGGGCTCTCCTGCTTTCTCCCCCTTTTCATCTGTCCCCTATCTGCCTGCCTCTTCCTGCCTCTTGTTCTTTTTCTCTGGTGCCTTTTGAATCTTCTAAACTGAAATCCCTGACAAAGACTTGCTTTCAGCTCAGAGGCAGGCTTCCTTGAGGTGTCTTTAGTACCAGCAAACACCCAGAGACTCGCAGTGTTATTAACACACCTTGCTTCACACTCCCTTTTTCTCCTCGGAGACCAGAAGCTTAAGAAGAAATTACCTCATCACCCACGAGAAGCTGGCCCCAGCTCCGAGCACAGCCCAAGCCAAACACTCTAGCACATGTTCTCCCTGACTCCTGCAGCTCAGCACCTCAGCCCCAGCCCGGACAGCAAAGGGAAGAAATTCCAATTAAACTTGGTTCTTGGACAGAACCGAGAGGGGAGTGGGCTCCTCCACAGAGGATCCACTTGCCTTTGGCAGGGTGATTACATCAGAGCTGGTTATCCTCTGTGTCTGTCGTGGGTACTTGAGGCGATGTCTTGGCCTTTTCTGCTGAGCATGGAGGCCAGGCGGAGGGAGCCTCCAAGCCATGCCCTCTGCACACCCCAAATTACAAGCTGTGCCCCAGTACCTGCGAGGGGTCAGGACAGAGGCAGACGGCTCCCGTGGTCAGAGCAGACCAGGCAAGTGCAGAGCTGGCTCACAGGCCTCCAGGGGGAGGCTCGTATTTGGGGTGCATGGGTCATTCTTGGCAGGGAGATGGAGCTGGCCAGAGAGGAGCTCCACAGCTCAGGTTAGAATTCTCAATTGTCACCTTCAGTTCTGTCTGAGGACCAATATCCTTGCTGGGCATGAATTGTGCCAAGTCCTGGAAATAATACAAGGAGCATCATGGCAGGCCCTGACCCCTCTAAACCATGTCTGTCTTCCTGCTGGAGGTGTCCTGCTGTCTTTTCCTTTGGTCCATCTGTCCCAGGAGCTCAAGTGCTAGAGAGCAGGCCGAGCTCCGTGCTAACCCAGACCCACTGACATCTGCTCGGTGGGACTCATCACTTGGGATAAAATATAATCTAGGAAACACAATTCTCCCTTGATTTCCATTCAACTATATTTTAAAACAAAATCATGGAGTCTCAGCACTGGAAAGACCCTTGAGTGTCCTCTTGGCCAAGCCCAGCAAAAGGCAAGAATCCTCAGCAAGCCTTTGGATGGCGCTAGCCAGCTCAAATAATCAGGCATTTTTCCTGGTGGGAGAATGCTCTCATTTTGGGAGTGAAGTTAACTGTTGGGAGATTTTTTTTCTTAGGCTAGATGAAAATGAAAATCTGCTTACTTAGTAGCTTCCATTAGATACCAGTGCCGGGCATAGGTGCCCATAATATGGACGTTGGCTAAGGATCTGGCTGACTGGCAGAATGAACGAAAGATTGCACAGGGTCGGTTGGTAAGGGAGAAAGGGAAGGTAATTGCACTGGTGCTGGGGGAGGGCGGGGGGAGGGAGGCTGAGACACCCTTGTTTTCTGAGAGTGTTTTCCTTTCTTTGGGAGGGCAGGAGGGAGTGGAGAGGGAGCGCCTGATCCAGCAAATATCCTCATTCCTTAACATCTCTTAAGCAAACTGATGACAGCAAAAATAACTAAATAAATAAATCAACAATTCAATTTATCAGTAAATCCAATTTAACAAATAAATGCATTCGTAAAATGAATTAAATTCTTTCCATTTGCATAAAGGCTGCTAAAGATAAGTGTTGCCTATTTTCTCAAGTTGCTTTCTCATGATCTCTCTCTCTCTCTCTGACACACACATACACACACCCACACGACACACACTCCAGAGCTCACAGACCACTCTTTCCTGACCCCCTTAGAGTCAGCCAGCAAGGTGAGCCTGCACACACACCCTCCTGCTCTGCCTCTCACGCCAGCTGGTTAGAACCCCACAGGCCCTCCCACAGCCTCCCAATTCCCTCCCGCTCCTCCGCAGCAGGCAGCAGCGCACAGGCACTGCAGAGCATTATCTTTCCTTGCAGCGTGGGAGGGTTGGGAAGAATTCCCAGGGTGTGAGCTGCATGTCCTCCCTTCCATCCTGGTGAGGATGCAGATGGCTTGGGTGGCACTGCAGGGCTTCACCTGGTCCTGGACTTGGGCTGCACTAATCAGGTGTTTCCTTTTTCTTCCCACGCCCCACCTGCATAGACTCAGAAAGCTTTCCATCATCCAGCCCCACAGCAGCCACAGTCACTCCCCAACAGAGGGAGAGAGGCCCTGGCCATGTCCAATGTCTCGGTCTTCCCCATGGGAACCCATCGTCCACCCATGGCTGCTGGAGGGCACTGGCATGTGGCCAGCAGATCAGCAAAGTTGAGAGGCTGATGTGTGGCTCTGCGCCCTTCCTGGGTTGTGACTCGGTGCTGGGCCTCCATCTCTACCTCCTTCCCCCTACTCTCTGGGGTTGGGATGGCCCAACCATCAGCTCAAGTGATGTGGACAATAGAAAATGCCATGGTTTCAGGCTATGGAGACAGCCAGTTCCTTCCGAGAAGATTCCCCTCAATGTTTGGTAATTCAGCTACCACCAGGCCCTCGGCTTTCTGCCTTCTGTTTCGAGGTGATTGCAGCTGTAACTCATCAAGCATCTACCCGATCCTCTGTACCTCAATACTTAGGCACCAAACTCTCAGGATGGAAAGGACCCTCAGTGCAAATCAGGGTTTGCAGTGCTCCTATCATGTATCTGACCTTCTGCCTGAAGATTGACATTCATCCATCAAATATACCACGCCTTTTCCACCTCCATCAATCTGAAGGGATCATTTCCATCCTGCCTTCCCTTGCACTTTGCTGGATTAAATACTCCAGAGCATTTTCCATGTTGCTGTGTTCTGCTGTTAGTTGAGGGCCTGTGCACCCCTCTCTACTCAGTCTGGGAGGTCGAGGATGGCAGGCCACAGTCCTCATGGTTCCCTCCTGGCTTCTAGGTCAGACTCTGATAAACAGAAAATGCTTGGAAAAATACGCATGCAAGGGAATGTCCACCTTCCTTTTCCTCCACCAAACCAAGAAGAAGCAATTGGACCAGCTCCAATGGGCAGGCAGGTTATGTTTGAGTCTAGTGAAACTAGTTCTTAAAAAAAAAACTAGTTTAGTTCTTAACTAGAAGGTGCTGGAGTCTTTTCCAGCCATGCAGGCTCCAAGTTCAGTATCTGTATCTCTAGGGCAGCTTCAGGGACACCAGGCTGGGCTGGAGTAGTGGTGAGCTGCAGAAGGATTTCACTTGCAAGGCCCATTGTTCATTGGAAGGAATCTGCAAGCCAATTGCTACCTTGCTGGCTTTGAGTCAGCCATACTGGGAGTATTTACACCACAGAGAAGGTCAGATAATACAAAATCACAGCTTCTTCCATTCAGAGTGCCAGTTGTTAAGCTTTAAACACACATATTTTGGAGGTTCATATCTAAGTTCATCGCTGAGTCCAAAGGGGACATTCTCTGTCCCAGTTGGCATGAGTACATGTCCTGTGCCTACCAGGTGTCCACCTGACAGGAGATGCCCCTGAAGGGCCACAAGCCTCTGTTGAGCCCTCCCTGCCCTGCATCTGAGGTCTATGGGCTCCATATCCCTGCATAGATCTCCCTAAAAGAAAAGCAAAGTCTTTGATCTACCCAGGGCAGCTCAGCCTAAGACATACAGTTAAGTGTGTGCTGCCTGACTCAGCAATGACGCAATTCCTCCACCAGGCCAGCTCCATTTGGGAAGGGAAAAGAGGGCTTTAGAGGGGCACTCAAGTTCTACGACCCTCTCTTTGTGGAGTCCCTCAGAGAAAAAGTAGAATGGGAGTCCATTCCCACAGATGTACAGTGAGCCAGGGGTCAGGCCCATGAGCACACTGTCTTCTGGGCCTGTCCTCATCACTCTGGGGTCGAGGTGGCCAAGACTGCAAGACATCCAGTATTCCAGACACCAAATCTCTTCCCAGTCAAGTTGGCTGTGACCACTGAAATTAGTAAAGGAGGGGCACATTTTTCTCCATTTATTTTGCAGGGCTGGGGATAGAACCCAGGGGCTCCCCATGCTAAGTATGTGCTCTATGACTGGGCTACATCCCAGCCCTTGTACAGGTTTCTAAAGAAAAGAGGTAACAATACTCAAAGCAGCATCCAAACATGCACTCTAAACCCACGTGTGTGTTTTTGTTGGGGTTTCTGTGTTGCTTTTCCAGAACTGGGAGAATCTTTCAGAAAAGGAAAGGTAGAGACTTCTGTGGGCTTTGACTAGGAACTAGAACAGAAGCAGCTTAGAGGGCATCAAGGCTCAGCCCAAGTAGCCCAAGGAATGGATTTGTCTCTCCAGGTCAGGAGGGTCTCCACAGAAGGAGCACCGTCCAGCACTAACACTGTCCCAGAGCGCCTTTGTGGTCATAGTCCAACTCAAAAAAAAAAAAATGCCTCTGAAAACTTTAAGGCAACAACCTAGATTATTTCACCTCAAAGTGGAAATACGTGACCTTGGTCGAACCTCTCCAGCCTATTGGGATGATTGAAGTGCACGTGTTATTGTTGATATTCAATCTGCTGCCAGGACTCAAGAGAGTAAAACAATTTCTCCTTTCAACCTCCCTCAGCCTCCTGCCCTGACAGAACCTTCCAGAGCTGAGCGATTTGGAATTAAAAATGAGAGCTACTCTGGTTCATCGTCACCCAATAAAGTGCGACTGCTTCAAGCTGGAGTCCCGGCCCGCTGCCCTCTGCCCTGTCCACTGTGACTCACATCAGTGTACCAGGGACTTCACAATCCCTTCTTGTTGTTAAAAAATTAAAATAAAATGGCCAGGTATCACTCTGCCTTTGACTCAGCTAGGGGTTCAAGAGCCACATGCTCTCTATAATTTTTGGTGCACTGAGGTTGCAAAAAGCTCGGGGGGCACTGAGCCTCCCCTCAGGTTAGGCACGTGGTGTGTAAAAAGCCCTTCAAAGGGTGCCTGGTGGCTCTTGGCCACAGGTCAGTCCCAGCCCTCCCACACAAGGACATTCTTAGGGTCCCGTTCCCCTGCTCTGTGCAAATCCCTGACACTTGTGCACAATTTATCTTCTCCAGCACATGCTGGATGACAAACCGTCTACTCTTGGGGGATTTTCAATATCTGGTATACTTCTCAACTTTCTTTTCTTTTTTTTTTGGCTTTGCATTTTCAGAGGTGTTGTTTGTCTTCATCACCTATGTGAATGCAAAGTTTGCACCTTCTTAGCTAATTTATCACCCTCCAGGACATTTACTATCACATTTTTGGAAGGACATTATTGAAGATTTTTGGACTTTTGAATGAAAATCTCTTACCAAGATAGATTTTTTTTGGTGTCAAAATATTCTTTCTCATTGCTGACTTGAAAATGCAAATACTATATTTTTACTATAAATTTGTACTCTAAATACAATGCATATATATATTTTACTGTAAAATTGTTTCTGTCTTAATTTAAGCCTTTACAACTCAAATCAAGTTGTTTACTATCCACAATGTGTTCGGGCTATGTGCTAAGAAGCAGATCAAAATAAATATAAAATATATTTTGGGGGCTCAGGGAACTTAAAATCTAGCTCAGAGAATTTTCCCAACTTGTGAAAATATAGTGTTGAATCAATGGGATACACACACCATCAGCCAAGCACAAGTTTATAACTTCGACATCGCTGGACAAGAATACTCTCACCATAGAACTGGCCTTATGTCAATAACAGCCAGATTCTTACTAGCAGCTGTTTCAAAATAGAGCTGGAATGGCCTCCGGTGGGACAATTTAAAAACCTTCTAAAAAGATCCTCATGGAAAACTGAACCTTTTACCAGAGCCTACTTTTGGGAAGCCCTATTCTAGCCCCCAGTTTTCCCAAATAAGGTGGAAAAAAGCCACACATGCAGAAGCTGCACTCCTCTCATGGTATAGCCCATTCCATGGCAATGAGCTCTCCACATCTCTCATGGAGGTCAAAGGAGTGCGTCTGACCAAAGCTTGCATAAGTCACAAGAAGGTGTCAACCTCCTGTTCCCGTCTCAGCCCCATCACAGTCTACATCTCTAGGTAGCTTGCAGGCACATAATTAGGGAAAACAGAAGAGCAAGCCTTGTCCCCAGTTCAACCTGGAGGTTGTCCTGCCTCACGGTCTCAGCGTCTTTGGTCACTTGGCACCATCCAGAGTCCCAGAGATGTAAAGATGGATCTACACTGGCTTCACTTGCCCATTTAGCAGTACAAGTTGCACTTGGGTCTTCTCCTATGATCAGATTCAGTCAACCTGGTAAATTCCAACATAAATCCAGTCTGTGAAATGAAGGGAAAAAGCAAAAGCAAACCGTTTTATGATAAAAGTGAGGACAAGCTGTCACCCTACTAATAGATACTGTGGTTTGGATCCAGAATGTCCCCAAAGGCCATGTGCTGAGGGGTTGCTTGCCAGATAATGACTTTTGGGGAAGTCATTGGATCACAAGAGCTCTAACCTCATCAATGAATTAATGCACTGACTAGTTCATAGCTCAATGAGCTTATTAGGAGGTGGGGTCTACTTGGATGAGACAGGCCATGGGACTTGTCCTGGAAGGGAATATATAGTCCCTAGCTCCTTGCTCTCTGTCTCTTTCCTACTTTCTCTGCTTCCTGGCTGCCATGATGTGAGCTGCTTTCCTCTACCTCACCCTTCCACCACGGTATTCTGCCTGGCCTCAATCCCAAAGCCATGGAGCCCACTGACCATAGACCAAACCCTCTGAGACCAGAAGCCAAAATAAACCTTGCCTCCTTTAAATTGCTCTTCTCAGTGACACAAAACTGACTAACCAAATAGATAAAAAAATTTAGGGTGTTCGATACTGAGGGAAAATGTTAACCCAAACAATCCATACCTTTTCTAAGTGAAAAGTACAAATTTCCACTGGAAGCCAGCCTCAGTTGGTCGACTTATGCATTGTTTTGGTTAACTCTACTCAAGCTTTTAGTAGCTCTGCCTACAAGCTGAGTGACTATCAGACCACATATTCTGATATTGTTCTCTTCACCCTTAAAATGAAACCACAGTCATCAAGATTTTCTTACACTTATTAAAGTTCAAATGTTTGTGAGTGTGCTACACAGAGATGGCCTTGCCCTTACATGAGCGATTTTTATTTAGGAAACAATCTCCATGGGTATTAAAAAATAGGATCCCAAGAAATGCACAGAGCACACTCTCCAGGCTGGGACGGAAACCTTCTGCAGGAAAACGGAAAGGAGTCTGGAGGAGAAGCCCGTCGATCTGGCTGTACCAGTCTTTTCAGTTACACCCGATGCAGAAGTTGTGCCCCATCTGTAGGGGACGAGTGGCTCAGGAAAAGTAGGGCAATGGAAACCACAGGACTTTTAGACACAGCTGGGTGGGATGTCAAGAAGCCAAGGCCCAGATGACAAGTGAAACTAGACCTCTGTGCTGCCTGCGCATTACTATGCAGCGACGGATACCCGGACCCCAGTCATTCGCCAAGCCCACGCTTGCCCCTGCCCCACAGCTTTTGAAGATGTGGTTAGGAGAAGAGACAGGGTGAGGGCTGGGTGAGGTGATGTCAGTGTGGAGTGATGTGCTACCTCTGCCCCTCCCTGAGCCCTGAACTAGGCATTGTCTGTGCAACTGGTGACGGGAGCTTCTCCCCTGTGTCATGTACACAAGGGCTCCACCTGCCCTGCCTGCTGGGCCTGCGGGGCATGTTGGATGTGTCGAAACAACTCCAGGCTCCAGAAGATAGCTCATCACCAGCCCAAGACTGCACCCAGACACTGCCTTGGGCCCTGGGCACCTGGAGAGTTCTGCTGCGTCAGGGATTGCGCTGCAATCTTCTTGTCTTCCAGAGGAGGAGCAGCAAGCAGGCTGGGCTACTCCGGGGTGTTGGGGTGGCACGGGGCGGAGGCGAAGAATGTGGCTGGTGTCCCTGAGGGATAAGAGCTAAGGGGGCTTGTGGTTCCTTGAGCTCTGGCTTAGTGACCTAGCATCACGGCACTTGTGCTGTGCATTTTCTAATTCAGAAAGCAATGGGTGCACGCAGCGCACCCTGGGTGTGGGGGCTTTGTCCTGTACCTCCACCTACGGGCACCTCAGGGACCCCAGCATCCATGAAGACACACAAGGGCCTGCTCTCCAGCCCTCCTCTTCCTTGGGTCCATTGAGCCCCAGGCACCTGAATGGAAACATACTCAGCTTTCTGCCAGTGGCAGCTGTGGGTGTGACCAGATGGGCCAACTGCTGGAGGAAGGGTCTGTGTGGCATTGCTGCTGTCGCTGGTCACAAAACTGCCCTGGGTCTAATTGCTTTCAGGGCTTCTGGAAGACCCTAGCAACTCCGTGCCTGGCACATTTCTGAGCAGGAAAGACCTTTGTATCTGTCACCCCCGAAGAGAAAGGCCGGTTGGGTGGGGCGACTTCTCAGGATGACTTCCCACAGGTCGCTGTCCCTCATCTCAGCCCCAACTCTGTGCCTGCTGCTGACTGGCAGGGGCAGCTCGTAGGTGACTGTTTCCACTCCTAGGGGACTCAAGGCTTTCTTGGGAAAGAGCGGGAGGCACAACTTCTGTCCATTCCCCTGCCTTTGACCTCCACTCACTTGCTATGATTAGAGAAAGGGCTATGGGGCTTTTTCATTCCTTCCAATGCTGCTGTTGACAGTTTCTGGGCCTTGTGAAATAAGAATTATCTTGGAAAGATTGCATAGTTTATCAGTGTCGATAATCAAATTATAAACAACGATGTGACTCAACACCACTTCATATGATAGTCACTAGCCACACTTGACCTTTTCATAAAATTAATTTAAAATTTAAAATTTGGTTCTCTGATTGTACCAGCCACACTTTAAGTGCTCAGCAGCCACAGTCTTGGAGAGCACAGCTGTAGAACATCTCCATCATCACAGAAATTTCTACACAACAGCAGCGATGTAAATCCACAGTAAGTGTTAGAGAGCTACTCAACCATTTGTTCATTTATGCCACGAGTAGAGGGCCAGCTGTCTGTCAGTGTTCGCGGGGTGAGGTGAGGTGGCACATCACTGGACCCTGGGTGTTTAGAACTGGTCTGGGCACAGGCCTCCTTTCTCCACAAATCCCTCACGGAAGGTCGGCTACTGGGACGAAGGGCAGGGTACTGAGTGGTCTGGTTGGACTTAAGCTTGTGAACCTCCCTTTTAGCATCTGCTTCGAGAAGTGTCTGATGGTGGGCTTCGACCTGAGAGACAGGTATTGTGGAACAAAGAGGCCAAAAGAAGTGAAGCCCAGAACCAGAGACCTCCTGGGAGAATTTCTGACAGGGATTTCTCAAAAGGGCTGTTTAGGAGCACAGCTGGTCAAAGGGGCAGCCACGTTCCTCGCAGTCCTGTCCCAACCAAAACGAGTGTGGAGGTGGGGGCTGCCGTTGGCCTCCTGGACAAACACCTCCTCTCAAACACTCAGCTTCCCTCCACGCTTCTGAGACACCCCTGAGCCTTGGTGGCGTCATCCACCACAGCTGCTCCCTGTAGGAAAAACCTGCACTGTGCAATTTAAAATGTTCTTATAAGATGTTAACATTGGGCAACCACAGTAAATATGCATGAAGTATGGAGTCTGCAAAAGTGATCACAAAATAGGAAAGAATGACCAGTTCTCACAGAACTGGGGCCGTCACTGTAGGGAGGGAAAGCCCAAGGAAGAGAGACACCAACATAAAGGGCAGCCACTGGCTTTGCGCGATAGAGATATCACCTAAAAAGAAAGATGGTGGCTCATGTGGCCAAGAAGCAGATGAGAAAACTCCGAAGCCTAAGTCAGAGGCCCCAGAGGACGAGGAGTTGTCAGTCTTATGAGAGCTGCAATGATTTATAGTTGGGTGAGGCACTGTCACCACTCTAAACACACTCATGGCTGGGCGTGGTCCCCCCCCCATAATCCCACCCCTCCTGGAAGCTGAGGCAGGAAGATCATATGTTAGAGCCCAGCATGGGCAACTTAGCAACTTAATGAGATTCTGTCTCGAAATAAAAAATAGAAAAAGGGTGGGAGTGTAGTTCCGTGTGAAGGTCCTGGTTTCAAGCCCCAGTATTAAAAAAAAAAAAAAAGTATGCGAATTTGTTTGGGAGCAGTGATTTTTTTCTTTTTTTTTTTTTTTTTTTTGTGGTACCGGGGATCGAACTCAAGACTTTGCGCTTTCGAGACAAGCACGGTGCCACTGAGCTACATCGCCAGCCCTGGGGCAATGATTTTTAACTCATGAGGTGGAGATGGCTTGTGAATTTGTGCAAGTTTGTGCCAGACTCACCTGGGCGGTGAGGGTAACGAAAAGGACTATGGGAACCGGGAGCTAGTTTTTGAACGCAATGTTTAGAATAGGGTACATAGTCACACGATTCAAAATCTAAGGAAATATGAAAAGGTTCACGGTGGGAAGTCCCCTGGCCCTGTCTGCCTGCTTCCCACAGTCCTGCCACCTTCTCCTGGGCAAACACTCGGAGGCCTCTTTGCACCTCTTCGAGTTCCTTTATCCTTGGGCAGACACGTTCTCATTTCTCCCATCCGGTTTTACCCAGAATGCAGGACACTATGCACCACGGTCTGCATAATGTTTCATCGTCTAATGACAATCGTGGACACCTTGAAACTCTTCTCGGTTGGTACAGAGACACATCCTGATTCTTTCTCACAGTTGTGTGGCAATCTATTTAGTTATAACCTAGATATGGACACTTAGCGCTGCTTGCATGTTACCATTCCAACAATGTTGCCGTTCGTAGCCCTGGATACTCACCATTTCACATTTGTGCAGCGTATCCCTATACTGAAATCTCAGAAGTCACTGACAATCTGAAGGTATCAGCACCTCGTTTGGCAGACGCTGCCAGACTGCTCTCTGTTGCAGTTGTGCCAATTCTCACTTGGACCAGCAGAGTTGAGGAATGACAACAGAACGGGCTCACATTCTTGGATTTTTGCCCGTATAATGAGTTTAAATGATCGCTTCATAGAAAGTTAATTTACAGTTATTTTATTGAATGAGGACAATATTTTATATAGACTTAAATTTCAGTTGTCTCTTTCCATAAACTTCTGATCGATGTTCTGCAATTTTTCTATAGGGTCTTTGACTGTTTTTAAAAATCAGTTGTTCTCCAACTTGCTAATCAATTTCAAGATTAGCCCTTTGTTTGTGATCTGAGAAACAATTTTACTATTAGTACAAACCCAGGGCTAATGAGTAACCGTCTAGCCTCATTTTGATAATTCATCATGAAATGTCTTTTGAGGCAAGGCCAGCCCCATCCCCCATGTCCCCATTCTGCCCAAGTCCCAGGTCGCCCAGGTTTCTGGCTGCTCCTTTCTTACTCTGTGCTTCCTTGTGGCCTTTGTATTGGCCATTTCCTCTTCCTGGAATAAGGTTTTCCCTTTGTCCTCCTGGTAAATCCTGTTGCCTTTCTCCCTGCTGCCTGTGAGCAGGTAGGGAAGGAGGACAGTGACAACGGCCCTGAAACTCCAAGACCCTTTCCCCGAGTCCCAGTGATCTGAAAGGGGACCCAGGCTGGACAGAGGACTGCGGAGTTCCGGAGTGGGGTGGGGCTGGTGATCATGGGACATTGTGAGACTTGAGGGGCAGAGCTGATGTGAGGCCCGGGGAGGAACCTTCTGTGGGGCAGCGGTGTGCAGGGGGCGCCTGGAGCTGCCGGAGGGAGTCTGATGGAGAACAGGAGTGGGGAGAGACACAGCATGGATACAAGGGGCTCAAGATGCACCTACAGCATCCCTCAGAGGTTACCACCAAAGGAATTTCAACCGCACACTTCGGAGCCTGACCCAAAAGTGCCCTGCTCTTCCAAGGACCCAGAGAGGGGAGCAGGAGTGAGAGATGACTCAGACTTCGGCAAGGAAAGTGCAAATAAAAACAGAAAACCCCAGGAATCTGGGCTTAGAGCAGGCAGAGATGGTGAGAGAAATAGAAACGCCTGAGAAGAGACTCACAAAATGATTTTACCCTGAGCCACACTGTGGAAATCACGCCCAACACCACTCATTTCCAAAGGGCTTGCGCCCAGGTTTACCACTGTGTAAGAAGCAGAGGGGCTCAGGTCTTGGAAGTTGAATTCCTGCATTTACTGAGCTCCAGGCAGGCAAGCAGGGGTTGGTGGGCGCCTCTAGGAGAGGAAAGGGACAGCTGAGAAAGCCCAGGGCTTCACCTTTACCAAGGAGCATCTCTGCCGACTCTCCTGGGCAGTGCTAGCAACTACCTTGGAAAAGTCAAACCAAGAACCTGCAGGAGGGCTGCAGAGCAGCTTCAGGGAGAGACCACACGTGCTCAGCATGCTGCTGGACCTGGGGTTGAGCCAGCAAAAAGAAAATGACCTCAGAGGCACCTTCTGATGGTTCCACATGGCCCAGTTCGAGGGTCCCTGAAGACTTTTTCATGTATTCATTCAATACATGTTTTTGAGCACTTCCTGCTGCAGCACTTCCTGTGCAAGGGACTGAGGGTACTGAGAAAGCCACTGGGCCTGCCTGGCCACTCTAGCAGCGGGACAGGTGGACACCCATCCCACCGGTGTCATGTGAGCACTGGCAGAAGTGAGCCTTGCAGTATGTGGGATGCAGAGAGTCAGGCCTGGCCCAGATTTGGGGCGTCAAGGAGGTTTCATAGCAAAAAGTGACTCTTAGAGTCCCTTGGAGAAGGCCCTGCCCATGCAAAGCCCTGGGAGCACTTGTCCCGGGAATGGGGTAGGGGATGTTTCCCACAGTGTGGGAAGCTGGGGCAGGACCTGGAGGCTCACGCTAGCAGGCTGTACTCCCAGAAGAAAAGGAAGCTACAGACCAAGAGGGCAGCAAACCAAGAGGGAAAGTTTTCTTCCTGCTGGTTGTTCCGATCCAGATCATCACATTCTTGCACAACATGTACCTTAAAGGCAACACACGTGATGAATCCAGGCCGGCATAGAAGCCAAGCCTGATAGGATCCGTTCCTTCTCTTTTGTTGCTGACTTTCGTATTAGCCCTTCGCTGAGGGTCAGCATTTTCTGGTCCCATCTTCTGCACAGAGCTCCTCCTCCTCTTCCCAACTCCTTAAAGGCTTTCTAAGCTTCCAGCAGCCTTATTCAATATTTATGTGACCTGGACACGACAAGCCTGCTTTGATCTGCACTACAAGCTGGAGGTCAGCAGAGGTTGGCCCTCAGCAGCTTTTTCTTCACTGCTGTTCCCCAAATGTCCCCCTCCTCCAAGGCCCCCAGGACCCTGCAGGGCAAAGGCACACCCCTTTGTGTAGCCTTTGCTTCCACTGCACACTGGTAGAGACCATCCGACTCCCCGTGGGGAAGGGGAAAGAGCTCTGCAGCAAATTCTTTTCTAAAGCCCACAGATTCTCCCTTGCTTTTTAATTATGAGCAGTAGGCAGAAGCAAGATATCAGTGAGCTCGCAGTGGACAGCCAGCCCAGCAGGGCCAGCACACGCAATAGCAAAGTGGATAGGCCTTGGAACTGCTCTTTTTCCCATTGCAAGTCAAAATTCCCAAGCCCAGGCTGCCTGTCCTCTCTCATCAGAGGACAGAATGACATGGCAGGACCTAGGTGGCACATCCTCTCACACAAGCGCACACCTCAGTCAGGGTGCTAAATAATGGAGACACCCTTGGACTGGCTGCCAGGATTTTCAATGAGAAGTGAGAGCTGGTTCAGACATCTGTATTGATTTGCCTCCAGCAGAGGGTCTGCAGGGGTTCTAAGCCAGTTTCACTGCTGCGCTCTCCCTTGTCAGGGTAGCTACAAGAGGAATCCAGATACAGCCTGGTTGGGTCAGCTAGCTGTGTGACACCAGCAGAAACGGCCTCCTAGAAGGGCAGGAAGACTTTCTTCCACAGAGGGGTTGTTTCTCTCATATCTTAGAGAAGTTATACGGTGGCGTCCAAAGCATAGGTCGGGGTTAGTGAACACATAAGCTATATCTCCTCTCTCTCTCTCTCCTCCCACCCCTACCTTCATACAGACATAACTAATCAATCACAGTTGCTGACAGAGATCACAGGGCTACAGAGGCAGTAAAGGCAGAAACACTGACCTCCTTTGTTGGGAAGGTTAAGTCTTTCAGTTAACAGAGTTTCAAAGAATCCTTTACTGATCCTTGCCAGTCCAAGTGAATTCACCTCTTCCCATGAGAGAAACCACACAAGCTTCTGGTTTGTCGGGTGAGTGAGAACAGGGATGGGCCTGGAACTTCCACAATCCAGAAAGGGCCTGTAAGACCACAGCGAGCAACATTTGTCCTTGTGCCAGGGCAGGTGTAGATCCTCACTCGCCCCAGCAGCTGCAGACTAAAGGAACGGGAAGAGCACTGAGGACACAATGCCCAGCCCGAGGCTCTCTGATGATGCTTGGTGCTCAGAAAGAATGGAGAAAGTAGAGTCCTCAAGCTGCCTTCCTCCTCCTAGCTTGTTCCATTCATTCACTACTTGACCAGTGTTTCCTGTGGATCCATCTCTGGCGAGGCACAAGGACTTCAGGGTGGGGACGAGACTGAGTCCCCTGCTCGAGAATCCCTTCGCTGCCCCCACCCATGTCCCCTCAATTCTTAGGCATCCACTGCTTCCGACAGAGAATGCTGTCACGGGAGACAGACAAAAAGCTCCTGAGATTCAAAAGCCAGGCTGGCTGCTCATTTGCTAGAACCTAGTACATGGTTGTCAAAAGTCAAGGTGTTCTAGCTGTAGAATTTAGTCCAATACTTTTTCTCCAACTAGTGACAGGATCATATGGCTTTTTCCTTTCCTCTGTTAAAATGATGACTTTTGGGGGTGGATCTTCCAATGCTGAACCAACACTGCCATCCCTATAACAAAACCACTTTCTACATCCTGCCAGATCTGACTTCTAAGAGTTTGTTTTGTTAAACAAATTTCTATCTATGTTCATACTTTTTTCTTCTATTATCTTTATCCAGTTTTAGGATTAGCACAATGTTGAGTTCCTAAAATGAGGGGGAGAAGTGTTCCTTCTTTTTTCTGCTTTAATTGTTTGATATAATTTATCAGTTAAAATGTATATGAGCCTGCTGTTGTCATATAAGTAGGTTTTCAAGCTAGGAATATACTTTCTTTAATAGGTGGTATTCAAATTTTATATTTCCTCCAGAGTTAATTTCATTAATTTGTTTTCCAAGGTACTTCTTAGAAGTTGTCAAATTTATTTCAGAAAAGATTTCTGTAATATGCTTTCTAGATCCTTTTAAATTCTATAAAATCTGTGGTAATGTCTCCTAGATCTTAATATTGTAATTTAAAAAATGTATAACTGATATTGTGTAACAGGAAGAAAAGGTCTAAAAGAGCAGGGGAATTGGGAGGGGTAGGGGAAGGGAAAAAAGGGAAAGGAAAAACTATGAGAGGAGGAAAAAAATGGAAACAAGGTCTTTGCAAATAGGGAAGGGTGGAGGAGTGAAGGGAGGGCAAGGGAAGGGGAAAAAAAATAAGAACCAAGAGACTCATGTAATGGTACAAGATCCCAATGATGAATGTAACTGTATTTTATACCGAAAATGTACCAACAAACTTAATGGGAAAAAAAAAAAAGAAAGTCAAGGTGTTCTAGCGTTTAGTTTTTGGGGTGATGGATCAGTTGTATGTCTCGACTGTCGTGATAATTACATAATGGATGTATTTGTCAAAGCATGCCGAATGGTATACTACAAAGAGTGAATCTTGCCGTATGTAAACTATTACCTTAAAACGAGTAAAATAAAATATGGAGTGGGAAAAGGTGACAAATTAGTATGCACAATATGATACCATGTATGTAAAACTTTTTACATATATATAACAATAGAACCTCCTCCCTTTAAGTACATAAACAAGTAACAGTGTAACAAGAATCTGCAGAGGACAAATGAGCACCAGATCCTACACAGGCATTACTTCCAGGGAGTGGAGGAGAGTAGGGGTATTTGGCACTATCTATAGTGATGAATTTATTTTATTTTTAAAAAGAGAAGGATCTAAAGCAAATATGGCAAAATATTAACATCTGTTTAAGCTTGTTAGGAAGTAGAAGGTGCTACATTGTTTTCTGATTTTCCTGGATGCTAAAATGTTTTATAATTTTTTTAAAAGTCTAAAAACCATACACACACTCTCTCAAGGCCCTTCATGGCTCTGTTCAGAAGCTATAGATCTAGAGTTAAAGGCGGCTCATTAGGAGTAAAGGTAAAAGTAAGAGGGCTGGGCTCTGGAGGAGGTGCAGAGCTTGTAGGTTGCAGGAGATGGATGTGGGCCGCCTTTCCAGGGAAAACAACTGGAAGTGGCCAGCCTTACTTACAGAATCCCATCGGGCCCGAGAAGCTCTGGCAGGAATTCCCACATCCTGCAGGGTGCAGAGGCAACTAAATGTTCCCCATGGCCGGGAAGGGGCATGGAAGGAACTGAGAGAAACAGGATCTAAAGATTTCCTGTGATTCTCAGAATAGACACCCAAGATAGATGTTTTAGCATGAATAATCAAAAAAATAATTTATATTGCCTGTACCTGTAAGCTTGTATCTTTAGAAGTTGATTAAATGAAGGACCCATGTGTTTATCTAGGACGCAGAGAAATATATAAGCCATCAGGATGTGACATCCTCAGAGGAAAGGGGTTCCGGGTGGTAAGGAAGTTCCTTGTACAGAAACCTCTCTTCTCCCCTCCCCAGTCTGTCTCATCTTTGGGAAATGTAATAGTTATCTACTGCTGTGTAACAAATGACCCCAAAGCTTAGCAGCTTCAAACAGTAACCATTTATTATCTCACACAGTTGAAGTTTGGGAAGCAGCCTGGCTGGGAAGTTCTGGCTCAGAATCTCTCATTAGGTGATTCTCCAAATGCTAGCTGGGGATAGGGTCATCTGAAGGTTTGGCAGGGTGACAGGGCTGCACCCAGGTGTCTGACTCAGGGCTGCAGTCAGGAGGCTTCAGCTCCTCACCACAGGTCCTCTCTGTAGGGCCACTTGAGTATCCTCAGGGACATTCACAGAGTGAATGATCCAAGAGAGAGCAGGGAAGATGCCTCATTCTGTGCAGAAGCAGAAACTGACTAAGTCCAGCCCATGTGCTAAGGGAGGAGCATGAAATAATGTATGGACTTATTTTAGAACCACCCAAAAGCCTGAAGGAAGCCAGATTTCCTGAACTTCCTCCATGAACTGACCCCCCAAATGTGGTAGGTGATTATGGTTGCAGTTAACATGGCAGGAGAAGGCTCACTTGGCATAACTACAGTTGGTCAGGAAGGACTGGGTTCTGAATGCAAAGCCCAAGCAGATAGCATCACTCCCAGGATGGGGAGCTCAAGTGAGCCCTGTCAGCCCCTCCAAAATCAGGGGACCAGCACAGGAAGGAAAAGGGGGATCAGATGAGCATAGATCCGGATCAGAAGCAGGATGCTAGGATCCAGGGAGATGGGTAGGGAAGGGAGCTGGACAGCATCCAGGTGGTCTAGCCCTGGGGCTGGAACATGGACACAGGAGACCAATTTGCAGGGGCAAGGAAGCAGCCATGGGCCTCTGGGCCCTGGTGCAGAGCTTACTGCCAGAGGGGGACCTACTATGTACTGCTGTAGAGATCCAGCTAAGCAGGCACCTGCTGCAAAACTGAAAAAATGTTCAGTTTCAGTGAGAATGGCACCAAAAGTTTGCATTCAAAACATCTCAAGTAAGGTCACTGTAATTTCAGCATTTGTATAAGTATTGTGTTTTTAAGAGTCAGTGTCATTTTTAGTTTGAGGTACATAATGGTGGGGGTGGGATGATGACACAAGGGTCTCTAAAGCGGGACTTACCAGCTGGCACCTCCCAGCATACTGGCATACTGCTGGTGGGCAGGGCCCTGTCTAAGCTGGGTACCTGGTACCTTGCACAAAGAAGCTCGCAGGAGCAGGTTGGCGCTGGAGTCCAGTTGGCATGCTGGCCACCAAGCCTGGCATCCAATGCAGGGCTCCATCAGCTGGCACAAAAGATACTTTCTTATCATCGCTGTTTCCTGCTGGCTGCTGGCTCTGTTGCTGGGTTATAGATGGGTTGGGAACTGGAGCCCTTCGGCCCTTTGGGAGCCCAGCAGGCAAGGGTGGACTCCACCTGCTACAAGGAGCCTTGCCCGAGTCCAGTCCGGACAGGCGTGAGGCCAGCACTCAGCAGGCACCTGGCCCCTCAGCAAACATCAATACCAACCGTGGCAGGCTTGGCAGGCCCACAAGTGCCCCGCTGAGGTCTCCTCACAGTCCTCTGCCCGTTACTGACCTCAAGCTGGGGTAGGATGGGCTCCATGAAGGCACAAAAGCAGGGCAGAGACCAGCCTGCACGAGACCTTGTCCCCAGGGCTGCTACAGAGGCGCATGCCAGGAAAGCTGTACTGTACTGCTGTGCTGCTGAACCCAGGGCTTTGGCATTTTGCTGGCAACAGAAGGTTAGGAGAGCCCCAGCAGCTTCTTCTCCCCAACCTGGCTACCCTTCACAGCCCCCCATCCTCCGCTGCCTGGGGTCCTTCACTGAAATTCCCTTCCATCCCAGGGAGCGGGGCGCTAGGATGCAGACTCAGGGGCCAGCGTCCTCCCCATCAGCACAGCCAGACCCACTAGCAGCAGCTGGTGCTGGACAGCTTTATTTGCCCACAGGATTCAGAGTTAGAGGCCATGGACTGGCTTATGCAAAAGGAAGTGACACATGCAAATGAGTCACACGCCTGACAGCTTCATCTCAGCGCCTGGATCTCTGGCCCCTTTACAGAGCACTCTGGTCTTTTGGCAACCTTCCAGCCTGCCCAGGCATGACTTAGCATGGAAATGGGGTTTGACTTTAAAACACTCCTTGTCACAGTGACACAGTGGCCAGCACAGTCTCTGGCCTGAATTACTGAACACGCGATGATGTTCGCCTTCCCCGCTCAGAGCCTTTCTTCTGTGCGGCTCCTTTGCCTGAGTAATTTTAAATATGCAACAGCACTGGGCTCAGCCGGCCTCACCCTGAGCCGGATTCCTGGGATGCTTGAACAGCTGCCAAGGTACCCTGGGCACCAGGCATGGCTCCGGGCCACAGGGGCCATGGGGACCACTGGTTTGGGCAGACAGATGGCATTACAACCTCCCAGCTGTTGTTCTGAAGGCCCCCAAAACCAGAGTCATGAGTGAAGTGCTCCCCGCCCCCCACGCCTTGTTCATCTGTTTTCGTCTTTTCACAAAGACCATCATTTCTCCATCTCTCCAGCAAGGCTTGTCCATTGTACTTCAAACTATTTCCCCAACACATTCAGCCTCCCTGTTCTCACTAGTCCTGATGCTTTGGGGCTGTCGGCATCTCTACATTCCTGTTTGTTTTCAGGGCTGGGGATAAAACCAGGGCCTCATGCATGCCCGGCAAGTGCTCTGCCACTAAGCTACATCTTCATGCCCTTCTCTAGATTCTTCCAGTCTAGTTCTCCCTCCAATCCTTTGGCCACTGCAATCTTATTCAGCATCCATTAGCATTTATTAATTCGAGGAAGCCGTGTACACTATTTAGGGTGTGATTCAGAGAGAGCGCACTTTGAGTAAGTTCTACTTCTTGTAACTCTACATCCTTGCCCAGTCACTTAGCCTGTGAAATGCGAGCAGTAACAATGAGAAGTACAAGAGCTAATGTATGTGAGTGACATTGTTCAGGACAGGTATCCAGAAAGTACCAGTGACACTAGCCTTTATAATTATCGCTGTATTCAGTTCCGGCTTTCCTGCCTTCTGTCGTCATCTCGTGGCCCTCTGGGTTACCCTGTGGGACCACGCACATTCCCAATGCATGCCCTGCCGTCATATGTGTCTGTGTCTTTAACTATGCCCCGCTTCTACATGGAATGACCTTGATCTCTTTGCCCAGCTAGTGAATTATCACTCATTCTTTTTTTTTTTTTTTTAACCCAGGGCCTTGCACATGCTAGGCAGGTGCTTCACCATCAAGCTACACCCCAGCACCCTGTCTCTCAGTCCTAAAGACCATGTCACATGTCACCTTTTCTGGGATGTCCCCCGTGATCCCATCTTTGCATTTCTGTAGCCTTTGTATATAACTCTGCTATAACTGTCTCCTTGAAATACTTACTTGGGTATGGGGCTTCCCTTATCATACAGTGAGCACCCCAAGAGCAGAAAAAAATGCATCCATTCAAACATTCACTCAGTATAGAAGTACTTGGCAACTATTGTGGATCAGCCAGTGTTGGGCACTGCAAACACCAATATGGCGGAAGCCATCCATTTTGATTGAGGGGCTTAGTGCAAGATGTCAGTGTCTTCTTAACTAGTTCAAACAGAAATAGTTGTATTATTTTAAAAATGGGAAGCTCACAGAAACTTGGGAAGGGCAGGGCCCGCTTTGGTGCCTATACTGGCAGCAACAATGCAGCTGAGAACTGTATGTACTAAGGAAAGTGACCAACCATGCCACGGGGATGTTGTAGCAGAAGCACCATTACCATACCCACCCTGAGCTGGGGATGGACCATAGAAACTTCTCACCTGTACCTGCTACCAGAGAATCAGATTTTACCATTGAGCTTGCTAGAAGAGTCCACCCTCGTTGCTTTATCTGTTTGAAATTTCATACAGGAATATTTTCTTGATGGAAATTATGAAGTATGATTGAGAAGTATGATGTTTAAATTTACTGTTACAGTAAAAGACACATTGCCATGAGTCCTCCTCCAAATACTCGTTCTAGCTTTGAACACAATTATCTCATTGTTTTTACCACTTTCTCAAGCAGCTCTGGAAGTCCTCTTTCCTGCCTTCAGTTATACTGTCATGGCTGCCTCGATGTCCTAAATCAATTAAAAACATTTACCTTTTATGGTCATTTTAAGTTTGGGGAAGAGCCAAAAAGTCATACAGTGTCAGATCTGATAAATAAGACAGATGAAGAAACACTGTAATGTTTTGATATGACAGAAATTGCTGTAAACATTTTGAATCCCATCAAGGCAGCCACAAAAATACAAGACACTAACAAAAGAGGATTTCCAGAACTTCTTCAGAAAGTGGCAAGTATGATGGGACAAGTACATCCTGAACAAAGGAGGGGGTATTTTGAGGGGGATCAGTGGCAATGTATCTTTTACTGTAATAGGTTTTTTTAAATTTAAACATTCACTGTATGTTTTGATCATGCCTTATACATCACAATCCTACATCCCAGCTGCGAGGAAATCTCATAAATGCAATTTTGGCTTTTCAGCTCAAACAGCAGAACAAGTTAGGAAGGGTTTGGAATGGATATCCTTGCTTTAAAAAACTCCAATTAGGGAGAAAGCCAGGCACGCAAACAAACACTACAGTATTAGCAGAGTGGTGGTACAAGGGGGCTGTGAAAGCCAGAGGAGCAGGCCCCAAGCCAGTGAGGGGGATTTGTGTAAGAGATAAAGCTTTGGGTGCCAACTTTTGAAAATCTTGCATTTTATCCTGAACACATTGGGCAGTCACTGCATGCTTTAACACAAGTGAGTTACGTGGTCGTATTTTAGTTACAGAAAGATCAACCTGAATTGGAGAGGGACCCGGACAAGGGGCAGAAAGCATTAGGAGAGCTTTGCAGTTGTCTGTGAACAGAAGACAATGACGACTTGAACCTATGAGGCTGGAGTAAAGTAGAGAAGAACAGCAAAGGCCACGGCAGAGAGGACGCCAATGGCCAGGCCCTGGTGCGTGTGGTCGGGAGGGAAACAAGGGAGGGGGTAAGTCTGTGGGCGAAGGTTTCAAGTCTATTTTTTTGACTTGGTAACTTGGGGCATCATCCCAATGGAGATGTTGAGGAAGTAACAAGATAATACAGGCCTGGTACACACAAGGAAAGTTTGACCTGTATAGTGGCCACCTGCTGCACACTCTCTCTCTCTCTCTCTCTCTCTGTCTCTCTCTCTTCCCATTTACCTGTCTTGTTTTGAGGAAACTACTCTTTTGCGAAAATACCTGGCTATGTGGCTGTGAGGAACTAATCCCCATCCTCCATGAATAAACGCTTAACCCAGCCGAGTTCAGAGGGCCAACCCCCAGCCACAAAGACAGGGTCAGGAGTGGCCACACGACCCACCCCAGACTAATCAGTAACACAGCCAAGCTTTCACTGGACCCAACAGGGAGAAGACAATCTATTTCCAGGGGGCCAACAGTGGTAAAGAAAAGCTTGGTTTTCATCAGGTAGGTGACTATCAAGGCACAGTGTCACCAGGAGGCTGAGTGGTCAAAGCAGGGGGAAGGAGTCCTGGGAATGAAGTAACACTGAATCTCCTGTGCCTGCAGCGATACTGCATGGAACAAACAGCCCATGCATGTGTGACAAGTAAGCAAACAGAGGCTTGAAAGCCACGTTTATCATTACCGTGCAGCGCTACAACGAATCACAGCACCAAAAGAGGCACACTTTGCAGCTTAAGAAAACTCTATCAAATGGACCTAGTGGATATACAGACATTTCAAAACAGGTAGATCCCCAGTTTCCCAGGGATGGAGGAGGAAGTTTGCTTTGAGTATGGTGTGCTGTTTTGCCATTTACCTTGGATGGAAGCCATAGATGAGTGACTTAAGACCCATCACGATACTAAACGCCGTACCTGACTGGATCCCCACTTCTGTCCCTTCAGATGGTTGAATAATCAGTGTCACAGCAGGACTCACTTCCAGAGAACCTTCTTTTCCAGTGGCAGGTGGAGCAAGGCAGCAGGCCTAATTATGTTGTGAAAACAACAAAGGTAGCATAAATTGCCACTTCAATCAAACAGGGATCCAACATAAAAAAAGATACGCGCTGTTTCATGCTGACCAGGGCACACACAGGAACACATAGCCTTCACACGTGCTCCTGAAAGGCGCTAACACTGGGCTTCGCTTCTCCATTTTGCTCATTTCTTGAGCTCACAAAGGGTGCGAGAAATCAGGAGAGCTTGCGCATCTGGCAATGGGTAATTCATTCACTTGACCTCTTATTTTCTTTCCATTTTTCCACCGATAATGGGAGCTAACTCATGTCCTGAGCTTTAATTAAACAAATCACCCCGAGGATGTCAGCCACTTTCTCCTCACACGCGGAGAATCTAAGGGCACTTCAGGTATTTGTGCTGGGCTGCTGAGGAGTGGAGAGAGAGGAATCCTTCGAAGAAAGGGAAGAGGGGATTGGGGCAGGCATTTTCTGCTGGGACCGAATGGTTTGCTCATTGCTCCTCCTCAGCTGGAATAATAAACAAGCCAGGCAGAAAGACTCGTTCCCCTCTCCTTGTTGGGCTCTTCCTCTGTCTGGAGGCCTGGAGTCTCCCTCCAGCTGTGCTCTTGGTAACAGTGCCACATCTCCCCAGAGCCCCTGAGCCCAATCCAGGGCGTGTTTGTAGAAAGGACACCTAGGTGTTGTCAGGCAAAGTGGAAAGTTTCTTCCATCACAGAAATGCACACAGGCTCCTGCCTGAACCTGCCTGCCTGCCCCTCTACACCCCCTCTTTGCTCACACTGACCCCAGCTGCCCTGCCTGCCCATTCCTCTTCTTAGGGAGAAAACAGTATGTTCTATCCCATGGCAGCAGGCACAAAGGAGGCAGGAACACATCTGGAAGGAGGGCAGACATTTCCAGCAGTTATGAGCGGGTGCGCAGGTGACATTTGTTGAATGACTGATAGAAAGTATCTGGTTCATTCACATAGAACCAAAAGAGTGTTGGATACAACACAGACAAAAACCAGACTGTTCTTTCTGCCCTTCCCTGCCCTAACGTCCCTCTGACTGCTCTGGACATGGTCCTCCCCAGGAACTATGTATCTAAAAATACTGCGTTAACTTGGCTAAGCCCCAAATGGCTCGATAACCCATATACCTGGTGAGCAGAGGGCTCATTATTGAGGTTAGAACCCCAGGCCACTCCCAAGTTGAGGCTTGAAAAGCTCTATTAGATCAGATGTCACCAAAAACACGTTTTCTGAGACTTAAAAAAAGCCTCTGAATTGCTTGATCCTTTTTGGCCAAAGTCAGACTGCAGGTGGTTATTAGTGTTAAATGAAAAGTAATGCTGTTGTCTTTGAACACTATCATGTGTTGGGCCTTTAAATTATCTCATTAAATTGCACAATAACCCTGGTTCTGTCCCTCCACTCCACCCCAGGCACCCTAAAGTCCGGAGAGAATAGAGGACTTGTCCAAGCAGCACCTAGCAGAGCCAGGATTTGAATTCATATCTTTCCAGCTCCCCGCTGTGTGCTGAGCTACCTTTGAGGAGTGAGCAGCTTGTTTTTTGCAGTTAATTTCAACAAAGCATACAAACTGTTCAACAACTGCATTTTAGAGTTTGAGCCTGATCGTTTTTCCTGTGGGCCACTTTTTTTCTTAAAGAAAAGTTCCATTTTGCCTGTTACAGAGACAGCTGTTCCCACAGAAAACCCTGGTGACCCATTAAAATGTTCCCCCGAAAACTGCCTCTGGCCAGACCAATAGGAACAAAGTAGAGGACACAAGCAACAGCCTCTGGTGGTTCAAGGAGCTGTTGGCTTCACAGTCTAGTGGCGTCGGTACAGGTGCAAATGTTATTAGGCAAAGGCACAGAAAAAACAAACTGAATTAAGCTTTAATCTCCAAACCATTATGGAGATAATGGGTACACCTTGTAATAACTGCCGGAAGTGAGAGCAGAAAAGCAAACATTAGAAAAGGCCTGGGCTTCAGGATCTTCATTTGCAAACCAGGGATTGTAGTACCAGCCAAGCCCACAGAAGATGAGAATAAAGATGCTTCGCAGTGAACGGGCTAGAAGCGGTTGTAGAAACAGGCCTGCGTGCAGCTCTGGGCCTATTACCGTCAGTGGCCAGAATGACCACAAGAGCCAAGCCCTACCCGAGCATGCCTTTGCCAGGAGTAGAAATGCAGTGGGTTTAAGTAACAGGCTTCCCGACACACTCGTCCCCAAGCCAAGGGTCCCATTTCTGTGGCTTCCGCAGCAGGTAATCTGGGCATCCTGTGGGGTTGGTGTCCCATGAGGGCCTCTCCCCTTCGGGTATGTTTGGGTCACCATTGTCAGCAACCCTTGGCGGGCAGCAGTCACCCATCCTGGTGGGGTCACCATCAGCCAGCAGAAGCCCCACAGGGGTCCCTAACTGCTCCTCTCTTCCTTCAGTCCGCATTTTCTTTTGGCCTTGGCCGGACTGGCTCAGGTGCAGATTTAGCTGCAGAACCATTAAGAAACAGGGAGAGAGAGCCCAGGCCAGGGAAAATCAATACTTACATCCACTGGGAACATCTGTGTCCAAGCATGTGCACACCTGTTTTTCTTTCTCTCAGGTGTGGATCTGGGAGGGGAATTGCTGGGGCAAAGGTAGGATTCCATGGACACGAGGTCACAAGAACAGGTAAATGCATGAGGATGGGAGCAGATTTGTGGGTGCCGGGGGAGGGAGAAATGGGATCTGACCTTTCAGGAAATCAGGGGAGAAGGAATGTCCATTTTCCTATCAGCCCAGTTTTAGCTGGCATGGCAAGGGAGTTCCCTCTGCTTCTACCATTACAAGGAAAAGTACAGAAACTGTAAACCAAGTGCTCAGTGAGTTTGAGTTTTCTATGCACGTTTTGGAGCTTGATAGAGGTGCGGGTTGGACAATGCTCTGTACTGAATTCCACTGAACTGCACATTTTACAATGGTTAATTTTAAGTTATGTGAATTTCACCTCTACAATAGCTTTTTAATAAAAGGTGAGGCTTCAGTCACCAGAGGCCTACCTTCCCAGGGCAGTGCAAAGAAGTAAAAGTGCCTGACAGCCTGAGGAGCCACGACCTTCACTGCCAGTGCAGTTAGGAACAGGCAGATTTCAGAGAAGGAAGTAGTCTAATAGTTCCAGGATGGTGGAGGGCAAGAATTTTTACACAGTCAATGTGACCATAGTCCTCTGCTAAAGTATAGTACATCCTGTAAATTGCTGTCACCAACAGCGTTTACAGGCGTAAGTGTAATCCCTGCAGTACATCCATGTGCTGCAAAGTGGAGAACCACTAAGCTAAACTGGAGAGGAAGGAGACTGTGACTTTGTGCGCACATGTCTGGGCCTCCTGGATCAAGGAGGGATGGCAATTTGGAAAGTATTTCTACTCCTTTGCAAAGTTCCATCCTACTCTGTGGACATATTAAACCTCTACTCTGTAATTGTAATATTGTACAGGCTAATGGACGTGTTCGTTGTGGAGAAAATTAAATAAGATGAAGCAGTCTCGTTTTTGAGAATGGGTGGGCTCAAAAGATAACTTTACAAATTAGGTAATGCCCTTCCTCGTATCCAGTTATAAAATGATCATGTCAGATTTTTATTTAACTTGTTCATTAATAAGAGGACCCAGGAGATATTAAAGAAGAACTCAAAAGAGAATTCAGGATTGCACACATTTATAATCAGCTTAGAATGACTACAGCACACTGGCACATGGGTGTAAAAGTGGCAAAACTGCTCAGTCTCCCCAGGATGTTATCAGCTGGGTTTCACTGGACACTGTTGCAGCATACAGACAGGGATTCTTACAGCCGGTTTCCAACAAGCAAACATCGTTCTCTTCAAACTTCTAAAACAGTCACATCAAAAATAAAGGCAGATGGTTGAGCCAGCCCAAGACACCCAGTGAATCTCAAAATGGGTCACAATCCTTTCTTACATGTGTTTCAAATGCCAGGCATGAGCCTCCACCCCACTGGCCACAGTCTGTTCTTTTAACCCTGCAAGATGCTATGATGTCGCTCCATAGAGGAGTGAACTGCTGGTCATCCTGCAAGCTAGAAGGACCATTCCTTCCATTTCACTGTCCTCATTGTCAAAGGCTTTCCTCCCAGCCGTGGAGACAAGGTTTCCAACCACCAAAGGGTGGCTTCTATTAAATAAAATTATGGGAGTCCCTTGGTTTGAACTGAGCTCCTGCAGTAGGCCTAACAGGCCGAACCAAAATGGAGGTGCTCAACCTGAAGTTCCATGTGACCGAACTGAAGCTGAATAGTTTATCTGATTGCCCAAGAAATCAGGAGAGAAAGAATATCCATATTTCTTATCAACCCAGTTTTAGTTGGCATGGTAAGGGAGTTCCCTCTGCTTCTACCATTACAAGAAAAAGTACGGGAACTTCAAACCAACCCATCTGCTTATGGTTCTTGATTTCTGTTGCGCTTGGCCCTTTTCTGTCTATGAAGTCAACCTCCTCTGCTCTTCTCTTCTGTCAGGCTCAGGGGAACTCACCCTATTTTGTAGAATGCAGCATTGCCCAATTCTAGAATTGCAAATAAAAGTGAATTATGGTCTTTGCTGTGATTTTGTCTTTTGACACTTTGCTGTGAGAAATCTTACCTATTCCCTTATTGAATGGCAAATAAGGCTTTCATGGCAGAAGCTTTTAATGGTGAAGCCTTTAAATAAGGCTTTGAATGGCTTGAGGGCAGCTGAAATAATTTCGCCTGTCTGTAAAACTTGTCAGGCCTGCTCCCCCGGCTCAGGACCTCTCCCGGGTTACTCCAGGTAGGCCTTACCCACATGAACCTGGGTCCCGGGGCCTCACTCCCTGGCATTTGAGAGACCTCCATTAGCAGCTGCCATGTGTGATCCCAGTATTCACCTCCCCTGGGGCTGCCCTCTGTCACTCAGCCCATCCGACCTTAGAAGGCCCGGCTGGGTCCACTCCTGCTTCTGCTCCTCTGACCTCCCCGCCCCAGTCAGTATTTCCCGTCCTTGAATCCTGATGATGGGTGGACAGCTCCTGGCTGGGGTAAAACTGTAATCAGTTTTTTGAAACAAAGGGGTGACTAGTACAGACTCCAATTGAGAGGGGCTTCTTTTCCAATTTTTATTTTCTTGTTGGTACATGTTTCCAGTACATAATGATTATATTTCTCGTAGGGAGTTGGCTCATGTCCATACATATTTTTAATCTTTTTTTCAATCTTCCTCCTCCTCTCCTTCCTCCCCTCCCTCCATGTCTTCATCCCTTTCCTTTTACAAAGCATCGATCTCCCTTTCTCCTTTCAGCTACCTTTGATTTTGCTCTCTATTTATCCTTCGGGTTTCTCATACAAATCGTGTGATATGTAAGCTGGTGTGTCTGATTCATTTCTCTTAACATTATGGTCTCAGGGTGTATCCGTTTTCCCACACACGAGTCAAGTTGAGTTTTTCTCCATATTAAAGCCAGCTCTTCTCTGACCTAGAAGCTGTGGGGTCTGGGTGGAGCACAGAGCTCAGAAAAGGCTCTGCCCTTGCTTGAGGTGGCTGCTGAGGTTCGGAAGGTGGAGATGTTCTGTGTGGGATCGAGCCTGAGAAATAGGACCGCTAGGAGGGAGGGGGATCTAAGTTCCGAGTCTACTCAGGAGAGCACAACCTCCTGCAGGATGGCCCCGGAGGCTATCGGGGACAGAGGAATGCTGCTGCTGTCCACATCACTTCCCCCTGCTCAGGGAGGGTCAGGGTTCTATCCAAGCCGCATCACCAAAGGGACCTGCTTTTCCCAAAGTCCGTAGATCTGATGTAAAACTCAGCCCACAGAGACATCCCGGAGAATATTTGTTCCGGACGCCTTGGCCCAGCCGAGCGGACACAGAATTTAAGCATCTCACCTTCCCAGGACCATCGCCTGGGTCGGAGGGTCCAGCAGGTCAGCTTCCAGAGTCCCAGCTGAAGACTTCGCTGAAGAACAAAGCCAGTGCCAGGCAAAGGCGAAGGAAAGCAAGGCCTCCACGTGGCCAAGCGGAAGGGCGGTCAGGAAAGCACGCCGCCCGCCCCTCCTCCCATTCCCTCTCTGCTCCTGGAGGAGCCCGGCTACCGGTCTCACCGCTGGCTCACCAAGGGCTTTTCCCTGAGTTCCTAAAATGAGCCAAGACAGCTGAGCAGCCAGCGAGCCTGTGGGGATCCAATGGTCAGCCCAGAGAACATCCTCTTAATTCCTGGCTGTGCAGAGCCCCTTCCTCGGATAGCAGAGCCGGCCTGCGCTCACGGGGGAGCGGCTGGGTCCAGGCGGAGACGGTGAGGGAAGCCTGGGTGCTGGGGACATTAGACGAAGGAGAAGTTCAGCCCCACAGAGCGTGCAGCTCGTCTTCTCCTCTGTCGGAGGCTTCAAGGCCTGCATAGGAGGTTGACAGTTGGTCACCTGTCCTCTGTCTCCCATCAGGAGGCTTCGGGTCCCTCCTGGTCTGACCTGGGAAGCTGTGCTTTCCCATTATGAGCCCGGAAAACATCTGCAAAATGTGTGACTACAACTGACCTTGAGCTAGATGAACAGAACAGCAAGGAAAAAGACAACCTGCAGTCCGCTTCTCCGAATGGAAAAACAATGAGAATGTGCTCTTTTAGATTCTCCTCATTATCCTGTCCAGAGTCCCAAGTTTTAAATTCATTAAAAATGGCACCTTGTCCTCAAATGCACGTTCATAGCAGCACTACTCGCAGTAGCCAAAAGGTAGACACAACCCAAATATCCATCAACACGTGAACAGATAAACAAAACGTGTGTCGATACAATGGAATATTGCTCCTTCATGAAAAGGAACAAAGTACGGATTGATGCTACAACTTGGATGGACTTGAAAACATGCTAAGTGAAAGAAGCTACATATCTAAGGTCACATGTTACATGATTTCGTTTCTATAAAATAATCAAAATAAGTAAAGCCATGGACATGGAAAGCAGATTGGTGATTGCTAGGAGCTTGGCGGAGCAGGGGGGAGGACAACTGTTTCGTGGATGCAGTAGTTCTTTTGGGGGTGATGGAAATACTTTAGAACTGAATAGAGGCTGTGGTTACACAACAGTGTGAATATACTAAACAACACTGAATTGTTCACTTTAAAAGGATTAATTTTGTATGTAAATTTTACCTCAGATTTTAAACAATGGCACACCTTTAACAATGAAGGAGTCCAGAGCCTAAAAACTATAAATTCTAGCCTCTCCTCCTTAAGTCTGGTTCCAAGATTTTTGGTTTTGGTTTTGTTTGAGACAAGGTTCCACTATGTCACTCTGTCTGGCCTTGATCTCGCTATGTAGCCCAGGCTGGCCTCAAACTCACAGCAATCCTCCTGCCTCAGCCTCCTGAGGGCTGGGATCACAGGCATGGGCCACCACACCTGGTTGTGGATCTAAAATCTTTGCTTATGTTCAGGGAAACAAAAGAGGCTGCAAGTTTGGAGCCCTGCAATGACTCACCCTTCAATGAGGATTATTTTTAAAAGAAACAACCAAAAACTCAGGTCAGCCCATCTGCAAAAGATGTATCTGATTTCAAAAGCAGATTGTTCTAAGTTACGGTATCTTTCTATTCAATTAAAGCTTCCATTCCAGAAATATTAGTGTTTTTTAATACCTCCCCCACACCAACTGTAAGATCGCACAGCAGCTTTCTGGTTTGCAGCGAGCCCCAAATTTCTTCAGAACAGGCTTGGCCAAAGGCTTAAGTGTCCCAGCCTGACATGTGGAGGGAAAATCACTCCTCTCACTGCTGTTCCCATTCTCTAGAAGGTCTTCTCAGACGACACTTCCAGGAGCAACTATGCAAATGTGTGGATAAGGCTATCTACTCTGGGAGGATCTATTTCTGTTTCAGGCCGAACAAACACCAACATCTCTAGGGTGATGGCGCTCAGAGTACAGGACTCTCTTGTGCCCCTCAGATGAGGCTCTGCTTCCTTCTCCCTCAGCATGGGAGCCCAGGGCCAGTAGAGCAGTTCATCAGTGTTGGGAATCTAGACTTCCAGACTGTTTCCCTGTTCTCCCTAAGATGCTGTCTTTATCTACCAGGTCCAAGACAGCTCAACACCGTGTCCTGCAGGAAAAAGGAAAGAGAAGCATGGAGTGAGGAGCAAAGCTATTACTCATTTCTTCTTTTTTTGGCAGCTCAAGAGATTGAACCCAGCACCATGCACATGCTAGGCAAAAGTTCTACCACTGAGCTACATCCCCAGTCCTCCTTTGTCTTGAAACTGGGTCTTGCTATGTTTCATGGGCTGGCCTTAAACTTGTGATCTTCCTACCTCAGCCTCCTGGACAGCTGGACTTACACATGTGCACCACCACACCCTGTTCCACTTTCTTCTAAAGACACAAACCTGGGAATTTCACACATCACAGGCTGCTGTCAAATTAGCCAGAATCTGTCATGTCTAGCTGCAAGGGAGGCTGGCCAGGTGCCTGGCTTAAACCTCTATGACTATAAAGAAGGATGAGACTGCATATTGGGAAATACAACTACTGCCCACTAGCAAACTTAAAATTACTTCTTTCACCAACACTCCTGTCATCTCCCTGTCATGCACATCGCCCCACCTCTGAGCTTTTGGTAAGGCCCTTCTACAATGTGGAATGTTCTAGCTGACTCTCCACATCCATGCTGCCTTCACCTGTCCCTCAGTTCTCATGTTGTCCCCACATCTTCCCTGGCACCCCCAGCTTGCAGAGATTTCCTGCAGCATTCCTTTGTTTCCATGTTTTCCTTATACATATGTTGTCTGATATAGCTAGGCCTAAATTTCACCCAGACAGAGGGCTTCTGAAGAGCAGGGTGCCTGCTGTGTATTTTTTTTATATCACCAGTGATCTCTAGACCAGTGCATATATATTTAACAATTGTGCTCTGAAATGAATTGAATTTGATTACAATAGTATGTTGAATACTTTAGGACAATATTCTTAATTTCTTTTAATTATAGTATTTTTCACCTAACTGGCATTAACTAATCTTTCCTATTACACTCACACACACACACACACACACACACACACACACACACTTCATAATCAACCAATGGGTTTTATTCCTTAGTTTTTTAATCAGTTGTTTACTGGTCAACTTTGAATCAATATTACCTGTGCTGTTTTAAAAATTAAGTAGGATAAGCAACACCTAAGCATTTAACTGAGGCACACAGCCAGTGCTAAATAAATGTAAAGAGAAAAAATCAAGGGCAAGATGTGAGTGTAAGATGAGTTAATATGTTTAAAACTTACCGCAGTGGGAAGAGAAAGATTCTAGTATTTGTCTAGTTCAAGCTTTGGTTCTCTCACTTGCTCTTCAAATGTTTGCAGAGTATGGAATGAATTGGTTAATGTGTGCCTGCCATTACCCACTATCACTCAGATCTAGAACATCCTCCTGTATTCCGCTTCTTAACACTTGGAGGGCTTGAGGGCTTGGAGTCTGAAGATTCCCATCCCCCAAATTCCCATGCAAGCTGGTTTCCATTTGGGATCTACAAATGGGACACAACTGAGATACCGGAAAGCAGGAGGAGAAAGGAAAGGACTCTCAGCGTCCTCCTTTCTTCTTTTAGACAGCTGCACCTCTGGCATCTTTTGACATTTGTAGCCTCAGGGTCAATCCCCTCTCCTGTCACCAGCCACATAGTACCCCCTCACAGGGGCATGTGATGGTTAATATCTGGATCCCCCCCCCCCACGCAAAGCCTCATGCACTCTGAGGTGGGGCTTACGGAAGGTGATTGGATTATAGCTGCCACTACAGCTGTGTCCGGAGGCGGGGCCTAGTGGGAAGAGGAGGTCACTGTGAGTGACCGATCTCCCTTCTGGGCCCCTCCCTTCACCTCCCTCTGCTTCCCAATTGCCATGTGGTGAGCAGCATTCCTCCACCCAGGCCTTTCCTCCATACCTTACTGCCTTGGAGCCAACCATACAAGGACTGAAACTTCTAAAATGTGAGCTGAAATAAACCCCCCCTCCTTTAAATTGTGGGTGTCAAGAAAAACAATGAGGAAAGTAACTAAGACAGTGCCCCCTTGGCAGCTCCAGTACCTGACACTTGATGGCCCTGAAGCAGCTTGAGGTGGTGACCCTTCCCTCGAATTTCTAGATCCTGATGACCTCTTTCCTTTTGCCCCTCCACCCTTAAGACTGCTTCCTGTATTTAGGTCTCACCACTCCCATTTAGATGTTCCGACAGCCAAGAACCCATATGCTGAGTGAAATATCCTCTGCTTGAAACACCCAGTATGATTTCAGTTTTTCTGATAGACTTTGAAAGATGCATAATGTAATGGGCTGAATACATTTAAACTGCCCAGCAAATAATCCCCTTCCCTAAGGGATTCTACTAGGCTGTGTTAAAAAAGAATATGTAACAAGAGTAAAGACATAGTAGTTTATTTCTGAAATCATTATTTCTTTTCAGAGTTCTTGAGATTTTGCCGTAGGCTCTAAGTATCCCACAAATACACTGATTCTCAGCCTCAGATACAAATCTGTATCAACTGTAAAATCCTCCAACACAGAGATGTTCAGGCTTATCAAGCACCTGAGTATCAAGGGACAAGACTGACCTAGGTGCATTTTGAATAAGTTCTTCAGGTAATTGTTCTTTGTGCTAAAGTTTGAGGACCTCCAGCTTAGATATTCAGAACATGACGGATGAATGCATGTGAGTTCTGAATGTGTCACAGGTGGTACAATGTCACTTGTTTATTGGTATCTCAATACATGCTATTTAACACGATGTTGACACTTTATGCCAATTATCGGTTGAAAGTCCCTTGTTTCAATGACATCACCTTCAGGCCAACTTTGAGCTGATGGCCAACCTTGAGCTGATTGCCTACCATGGACCTAAACATTTCATGGCTCCATTTCAGATGTAAGGGGTAGAACAAACTCCCCTGCACGGTAAGTGGCAGAGTCAATGATTACTTTTGATATTAGGGGAAGCACCAAGGAAAATTGGCTTCCTAACACTAAAGCCTGCCCCACCTGAGGAAAATCCAAACCTCAAAATGGTGGCCTCAAAGGGAAGACAGAAAGGAGATGCCACACTGAGCATAGCTTCTGTTCTCTTGGCTACTCATACCTAGTTTTTCCATTCTTCTTTCTCCACTGACCTGCATTGAGGAAGGCCTCAGACCCCTAACAGTATCACTCCTTCCAGTTCTTATTTCTCTCATTCACCTCCCATACCAATGTTCCTAGATCCACATCAGAAGTTTGCAAAGAGCCCATGAATGCTGAAGGAGTCTTCGTCTTCACAAGAGAAACCAGGAACTAGGTTGTCATGAAATCTTCTGCAAGTATTGTTTTACCAATGAGGCAGAGTCTCCATAGTGAGCTTCTAAATTCCATCTCAACCAAGAAACCAGCGACACCATCAAGTGTAAGGGAAGAGGGAAGAGACTGGGAGGGACGAGTAGAGATGCTGGGTGACTGAGAAAGAATAAGACTGACTATTCTTTGAACAAATGAATGAGGGCTAACACATCCAAATAGTACTCTTTTTTCCATGTTGCCATGACTCACAACATTTTCAATCCATCCCTAGAGCCTGTTGGATGATTCAAAAACACACCCCGCCCCCAGCCTCCAGTCCTCCTCTGTGAGTGGATTTGAGTTCTGGAAACAACTGAAACCATTTGTGAGTAAATATGAGAAAGCTGAGAAACACTATTATTTGGTCAAACCACTCTAGCCAGAGGAAACCAGGAATGGAAGAGAATATAAACCTAACTGCAAACATCATTTTCAAAGAGATATTTCAAGCACTAAGATACTGTATAGAAGAAGACTTCCAACGTGACTATTTTAAAGGAAAGATTTCATTCTGTGTGGATAGAACAAATATATACAGATTTTTTAAAAATCTGTATAACTTCATAATGCTACACTCACAGAAGCTGTCCTCAATTCTCTCTCTACATATGAACCCTGCCTGTCCAGGGTGTCTTCCTTGCCTATCATGGCGAAAAGCAATGAGCTTGTCTGAAAAAGGGGTAAACTTGGAGAAAACATTGTCGTGCTCAAAATCCACGTCTCAACTACTTATTCTCTCTCCAATGCTGAGCAAGTTGCTTAAGCTCCCTGAGCTTTGGTTTTCTTATCTGTGTGATGAGCATAAAGCACAATACCATCCTTCTGCACTGAGCCATGGGATGCATGACAAAAAACACGTCCTTAGGTGATTTAATTATCTTTGCATTGGGGAATACAGTGTCCCGCATACCCTAGATAACAAGTTTGCCCTTCAAGAACCAACACTTTTGCCCAAAATTGTGATCATTTGGGAGGAAAGAGGTCATGCTAAAACATGCTGTCCACCTCTCTATTTTTAAAAATAAGTGACATGATTTACCCTTTTAGTTATAATTTAGGGCCGTCCTTACAAGCATCAGGTGCAGCGTGGAGGGCCTACCTTTTGGGTTTTCTTCTTTCTCCTTCCTTGATGTTAGGCACTGTCTGCATATGATGTTGAAAAGCCACACATTTATCAACCTTGGGAACAAATAGACACCCAAACCCACCAATGTTCATGATGGTGACCACATTCTGGCAAGGCACGTGGGTTCTTCGGTAGGCAGACCTAGAGCAAGACTCTGCTTCAGCCATGTAACCCTGAGCAGATTACTGTACTGAACCTCAGCCCCCTCACCTCATCGATACCCCCCCCCCCGTAGGGGAGTTGTGAGTCCTCAGCAGGGAAAAAGATGTCAAATGCTTAGCATACCGCCGTTAAGAAAGCAAATGCAAAATAAAAAATAATAAATAAATAAATAAATAAAAGCAAATGCAAATGCCCAGTAAACACGATCTGCTGTTATTATTACTATTATCACTAACAAGCAGGAATCACTGAGGTCCTTATGACATCATGCATGAACAGCCATCTCTGTAGGTCTTTTGTGTCTGTCTGTTAAAGAAAGCTGACAGAAAGCCTTCTCTATTTCTTCTCCCCAGATGTAATGAATGCTCGGATAATTGGAGCCAAAGGAGAACTTGTAAACGTCCTGCCAAAAGCCAAGCCACTCATTCTCTGAGAGTCAAGTTTCTTATCTAGCCCAAACAGCCCCGTGCATGAGCCATCCCTGCACCTCTGTGAGTTGTGCAAAGGGAGACACCAAGAGCAGCAATGGGTCCCAGGAGCGAACACCTCAGATCCTCAGGGCAGAAGGGCAAAGCTGGAAGTCCCAGAGTCTCTTCTTACCTGGCACCACTCCTGGCGATAAATAGAAACATGCTGCGTGCCTAGTGACGGGGCCGTGGAGACCTGATGAGGATGCCGGAGCTTGCACGGCTCTGGGAATGGCGTTCTTCTGTGCGTGTGTCCCGCAGGGAGTCAATTAACATCCTCAGAGGTGTACCATTCTGGCTGTGTCACCCCTAGAGGATATAATTTAAGCGGAGGCGACAACAGCTGCAGCCTCGGTCACCTCTGGATTGGAAGTCTAGGTGAGGCCTGGCCCTGCACTTCATTATGCACAAGCACCATTAAGAAGCCAACCGTGGGCACTTGAAGCAGCGGCAAGCATTTCACTGAGCTCCAGCCTTCGTGCCATCTTCACAACTAGCACAAGCTTCTCCCGGGGACTGACTCCAGCGACATTCCCAAGTCCCAAGACAAGTGCCAAATTGGAGTCTATGGCAATTTTAAATTTTTTGTGTCTCCAGGTCAGTTCTCCCTCCACCAAACTTTCATACCCTCCACTTACACACCCTCCAGAGGCTGTGACCCATGAGAGACCAAGGCAGGAGGATGCTGTCCTTCCCATGACCAGCCTCAGAAGTCCCATCAGATCACCTCTGAGACCTTCTATTCCTTGGAAGGGAATTGGTCACTTGGCTCTGCTCATGGCTTACATGCTGTTGGGGGGATTCGCTGCACTTTTAGAGAAAGTAGTGTCACAGAACTTGTGAACACATTTTAAAACCACCACAGACATTTAGGGGTGCATCACTACTCATTCAACACATGTTTACTGGGTACCTACTGTGTGCACATTGCTCTAGATGCTTGGAATGCATCCTGGACCAAGCAGAAAATAAGTCCCTTCCTGCCATTGTGGAGTTGAGTTTTGGTGGAGAGAGACAGAAAACAAACAATGAGCATAGTAAGTACACTTTAGCGTGTTCAGATTGAGGTGCTGGGAATAGGGCAGACAGAGGAGCAGAGCTCAGGAATCCTAGAGTCAGATTCCATTTTAAATGGGGTCTTTATCTTCAGATCTTCAGAGTTGCCTTCCTCGAGAAGGTGAGCAACTAGCAGGAGATGCTTTGGGGCAGTCATTGGGCCATGTTGTGTCAAAAGTGCATGGAGCTCTGCTGTGCCTTCTGAGCTCTGGTAATTGCTCCCACATTCCTTGACAGATATCTATGGGGAGAGAAGTTTCACAGCCTCCCATAAAAACTTCCAGCCTTCTCCACTTAAGTCACACCTCAGGTAGCTCCAGGTAGCCCTGTGTCTACAATGCAGTACACCCAAGCAACACACTCAGCCCCAAAGAGGTCATAGTTGGAGAAGCAGCAGTGTTACAACACTGAATGTATACTTTAATGTTTAATTCAATCATGGCGTGCCTGCAACTGGAGGTGAGCTCCAGAGCACACCCCTATAGGATCTGCCGTGCCCAGGGCATTAGAGAGGTTGGAGATCTCTGAATGGGGAATTGGAAAAAGATTTTCCAGACATAATACAGCCTACAGGAGTCAGCAGACTGCTAGACATGAGGAGTCTTGCAAGAAACTTGCTGATTTTGGGGGGGTTTTGGTTTTGGTTTTTGAGGCAGGATCTTGCTATGTAGTTCGGGCTGGGCTTGAACTCACTATGTAGCCCAGGCTGCCCTCAAACTCACAGCAATCCTCCTGTCTCAGCCTCTTGAGTGCTGGGACTATAGGTGTATGCCACCATGGCTAGCAACTTACTGATTTTGACCAGGGCCTTGGGAGCTAGGGATGAAGAAATATAGCTTAGACTCCAGGGTAAGGATTAGACATAGCAGCCACTTCTAATCTAGCTGTCCAGGCACAGCTGGTGAGGCCCCAGGCAGGCTGGAAGGAGGGGGAAAAGGGCCCAGGCCAGGGTGAGAACACAGAGGTGGGCAGGCTGTGCAGCACTGGCTGCAGGGGCTGAGGGCAGCGGGGCACATAGCAGGAGATGGTGCCCTGCCGTGGTCACCCAGCCAGCCCGGAGCACCTCTGCCAGAGATGGCAGTGATAGGAAACCGAGAAAATTTAACTCTTGGAGGTACTGTGGCACCAGGAGCCCGCCATGAGTGACCAGCAATCTCCAGGACGGCTGACAGGGATGGGACTGGAAGGAGCACCTTGTGAGGCAGAGTCAGCTTCTACAGCTGTGTTTGGAGTTTGGGGAGCCTCAGAAGCCCAGCCCCTTCCTTAAGGGGGCAGGCACATCTGGGTTTGTGTCCTGGAAATACCATTGCCTAGCAGAGTCTTGGAGAAGTCTCTATCTTCTCTTCAGCCTCAGTTTCCTCGCTTGTCAAAGGGGAGAACAATGCCTTCCTCACAGACCTGGTAAGAAAAGAATTGAGATAAAAGACTTAACACATGCCCTACTCCCTAGGAAATAGTCAGCAAACAGCTGCTATTTTTATTGTTGCTATTTTTACAAATGTGGTGGACAGCTGCTTGGTTTGGTTTGTTTGGTTTTGTTGCCCAGCATTACTTCTTCCTTGGAGAAACTGGCCCCCATCCGCCCACATGGTCCTGGTGCTGGGCTAATCTGAAGACCTGGACCGCTGCTGACAAGGACTAGGCAAGTGACCAAGTTGGGCCAATCCACTTCTCTCTCCCAGGGAATGGAAGCCCAAACACAGACAGACAGGAAGTTGGTTCCCACTGAGTCACCCTGTAACATGCAATTCCACACCGAGTTCCCAGAGTCTGGTATCTGCTGTCATCCTTCCCTCCCAGGGTCTGGTATCCAACTCACTTTTCCACTGCTGGGGTGGGTCTAGTATCCCCTAATGAGCCCCTCATTAGCTTAAGTCAGGCAGAGTCATTTTTTCATTGTTTTTAGCCAAGAATCCCTGCCTGACAAAGCATCCACAGGCTGTGACAGCTCTAGAGAGACAGCTGAGAGGAGCTAAGGAGACCCAGAAGGTAGGAATGAGGATGGGAAATCTCCCTCTTCACCTCAGGCTATCGGGAGGGCTTCTCTGCCACTCTGTCTTTCTTTTTATTATTATTCAAAACTTTCATCATGGTAATATATGTATTTAATTTTCAGTGTCAAATAGTTAATAAATAAAATTGGGACAACTGGGTATCCATCTAGGAAAAAGGAAGCTGGGCCAATTTATGAGGATATATTCTAAATTGATCAAAAATTCAAATGTAGAAAAGTGAAATCTTAAAGCCACTAAAAGAAAATATGAAAACACAGATGAATTACTTTGTAACCTTTGAGTGGCATGGTCATTATAATTATGACCCAGAATCTATAGAAGAAAATATTTATAAATGTTGCTATATATGATCAAAGGTTTACCAGAAAATAACAGCTACGACAAATGACAAATTTTTAAAATGCAACACAAAGAATTAATTTCCCTAAAATATAAAGAGTTCCTAGAAATCAACAAGAAAACCACTTTTTTAAAAAACCAGTAGGAATGTGGGTAAAGAACATAATCAGAATCCAGAGAAAAAGAAATATAAATGGCTCTTAAATATGCAAGAGATTCTTAACATCACTTTTAATAAGAACAGAAAGGTATCTTTTACTCATTAGATTGACAAAAATTCAAGTTTAACAACATATTTTTCTGATGAGGCTATAGAAAAATAATCACTCTCACACAAATCTGGTGGGAGAATAAGATGATATAGTCCTATGAAGAACAATTAAGCTTTACCTATCAAAAATATAGATGGATTTATTCTTTGACACTGCCTGGCTCCCAGGCCTTCTGGGAGAAGAAGCCTCCCTGATCCCACAACTCTTGGGTTCTTTGTGCTTGTAAAACTAGCACCGTGTGGATGACACCAAGGCCTACTGCCTGATTGAGCGGTAGCCAGGCCCTTTTGCATCATGTCTAAAGAGGCCTCCAAGTGCCTTTGGAAATTTATCCTACTACTGTATCTACACACAAGTAAAATTATTTATGTATGAGTAAGGTTATTCCTTTCAGGATTGTTGGTGTTTAGTAGAATATTGGAAACACCCCAACAGACTAGTTTTCTAAGGAAATAAAATCAGACTATTTAAATTTTTGAAATAACCCATCCCCAGCTCTACTCCATCTCCATCCTCATTTCTTGATTTTCAATTTAAGCATCATCTATTGACTTCCTACTACAAAAGAAAAATACTTAGCTTTACTATATATGCCCCTCTCCTCCAAAATGGTTACAGTATAATTTCAGTTAAAGTAATATCCAGTATTTTGAGCATTAGGACTATTCTACTAACATTTATAATTGAGACACATAGTATATCATTATTACAATTTTTTTCTTGAATGTTTTTTATTTTTCCTGGACTCAATGATAGCCTTGCTTTTCATTTGTCAATTTTAAATGCATTTATTAAAAACACATCCTTTAGGGCCAGGGATTTAGCTCAGTGGTTTCGCCACCTGCTGCACAAGTGCAAGGACCCAAGTTCGATCCCCGGTACCAAAAAAAAAAAAAATCCTTGAAAATCCCTACATATTATATAGTATCATACATGTCAATCACCTATCAATTTTTCATCTTTTTCTCCCTAGAAATATTGCTATGAAAATCCTTATGCGCTTGATCTTCTATACACTCGCTTCTTTCTAAGACTTCCTTGATAGCTACCATCTTAAAATGTGTCCTTACTGAGAGAGAGAGAAGTGCTGAGAATTTCTATGCTTACCGTATCACATGTATTTGATTATCTATGGCCTGGATCCCAAGTCTCCTTGATTTACTTATTCATTTTGGTAAAATATATCCTCTAGTAGCTTCTTAAGAACAATGCCTATAAACAATAATGAGACTGTGCATATCTCCAAATGTTGTCATTTTACCCTTACATTTGTTATTACTTCGGTCATACATACCAATTTGGAAATATTTTCCTAAATGCTCCATTTTCTTGCAACACCAGTGTTGCTTTTGAGAAGTCCGGTGCCATTCTATTCCTGTTCCTTTGTTGTGGCCTATTTTTTCTCTTGGTAGCTCTCTCCAGAATCATCTCTTGATTTCTGATATTTTGAAACTTCATGATGATCTACCTTGATATGAAGTTTTTATGTTGTTATTATTAGTTATTTATTGGGTTTGGGAACTCTATAGAATCTTTTTTTCTTGACTTGCATGTCTTTCAATTTTGAAAACATTTCTTGAATTATTTCTTTGATAATTCCCTCCCATCAGTTTTCTTTAGTCTCTCTTTCTGAATATACTACCAGTTGAACATGGAACACCTGAATCAATTCTGTCAGTATTATATTGTTTTTCTCCTACTTTCCAAATCTCTCTTTTATTTACTACTTTCTATGAGAGTCCACTAACTTTAACTTCTAACACTTATCTTGAGTGTTTCTATTATTGTACTTTTAAATTCGAAGAGCTCTTTCTTATTCTGATTTTTATAGGATCTGGTTCATATTACATAAATTGATAGCCCTTTTGATCTTTTTTGCTCCTTAATGATTTTCTGCTTCCTCCAAGTTCCTTCTTTTTTATTTCTATCTTTTGTGTAATCAAGTCATCAGCCTCCAACCAGTCTTAAATGTTGAAGTCTTTCAATTCCTAAATCCAGTCTCTCTTGGGTTTTTCATACTGTTGATTTTCTAAGATAACTACCAAAGCAATATAAGGATATGTTCTCATTGCCAAAGATCCAGACAATAGAAAAGTGTACTGAGAAAAATATAAAAGTCCCCACTCACTCCCACTCCTGTTCCCAAAAGTAACCAGTGACATCAGTTCCAAGTGCCAAGACGGCTTTCTACCACATGGACCAACTCCTCCTGAGTTAATGGAGATGTAATAATTGGCTTTCATGTGCATGTCTCTCTCTGTTTTAATTTGTTCATTTGAGCTTTAAGAGTTATTTAATATTTGGATTACTCAATATTAGATGTATATTAGAACATCACATTAAAATCCAGATTCCCAAACTCACTTTTAAAATTTGGGAAGTCTGGCAGCCCAAGACCCATATACCCATATTATGAAAAGACATCTTTTCTACAGTTCCCTTGGTCCCCATTTCACATGGCTGACTTAGATTACTTGCCTGGCTCCTATAAGCTTGAAATAGGTGGCTTCTGGGACCATGCGTTAGTGGTATGTACTCCAGAAATTATAACACACCCACTACTAATAACAGATTAGTCTACTAGATCACAGGAAGCTCTTCCAGATAGGAGCACGAGAAAAGGGAAAACCCTCTTTCAGAGGGACATAGAAAATAGTAGACTGTGGGAGACAGGACCCTCGGTCAGTGAGACAGTGGGACCTGGAAGACAGGAAGACCTCACTGGCTACAGATGGAAATTGGCCCCCTGACTTTCCTAAGTAATATTTATCCTATTGGTCTTCCCAAACATAAATTCCATAACAGTGAGACCTGCTTTCTGACTTCTGGTTATGTTATAGTCACTTTTTCATTGCTAGGGCACAATACCCAACACCCACAACTTAAAGGAGGAAAAGTTTATTTTGGCTCATGTTTCAGTCCAGTCCAGGGAGTAAATTCCTCAGGTGGCCTTTCTTGAGCAACAGTATCCTGGGGTTCTCTTTTCAAAGCAAAGCTTTCACTTTTGCAAGGCAAAGGGCAGGGTCTTGCTATTGTCTTGACTCAAAATCTTTTCAGCAACCATGCTTTCCTTTGCTCCAACTTTGCGAGGATTTCCTTTCTGGTGAAAGTTAAAAGTTTTTAGATCATTCAACTGTGCTGTTTTACTATTTATTCTAAGGTAGAGATACCTAAAAGCTGCCAATAGTACCCATGCCACAGCCTCAACATTAAGCTTTCTTGGAATTTCCTCTGCTAGATTAATTAGTCCACTGCCCTTAATCTCAGTCTTCCTCAAAGTCTCAGGACATGAGCAAAATTTGACAACTTTTCCACACATGGTCTGGAGTCCAACAGCCAATGGAGTCCTTGATCTCAACGGAAACCTTTTGAGCCTGGTCATTACGTCTACATTACTGTCACCATTCTGGTCTTCTGATCTCTGACCAGAGTCTCCCCTTAAGCTAGGCTTACAGCATTCTGAGGCTGCTTCTCCAGTCAGCATCTTTCAACCTTTCTAAAGTCTTCCTAAGCACCACTTCCAAAGGCTTCTGAACCACATGGTCAGATACAGTCACAGCAACAATCTCACTTCTCTGGTAACAAAGTCTGTCTTAGTCACTTTTTCACTGCTGGCACAAAATGCCTGACATGTGTAACCTAAAGGAGGAGAGGTTTATTTTGGCTCATGTTTTAGTCCATAGTTGGATTGCTCCAAGGAAGTAAAGCATGGCAGAGGGATGGAGCAGAAGAGCACTGCTCATGGCATGATGGACAGGAAGCAGAGAGAGTCAAGGAGCTGGGCAGGGAGATAAATCCCTCCAGGCCATAACTTACTGACTCACCTCTTCCAACCAGACCCCACCATCCAACAGCAAGTCAGCTGTAAGTCCCCAAAATCCAATCACCTTCCCAAAGCCCCACCTATGATCACATGAGACTTTAAGGGAAACCACAACAGGGTAGAAAAACAGGTAGAAAAAGGCAGGTGAGGCAAGATGCAGCAGAGAAGTTGACCTGCTCTAAGGATAAGACAGTTGTGTGAGCTCTGTGTAACCATGGCCACTGCGTCATGAAAGGTTGCTGATTACCAAGGCTGACTCACTGCCACTTTCTCCCCACTCAGGGACAGGACCCAGTTCATCTGTTTGTTCCTGAGCAACGTTCCTTGCAATGTCCTTTGTGCATCAAATGCAAGCAGGTTTCGGTACATAGAGCTCTGCTATCTCCAAAGGAGTCTTCTATCTTATTTAACTTGGTAAATGGCCACAAACCCACTCGTCCAACACAAATCACAATTTAATTCCAGATGAATGCTAATGAACACAGGTTTCATGAATTTTAATATTGAAAAGGGTTAAGGGCATCTGTTAAAATTATTTCTGTGGGCAGGTAGTTTGTTGTCAGGATACATTATGTATTTGTCAGAGGGAAAGAACATCTCTGGCCCATTTAATTTATTAATATTCAGATAAATATTTCTCTTAGTGCCTGGGTTGGTTTGAGGGAAAGCGGCCCAGCAGAGCTCACCGTTTGTTTCAGGTGCTCGTAGAAAAGCCAGAGCAAAGGCCTACACCACCGCCAGCCCTCTGGGGACACTTTCCATAGCTGAGTGACATGCCCGGGTTGTGGCCACTGCCCCCTCCACTCCCCACCTCCAAACTTTCTCCCCTTTGCCTGCCAGCCTCCCTCCCAAAGGTCCTAGGAAGAGTGCCCAGTTGGCCCTCAGCTCGGAAACCTGTACAGAGATCTCTGAAACAAGATTGCCAGCACGGTTCATGCTTCTTTTGCTCCCAGCAGACAAGCCTTTCCTCCACTAAACTGCCTCACTAAACTGTACTTGGGCAATGAAAGGGCTGTCTCTCTCGGGTGAAACTTTTTTCCTAAGCAGAAGTACGGGAGCATTTAATGGGGAGTGCAGGGAAGGAGTCAGGCTCTCTCCATGGAAACTATCTTAGGATGCAGCCAAGCAGAAAAGAAAAGAAGGGAGGTAAGGAGACAAACTGTATGACATTTCTCTTTCTTCTATCCTCTGTTAGATTTATTCCTGCCCTTACTTTTATCTAATACTGCTATCATAATTTCTCTTGTTTGCTTCCCATTATTGTGTAAAAAAAATGGAATTCTGCACCATGATTGAATCTAAACACTAAAATCATTTAAGATACACTACCCCTGGGACAGCTAGCAAAAGGTAATAAGTTTCTCCAAATGTGACCTAATTATAACTGTCCTTTTAAGTTTTATTTCTCACTGGGACAAAACATCTGAGGTTAAAAATATTTCTTGAAACAGATCCATGTTGCCACAAAATTTTACAGAGTCACTTAAATGTTATCCATCTTCCTGATGTATTTTTCTCCTCTGTTCCCGTGTGATAAAAGCCAGACAGGCCAGAGAGACAGGAAGCCGGGCCACACTTGAGCAGGAACAGGCCTGCCCAGGTTTTCTCACGCCAGGCCACACCTATCATCTGACTAGGCGACAGGTCACCACGAGGTCACCACAGGTTCCTGGATGCTCCGGACACTGGGGACCCCACACAATCCGTCGACTCCTAGCTGAGCCTCGGATGCTCGATGGTCAGCACCCTGACCTGCCCTCCCCATTCCCCATGAACCACTGGCCTTAGTGGTCTGAGCTGGGTGCCACGAGTACTTGGGGCTGCTCATGCTTGGCTCTCCCTCCACCTCCACGGTTCCATGTTCACTCTCTCCTCCTAATGTCCCCTGCAGTGAATCTCCTCTAAAGCCAATCTTGTTTTCTGAACAGAAAAAGCCCACTGTCAGACTGGCCAGCATCCCTTGCTTTATGTGCACTGACTTGGCTAGTCCTGGCTCCTCTCTGGGCCGTTCTCTAAGGACACTTTCAGAGTGGTTTCCTTTCCAGTTTCTCCATTTTACTGTCTCCTTAAAGGAGCAGTGTGTGTGGAGTTTCCTTCTGACCTGAGGACACATGTGCTGAGGCTGTGCGCTGAATGCCCGCCTGTGTTCTGAAGTCAGACTCATCTAGGTTCCACCAGCAGGCTGGCTTCTAAGCTGCAGCTTCCTCATCTGTAAAATGAGAGTGATAAAGGAGTAACTTCATAATATTGAAGACTAAAATAGCGATAAAGAAAGCCAAGCACGCCACACAGCCTGGTATGTGGAAAGCACTCAGCGAGCTATTATTATGAAGCTAAGATAATGCCATTAGTACAGAAGACAGTATTTCTGGTTGGCAGAGGATGCCAGGAGGATTCAAGCCAAAGATGGCTAGAAACTGAATAAACTTAGTCTTCTAGAAGCTCTTCCCTCCTGGTTCCAACTTGTAAGAGAAGCAAACAGCTATGAAAGAGGGAAGCTGGAGCCAGGATCATACCCAGGAGACTCTGATGAGAACCCACAAGCAAAAACATGCCATTCCCAAGACTTTTTCCAAGTGAAAAGGTGAAGCTGCATTTAAAAATGAGCTAATACAATTTAAATTTAATTCCAGATATGCAAACTTGTTCTGAGTGATGCCTGTGCACCTCTACTCAGGTTGGGCATGGGGGCACCAGTTGTTCAGAGTTGGATTTGAAACGCCAAGTCTGCTGTTGAGAGTTTTTGTACAATGATATAGACAGCCGTCAAGTGCTCCCTACCCAGCCACGCTAAAAAGCACTGCGGGCTTCTACCCAGAGAGACAAGAAGAGAACACTGCTGGTGGGAAGGGGTGATCAGGAAAACAGGGATAAAAGCCACAGCACATCTGTATCACTCACCTGCTGCTTTCTCACCCTGCACCAGGTGCTGTGAGGTCTGGAGGCAGAGGAGATCTCATCGCCACACAGAGCATCCGGAAGCTTTTCTAGCATGTACTACAAAAAAGATGGCTGATTCAGTGCATCATTATAAAGTTTGTATGTAAAACAAACATGAGAATGTAAAAACCTGCCACTAATATTGATAATCATAAAGTACACAAATACATTCTCAAAGAACCCCTGAAAAGATCCTGTGTCCACATCTTCACCCTTCCTGTTTCTGCTAACGCGTCTTGTTGGATTTAGGGCCCAAGTGGGTAATTTATGACAATCTCATCTCAAGATCTTTAACTTAATTACACCTGAAAAGAGACTTTTTTTTTCAAATAATGTGACATTCACTGGTTGTGGGGATAGAATATGAACAGGAATTTTGTTTTTGTTTTTGTGTTTTTTTGGTATCAGGGATCGAAATCAGGACCTTCCGCTTTCGAGGCAGGCACTGGAACCACTGAGCTAAATCCCCAGCCCATGAACAGGAATTTTGGGGCCCGCTCAACTCACTATATCTGGCACATAAGCAACTTACTCTCAAATTCTGGTCCCAGGGTTTCATTCTAAACAAAGCAGGCAGGAAAAGAAACCCCACAAACCAGTCCTCAGTTACGATACCACGAGCATAACTAGGCTTTTGCCACCTCTCATAGAAAAGACACCAAAGCAGTAGCTCACAAAGCGAAGCCACCTTGGGTGCCGTGCCGGTTGACATCACAGCATCCCCAGGGTCTAGCACCAGTGACTGGCACACAGCCAGCAGCTAGGAAGGATACTTGGTGAATGAACAGAGTTGAACCACCAGAACCCTCAGTGGAAAAAGTAAACCTTGATTTTTTTTTGAACTTTCTTTTACAGCTTTATTGACACATAACTTACATGCAATAAACTTCACCTATCACAATTTCCAATGCCGAGACTTTTAGTAAATTTTTAAACAGGTGCAATCTTCCCCATAATCCAGATTTAGAACATTTCCATCACCCCCAAAAGTTCCCTCCTGTCCATTTGCAATCTGCACTTTCACCCCAGTCCCAGGCAGTCCCCAGTCTGTTTACCATCTATACAGGCTTGCCCCCTCTAGGCCTTTCACGCAAAGGAAATCATATAATATGTAGTCTTTTGCTGCTGGTCTCTTCACAAACCACATATCTGAGTTCTGACCTGGTCGTGCTGCAGGGTGTATCAGTAGTTGTTCTTTACTGCTGAGCTGTTCCTATTGCGTGGCAGTTCCATGAATCCATTAACAAGCAATGGGCATTTGGATGGCCGCCTGTGTGGGCTACTAAGAACAATGTTGCTATAAACATTCAGTCTGTGTGAGGTCATATATTTTCATTTCTCTTGAGTAGATACCTAATGGAACTTTTCATTCTGAAAATTTTTTAAGTTATTTATTTTGGTACCGGGGACTGAACCCAGGGCCTTTGCATTGAGCTACATCCTCAGCTCTTTTTTATTTTTTATTTTAAAACAAGGTCTCACTAAGTTGCCCAGGTTGCCTATGCTGGGCTTGAGCTTGCAACCCTCCTGTCTCAGCCTCCTAGAGAGCTGAAATTACAGGCGTGCTCCACCATGCCCAGCTAAAAATTTCTAAATCTATATAAAAACTGAAAGAATAGTACCTTAAAAACCCTTTACCTTAGTTCCTCAATTGGTAGCATCTTGCCATATTTGCTTTATCTCCCTCTGTATAAAATATTTTTGTGAACTATTTAAAAGAAAGTTGTAGACACCATGACATATCATCCCAAATCTGTCACCCCTTAGATATAAGGCTATTCTCCTACATAATCACAATGCCACTATCATAACCAAGACTGTTTTCCAAATTCATTTTGAGATTTTTCAAAAGGCAGAAGAGTTGACAGTATGGCACCCAAAGGGCACTCGACCATGAGGGAACTTCTGACTGCTGTGACCCCTCCTCCTGGGGTCCTTCCTCTCACTGCCGCTGCTCCTAGAACATCTGTGTGGACTCACACCCTGGTGCACAGCCTGGAATCCCCCAGACTCATTACACTCTGTCTCCTGCCTGTCCCCAGAGTTTTTAGCATTTGTTTTGCGAGACTTGGAGGTGCCTCTAGTACCTTGTCCTGAAGGCCATTACAGACTTCTCAGTACTTCCCTCCTGTCAGCTCTGCTCAGTGCTGCTTACTTGGCCATCTTCTTTCCCTCACCCATATTTTCTGCTCCTCACTCTGCCATTTTCCTCCCTCAAGGCACTTCCCACCACCTAATACAAGATGTACTGCAATTCATGCATTTGTCAGTTGGCTACCTCTCTCCGAAGGCAAAGATGTTGTGTTTTGGGTTCACTGCTGTGTCCCCAGGCTGGAGAACTGTGCCTGCTACGTGGCGTGCTCAGTAAATCCAAGCAGAAGGAATGAATAGATGACACCATGTGGATGAGTGGCATCACCCCATAGCCCTTCAGGGGCAGCAGGAGTGGACTGACCCTGAGCTAAACACCTCCCAGGAGATGTGAGGAAGGACTTCAGTTAACATTCTCCACACCAAGTGGGAGGCTTGGGAAAACCAACTCTAAAAACTGCAAAATGACTCCTCCCCCTCTTCAGTAGAAGAGACCAGAAATTTCCAAATAGGAAGTCTCCTAATACTTTTCTGAACAAAGTTTTTTTTGTTTTTTGTTTTTTGGTTTTGCCTCAGAGAACAAGCAAGATCAAGTAACTCTCCAAGCATCACAGAACCCTGGAAATCAGCCAGCCCTGAATTTCCTGGAGGAGCCAAAGACCACACCTGTGCTGTCCCTAAAAGGCCCTTCCCGGAAGGCAGCACCTTCTGCCCTGGCACTCGGCCAGCACCGGACAGCTCTTCCTTCCCTGCCAGCCCTGGGTCTGGAGAGGTGGGACATACCTGGCCGGGCCCGGGGACCCATGGGGATGGGCACTGCCTACTCTTGAGAGCCTGGGTTAGGAACTGGAGAGGGGAGAGGGGGAGATGCTAACAGGAAGCAGAAACAGAAACCTTGAGTCAGACTCCAAGAACCTGTGAGCCAGCAGGAGTTATGAGGAAGCATGAAGTAGTCAGAGCTCTGAAACAAATGCAAGCCCTTCAAAGAACAGCAAGAGGGCAAAGAATGAAATTCACAAATCCCTGTCTGAAGTCCCTCGAGCTGCTCTGGATTCAGGGTGATATTTGGTTCCAGTCTCTTAGAACCCTGGCCAGTCCACAGATACTGTTTTCTAGAAGTTTTCATTACCCTCCCTGCTTGGTGATTTCTTCACCACAAACCTCATCCTTTGAACTAGGATGAGTGACTTTATATTCCCTGCAACCCACAGAATCTAAGTAAAATAGAAACACGTGAATGTTTGTGGTATACAAGAGACTGTGGGGAAAGACGAAATTCCTGGAGGGGCTTCCTACTCTCTCCAGGCTTACTGCTTCCACCACAGCTCCACAGCCTTGCTGCCCACCAGCGTGGCCATCCCAGGGGACAGATCAAAGTGAGGACTCTGCAGCCCCACCTCAGACTCCTCAGCCCAGGCAAATCACATGAATAGGAAAGTTTGAGATCCACTACTTCCTCCCCTCAGAAATAGTCCCGAAGCCATTGGCCCAGTCACCTTTTTCCTCCTGGACTCCCACACCCCCCAGATTCGATAACACACGTCAATCATTCAATGGGTACCAAAGTTAATGGCAAAGGTCTTTGCCTGTAAAAGGCAGGATTCTCAAAGCTCCTCTTTCTCTCCTCTTCGGGTGTCTCTCATTAGATGCTGTTTGCAATGCTATTGTGAATGCTTGCCCCCCCTTTTTTCCAGAGGTTCATCCTGTTTAGCGAAAATCCTGTTGCGTAAACCCAAGGCTTGAGACTGTTCCCCTGCCCTGTTCCTTACCACGGGCAGCCTTTCCTGATGAGCCTGTGGACTGCCCTCCTGCACCATTCCCTCGCCTTCAGAGTGTGCTTTCAGGTTACAGCTTGTTTTCATCTCAAACACTGAAGAAAGAAAAAAATCCTTCAAACGATGAAGCACCAAGAAATAAACTGCAACTGTTTGTCCAGGGAGGATTCGTGTTTCTGGCTCTGAGACTAACTGTCCTCAAGTGTCCACTGCGTGGGTCGCTTGCCACTCCAGGGTCAGTCACACCCACCTGCATGTCTGAGCCTGCCTGGGGTCCTGAGGAGGATCTGAAACAAAAGAAAGCCTTTCGGACACCACCTTCTGATTTTTCCTTCCTGTCCTCCCTGAGCTCCTCCTTCCACTTTCCATCTTCCTTGATCCATCTCTCTTTCCTTCCAGTAGGGGCCATCGAGCACTGATGATGGACCACACACTGAGCAGGGCCTGGAGATGCAGCCACAAGGCAGGCACATGCTGGGTCACAAGAGAGGACAGACACAGGCCCCAGCTCAGGGAGGACTGCGACATCCATCATCAGCGGAATTGCTTCAATTCTAAGCGCTACGGAGACAAGCTGCCGGGTGACACAAAAGTGCGTATGAGTAGTGGGAGCCAGACAAAGAAAGGAGAGTGTCTCTCCTCCCATGCCTGGTTCTTGGGCTGCCCATGGGGTGCCCTGGTTTCAGTCTGGCACTTCCAACTGGCTTTGCCCCCTGCCTGCAGCGGGGACAGCTCTGCAGCTCAGGCTTGGACACTCGCCTCTGTCCTCATCTGTCTGACCTTGGCCTGGACTATTTTCTACCCCACTTCCCCCAAATCTGCGTTGACAGCCCACAGAGTTTCCACGCAGGTGGGTGGCAAGTGATGGCATCACTTTCCTCTTAGTTTCTTAGAAAGCATTTTCCTTCCCAGCAAATCCCATTTGGTTCCGGGACCGGGACATTTGCCGGTCTCCGTGCGGGCTTCAGTGCTCACACAGGCGGCCATTTATCTCCAATACAATACAGCTGCATCTTCTCACTGCCGAGGACACCTCCTGGTCCCCAGTGGCTCGGCCGGCAGCACCGTTCTGCTGGGTCAGGGCAGGTTGCATCTTGCAGCTGCCTCTCCTGGCCGGCTGAAACTGCAGTGCGCAGCGGTTCCCACACCCTTCTCCAAGCAGGTTACACGGGGAGCTGAGGCGACCCCTTGCACTCCGGATCAAGTCAGTCACTTTGCTACCTGGACTGCAGCTCTTTTTTCCAAGCATCACAAGCATATTTTAGGTTTCTGTGTGTGAACAGGTGCTGTAGGAAGCACGATTCATTTGTTTCTTAGAAACAATGTTTCGTTTCTTCTTCCTTTTGAAAACCAAATTGAAAAGGGAAAATGGCCTGTGTGGAGCTCTGTGCATTTCCCGTCAGGCCCTGTGTTGTGCACAACTGCTCTTACCTTTAGTTTACAGACTCCCCATCTGGCTAGGTACTTTGATTTATGTTGGCTGTGATGCAGAACGACTGATTTGGTTTATTTTAAGAAGTTTTATTTTAAGAAACTTTTGACATTTAAGAATTTAATTGGAACAGTCTGTACCCAGAAATTTTTTAATGCAGTCTAGGATTAAAAGATGTTCTTCGGAGTATGGAAGGTTCTAGGGAAGAAAAGAGAAAGAAAAAAGCAAGGCTTTTCTTTCCTGGCCAGTCCTTGTACTTCAGGAGAATCCTCGGGCTGGGACTTCTGTCCATAATGAGGTTGGGCAGAATGGCTGTTTCTAAAGTGCACGCTGCTGACCCTCAGTCCTGACACACTGCTGGGTGGACTGTCCACACAGGACCTGTCCCAGAGAGATGAAGGGCATGCTGTCAGATGGTCAAGCCGGCCCGGAAATGAATTACAGAAACCTCCCTCGCTCCCTTGGCCAAAGGCCAGGAAGAGAAAACAGACTGGTTTGAAATTCCTCCACCCTAGGAATGGAAGTCATAACAAAAGAAATTCAAGAGCCTCGTGAAGTCTGAGACTCACCAAGAAGACCCAGCATCTAGAAATTGGCCTGAATCTCTGTGAACATCTGCATGATCTGCAGAATTTCTAACACTTTCAGTGAGATGGAGCTGAGCTATGATCTTTGAGGCCACAGCAAATTAGAGCAAAGAGCTACATGACCTCCAAGAGGAGAACGAGAGGAGAAGCTGGGATCCTAAAGCCCAGTGGACTGTATGGGATGAAAGAGGCTTGTGCTCAACCAGTCCTGGGTACTGACTTGCGAACCACACCACTGGTCCCACCCTTTCCCAAATTCCACCTTTGCTGCCAAAACCTGCCACATGGACATCCAACCAGCACTCAGGCTCAGGGAGTCTTCGACATTGCTCCACTCTGCCATTTCTGCAGGGGGCACTGCTATTCTCCCTTCTCCTAGTTACCATCTTGGAATCAGTGCACATTTCACCTCACTGCCATAAAGCTCAATCATTCCATGTTCTTGTTCAAGTTTCTTGATCTCTCCCATGCTATCTCATCTACTTAACAACATACCTATCTCATGGAGCTTCCGAAGAGAGCCCTAGGTATCTTCTGAGTACTTATTATCTGTGGGTTTCTATTAGACATCTAAAAGATTAAGATTTGAGATATCCCTCCCTCAGCTTTGCAGTTGTAACTATTATTCTCCTACCTATATCTTACCCCAGGCAAACTAGACCACGTATTCTTTCTTGAGAAACTCTGATTTTTTTCCCCAACTCCTTCTCTAGCTCATACTCTTCCTTCTACCGGGCATATTCTGGTGGGATATTCCACTCCCACCACTCTCTGAGGAGTAGAACCCTATACAACTTTTAAGGTCCATCAGTGGTTTTCTGGTAAATATTTAACAACATCTCTCCAGCAGAAAGAATTCTGACTTGTATTGTTTCAAAGAATTCATGGCATAAATCCTCCCACCATGGCCAATTTCAGGCTAGCAATCTGATACCAACTGGCTCCCAGAATTTCTGATAATTTAGCTCTCATTTCTCAGAGACCAGTATGAGCAGGCTCCACCAATGTGCAACTGTCACCTTTCTAGATACTCCCAGCATATGGTAGGCCTTCTTTTCTCTGAACTTTGTTAGTAATTTGTACTCCCTCACAAAGTATTCTCCATTATATTATGGTTATAATGAATCCTTGTTATCACCCCATCTCCAATTATTAGCTTTCCAAGGGCATGAACTATGACTTACTCATCCATGTATTCACAGCAGTGCCCAGAACAATACTGGTGTTCAATTAATATTTGCTGCATTCAACTGATGATGAAGATTATCACCAGGCCTTGGCACACTGGCAGTGAGGATACAATGACATCATGTATGTAAAGTGCTCAGGAGAGTGCTTGGCCCAGCAAGAGCTCAAGTAGTGACAGCTAATTGCACTTCTCACTGTGGCTTCTGGGATGAAAGGATCCCAAATTTTACATTCTAAGATTCTCAAGAATTCCTTCCACCCCAACCACACACATTAGAGCTGTGTGGGGGAACTTTTACAAATCCCAACCCTGGGGCCAATAAATCTTTAAATTCCCCCAAGTGAATCTGTTGTGTGCCAAGTTTGAGAACCACTGTCTTACAAAGTTTCAGTCTTCTCCCTGGCTGCTTGATTCCAGAGTTTCAGAGGGGAAAGGACATCTAAATAGAAACAGCTCCTCCTTTTAAAATCCTCCTGCGCATAAACAGTTCCAGTAAATAGGAGGGAAGCTCACATCACCAGCAGGATTGCTGTATTTGGTGACCCTCTTGGGTGGAGTCACCTGGAAGGGGGAGGCAGAGCGTGAGTCATGTGGCTTCCAGGAGGGGCGGGAGAGACCGCTGTGTCAGCAAACTCCTGTAAGCAGAGTTCTTCAAGCTGGCAGAATTTCAGAGACATCTCATTTAAATTAGATTTGGCCCTTGTAGTGATTTGATACAGATTGAACCTGAGAAAGTTTCATCTCAATGAACATTGGTGGATTTGCCCCTGTTCTTTCCATCGGAATTTTGTTGTATCAAAACAATTACAACTGAGCTGCCAAGGCTCCAAATGATTCTTATTGTCACAAAATATTTATGTTTGCAAGAATGGATTTCCTTTAAGTAACCTTTGTTATCTTTAAGAATCAGGTGTTGCCTTCCCCTTCAATTTGGTGAAATCTGAAGCAATGTGAGAACTGATTGGTCCAAAGTGATACAAGGTGATGTTGAATATGACATAAAAGGTTTCTGTTCTAACCACTGGACATCTTCATCTTTTATGGCTATTTAGTGACTATGGTTTTCTCACATGTCTCTCATGTTAAAGACCTTGACTGGGAAAAAGATCCTTCTGGAAGGATTTGATCTGAAAAATAGAGGTTTTGGTTTTCTTATAAGAAAGACGGTCTAGCAGTTCACTTTTAACAAGACAGTGAGGTCTGAGGATGTAGCTCAGTGGTAGAGTGCTTGCCTAATGAGTGCAAGGCTTGGGATTGATCTCCAGCACAGAAAGGAAGGAAGGAAGGGAGGGGAAAGAAGGGAAGGAGGAAGAAGAGAGAGAAAGAGGAAGATGGAAGGAAGGAGGGAGGGAAAAAGGTAGGAAGGAAAGAAGGAAGGAAGAAAGAAGGAAGGAAGGAAGAAAAATGAAAGAAAGAGAGAGAGAGAAAGAAAGAGAGGGAAAGAAAATGAGACAGAGAGAAACATGTATGTTATAGTCAAATTTTAGGAGTGTAGGAATGACAGTAACTTCCACCTCACCTCTGAAGGTTTGATAATCAAGTCTGATGAAATAAAGTGACAACAGACAGATTAACAGGAGAAAAGACATACAAATGTATTACTACATGGGCCACCACAAGAGTGGAAAAAGAACCAATGGCCCGGGGACTGAGTTCATTGGACTGTAGGGGTAGCATCGACTCTAGTCTTCTTTCCTGTGAGTTAATCTTCCCTGTTGGAGGAGGTCAGAGGGAGAGGGCTCCTGACCACGCATCCCTTGGAAAGAATCTCCCTCCACCAGGCAAGGGAACACCAGGGAAAGCCCCTCTCTGTGCTTCCAGAGGGACAAAAGAGAGAGAGGTAGGAAGCACGAAAGAAGATCTGAGAAACCTCCGTGCTTGGGTGCTTCTGCAGCCCAAAGCTCTCACAAGGTCAAAATGCCAAACTTTGGGTTTTGTTTTCTGAGTCCCAAGGGCAATTAATGGCAATGTGTCTTTTCCTGTGACTAATTTTTTAAATTTAAGTATCCACTGTATTTTTCAATCACACCTCATAATGTGCAATTTTCTTGTAGAGACTCTGGATTGCCTTTGAAAGAAATATTTTTAGGTACATGCTACTCAGTGGATTATAATCATTTTTTCCCGTACTGTATACATAGCATATCATTAAAATATGTGAATGTTTTATCCTAAAATGTAATGAACTTTTTAAAGAAACTCTTGGCAGAACCTTTGATTTTAGATCAAGGCTCTATAATACCATAAATCTTTCAACTTTATGGCATTATCAGAACTCTTGTTTTTATGTAACTCACAGACTCAAAACCATGGTTTGTCATTCTAATATATTTTCCCTGTTTGAATTTTATAAATTTATTAAAGTCATATATGCAGAACACCAACTTCCAATATACCAAATTTATTCCCAGCGATTACCAAGAGGGGCCACTGAATACCACTATGAGTAGAGCTCACAGTTGGAAATCAAAAAGTCTAGTCGGGGGATAGGGTAAAGCACTTGTCTAGCATGCATGAGACTGTGGGTTTGATCCCCAACACACACACACACACACACACACACACACACACACACAAATATACTGTCTACTATCCTCAAATATGACAGAGGTTTAAATCACTGGATCAAGTTATAAGTCTGGATATGGAAGGAAACTGACAAGATTTAACAGAGTCTACTTGTTGTTGCAACTCCAAAAAGAGACAGTAGCTGTAGAAACAGAAAATTCCATCTTTCTATCTCATCCATCACTCTTTGCTCTTTGCCCAAGGATTCTGCAATTATCTTTCAACCTGTCTGACTGTGTGAAGGTGTGAAGATACTGGGAGCAACTCAGACTCTCCTTGTCTTGAGAAAAGGGGAAGGATTTTCACAAGTTATCAGAGTTTTCTGAAATCCTGGTCCTTCCCCCAAATCACAGTCACCTAAAACCCCATTGCGTTGCGTTAAGTAGTTGGGGGTGGGGGGAGGATGTCTTAGTTAATTTTCTCCTCACTGGGACAAAATACCCAACACCTGCAACTTTTTTTTCATAATTTTTCCTTTCCCTTCTTTCCTTTCCCCTGCCCCTCCCACTACCCCTACCCCTTTGGACCTTTTCTTCCTATTTCACATTATCAATTATTCATTCTTATCATTGGTACATTTTAGGTGTACAATATAATGACATTCATCATTGGGAATTTGCACCTTTACATAGTCTCTCTTGGCTCTTATTTTTCCTCCTTCCCCTGCCCTCCCTTCAAACCCTCCATCCCTCCCTATTTACAAAGACTTTGTTTCCATTTTTTCATTTTCTCATATTAATCCCATTCCCTTCTTTCCTTTCCCCACCCCTCCCACTTCCTTCCCCTTTGCCCCTTTTCTTCCTATTTCACATTATCTATTATACATTTAGTCCTTATTTACACTTTCAGTTTCTCACACCAGAAAAACTATTCAGTATTCACACATCAAACACCTGCAACTTAAAGGTGGAGAGGTTTATCTTGGTCCCAGTTATAGCCCTGGTCAGCCGGCTCCAAGGCAGAAACAGCAAAGTGGAAGGGTCTGGAGGAAGGAAGCCACTCACGTCACAGTACCCAGGAAGCAGAAAGAGAAGGGAGGAGCTGAGGAGAGAGACAGAGCCTTATGGGCCACCCCCTTAGTGATTGCCTCTAAGGAGGGTCCCAAATCCCAACAGGGCACACAGCCCTGCACTCATCAGTGGATGAACCTACACATGACTACAAAGCCCATGATCCAATCACCTTCCTAAACCCCACCACTGAAAATATGAGGCTTTCCCTAGCAGGTGATAAACCAGGTTCCAGTTTGTTTGCAAGGATAAACTGAGACTAGATTAAGAGAGAAAGGCTACTGTTGCTGCCAAAGTTATCTGTATGAGCCAAGGGCTGAGGATGGATCCACTTCTCTAAATGCCCTAACAAAGACCTTCTGGTAGCTTCATTGATTGTGTCCACCAAGGAAAGGAGCATTTAATACACTAACAAGTGAATATACTCATCTCGACTCTGAGAATAGCTAGATAGGAACTATCTTTTGGGTGTGTGTCTATTATAAAATCCATCAAGATGCAGAAAATTCTAGCTTCAGAAGATCTGGCATCCTATCACTGTTACAGAAAATAAAAGTAGGGTACCCATTGCCCATAAGTGAAAGAAAGCCCAGTTTATCAATTAAGATTGAGTTCAGGGCCAGGGATTTAGCTCAGTGGTTTGGCCGCCTGCCTTGCAAGCAAAAAGACCTGAGTTCAATCCCCGGTACCAAAAAAAAAAACAAAAAAAAAACATTGAGTTCAACCGAATATGACAAATAAATAATGCTATCATAGATAAAACAGGTGCTTCTTTCTTTCTCTGTCTTATAAAAGAAACACTTGGGCTGGAGATTTAGCTCAGTGGTTCAGGCGCCTGCCTCACAAGCAAAAGGACCTGAGTTCAATCCCCAGTACCAAAAAGAAAGAGAAAGAAACACTCTATGGATGCTTGAATATTGTGTGATTTCCAGCATTCAGACTCTACCATTCTCTGCACATGCTTTCCACTTCATGGGTCAGAGTGGCTCCTTGAAATCCACCCAAGTGGAAAGATGAGGGGAAGGAGGAGGAAGCAGAGGAGTTAGGCTGTCCTCTTGTCAAGTTTCCTAGAAACTGCCTTCCATTCACATTACGTTGGGTTCAGTTGATCCAATTGACTGTATATAGCTGACCTTAGTAATCTCACCCATAAAACAGATACATCATGACTAAAAATTAAACATTAAGACATATGATAGTGTAGGAATAAGTAGTAAATCAGTAAATTGAATTTCTTCTGTGTTTTCATTCACAGGGGATAACCAGTTGGTTAAAATGTCTGCTAAATTAATTGCCTGATCCCACTTACAAAATTCAAACACATCCCTGGGAGAAAATGGACACGCAAGGGTGTTTAATCCAACCTCTTTCCCAGTATGTGTAGCAACTTCTGTTTCAGTAGTCCTGACAGATGGTCCTCTGTCTTGTACTGAAGAATCCTAGAGTGGGTTATTTTGCGGTTCTTTTGATAGACAGCTCCAATTGTCAGATAGTTCATCTGGATAGTGATCTAAAAACTCCTTCCCTTGAAACCTTATCTCCTGAAAGAACAGAGAACAAAGCCGTTCTCTCCTGTCCATGCCAGTCTTTCAACCAATGGCAAAGAGCTTTCATGTCATCTCTTAGTCTTGTCTTCAAGCTAAACATTCCTCATTGTTGCAGCTGTTCTTTGAGTGATCAGGCGTTCATCTCTCTCACCATCTGGATATCTTTCTCTACATTAGTGTTTCTCAATTTGGGTTGACTATGACCCATAAAAAATCCATTTATTACAAGATCAGTATACACATACAACTAAAGTTTCATAGAACAATCCTTAGCTTTACTAGCTATTATGAATGAACTCATACATTTTCCAATTCAACTCTATTTTATTCTATACCATGGTATTCCTTTCTTCCCTCTCTCTTTATTTCTTTCTTCCTTCTTTCCTTCCTTCCTTCCTTTGTTTTTGAGTTTTCTGTTTGCTTGTTTTTGGTTTCCTAGCACTGAGGATTGAACCAGGAACAAGTATGCTACATCCCCAGCCTTTTCTTATTTTATTTTTTATTTTGAGACAAGGTCTTGCTAAGTTGCCCAGGCTGGCCTCCGCCTCCCAACTTGCTGGGATTACAGGCATGCACCACCATGCCCAGATGTTTGTTTGCTTTTAATGTAGTTGCTATCCACTCAACAGACTTCACACTCATCCATGGGTGGCAACCCATAATTTGAAAATCCCTGCTCCAGATCCCTGTTCTTGCTTAGAGGGTGCTCCCTGACACTGAGGCTGATCTGAGTGAGCAAAAGGGCTTCTACTTCCTGAGCCTGGAACTTGATGTCTTAATTTTAAACTAGTCAATATGCATAAAATGTTGAAGTCATACCATGACACTGTTGACTGAACATCTGAGTCAGTTACATCTGCAGTTATTTCTCCCCATGAACAATTCCTATACCTACATTACTTTCCCTCACCCTGTGCTTCTGCTGTAGATTTTTAAAAATATAAATGCAATGTACTCCCACTAAACATCATCTTTTTCAGGTTCTTTTTTTTTAATGTTTCAAAGGATTTTTGGATAATTATTTTGTCATCGATCTTCCCAACTGTATTGCATAAGCATGTTTAATAAGTGCTCTTTCCATAGAATATTTTCTCAAAAGATGTGCACTTTCTCAAAAGATGTCTTTGCTTCTATTACTGTCATTAAGAAAGAAACACAAAAGGCAGAGATCTGGACAAGAAAATAAAAGTCCTAGGAGCTGGATTTGAGTTTATTATTTTTCATCCATGTTTTTATTCAAACTCAATTTAGAGAATGGTTTCCCATCATGTGGCAAGAAAAAGCCAGCATCCTTCAATCAAACAGCACCCAATTTGTACCGATCGAACATATATGGACTAGCCTGCTAGGCCTAGGGAAATCCCACCCCTCTCCCCCAGAAACTTGGAAAGATAGCAGTCCTTGGATATGGTACACTCTGTTCTAGAAAGGAAGTAAGGTAGAGCAAGTGGATACAGTTTTCATTTGCTACTCGATTCATCCATCCATTCCACATTTGTTGTGCCAGTCACCGAGAAGCATAAAAGAAGCAGTCATCGAGGATGCTGTGGGGCAGAAGGAACTCATGCAGGGAAGTCTCCTCCATCTGCCCCACCCTCAAAGGCTTCCTCTCCTCTGACTCAAGGAAGAGGCAGCCCCTCTCACGAGCCCCTCAGCCTCCAGGGTCGGTAAGAGCCAGACAAAGAGGGAACCCCATGGTGGAAGACTCCTGGGTGAGAAAAGCACAGGTCTGAAGAACTTCAAGAAGGACATGGCTTCCAACACATTCCTCAGATGCTATTTGCTGGCCTTGTGGCCAAGGTACAGCTGTCATGGGGAACCCAGAGGTGGTGGCCTCTGCTCTGTTCTGTGAAGGCCACCCTGAGGGTCCTGCAGAGTCTAGGGGCAGTTTGAGTAATTCCAAAAGCTGATTTGTATTTCGGTTCTACCTGTGGATTCTCAGCTCCTGTGAGTCAACAGAAGCTAAGAGCTGCTGGCCACAGTGAAACAGAAGTGAAGAGTTGGAGTTACTGGAAAAAGGAATGGAATGATTACAATGCAATATGTGTATGTACCAGTCCTGTAAGACAAATACAATTAGTTTGGATTGCCAACATATACTAATAAAAAAGAAACTAAAAGAAAGGGATTTTTAAAAATCTTCACAGCAAATTCCAAACTTAGATCAACAGAGATAATACTATTTTCTTTTTCCTTGCTTCTACTCTTTTTTCCTTTTGGAAAAAGGAAATTGGCCTGGCATCCTTCAAGGTTCAGAACTCCCAAGGTTAAAAAAAAAAAAAAAAGATACGGGATCAAGACTCTCCCCCTCCTCCTGCCACCCAATTTCTCTCTCCCAGAGATGAGCAACGTCACCAGGTCTTGATTCTATTTCCAGAGATACTCTGTGCACAGATGAGCAATATGTATGCTCAACTCCCCACGCTCTTTTTTTTTTCTTAGTGAAATGACAGCATAATTACACACAGACAACAGATAGTATTTAGTTTTATCTTTTACAGAATTCTCAGAATTGATGAAACCCGAAGGGGCAAAATAATAAGAAAAACAACTTAAGTGACAGAAGGGAAACTAGTCTTCAGGGAATAAGAAAGCTAGTGAACAACAAGACAGCGAAAACAATCAAAAACTATCCATACACCTATTAGCACTTTTTTCCCAGCCTCACCATTTATATAAGTCAATTTCTCCGAGAAAAATAAGATTTTGTACAGAAAACATATAAAGGGAAATATTGTTGACTCTTCTAGCTGTTTACTAAAATCCTTGAATTAAAAAAAACTTGCAATCTTTTGCTGTCAAATATAAGAAACATAACAAAAGAACATTGAGAAGTTATACTTTGTGCTTAAAATATTATGCCAGCTTGAAAATTCAGAGAGCTACATGTGACTCTGTATGCAACCTTCAGAAATATTAACAATCTGTACTGACAACAAGGCCATCTAATTTTCTCTTTTGTGCTACTAGATTGATATAGAAACTAGAGAAAGAACGTTCAAGCTGAAACGAATAGAAGGAACATTACAAATGAGTAACAGGGTAATTAAAGCATGAAGCAGCCTTCCACACCTCGAGATAATGGTAAGTGTAGTTTTAATTAATTAATCGGTTAAGAACAATTTGCCTCAGTGAATGTCTTATGTTTAAATATGGAATATTCTTTGCTTTGCCAGAAACAGAATGGAATGATGGAGCTTATAAAACAAGTAGCTCTTGGCCACCAGAAGTGAAATTATAAGTCAGAAGACCCTGTATGAATTTAGTCCTGCAGAGATGATTTTCCTCTCCACACTATAGAATTTGTTGGGATTCATAGAGGGTAAATCTCCCTTCCACTAAACACTTCCTCTTCCAAACACTTTTACTGCATGAGAAAATAAGTTTCATTACACTTTGAACCCAATATGTTCTCAACCAAAAACAGTATTTCCCAGCTTGAGGGATCATTCATCTTATTCATTTGACTCAACCGCTGATAACCTTTGGCAATTTCTAAGTATCAAAGCACTCCCAAAGGAGGAGAACTTGTCAATAAGATAGTGCACAAAAGAAAGTGCTACAGGCCCAGAAAATAATTCCACAAGAAGAATTCCAAAAATATTGTGAACAAAGACAGACACATTAAAATAAATGCACAATGGTATTATGTCACTTCTTCCCAAGACCCCTTATAGGGGAATATTCATTTAGATGGTTAAGTTCTGGGAGGTTTGCCGTAAATCAGCACCATTACCTTATAATCAAACCTAACAGACTTTTTTACAGAGGAAATCTGCCCTTCTAGGCTTAGACAACGATGACAAGAAGCAAATCCAAGAATTGTCTTGCAACTTGAAATTGATTTTCAAATTAGTTAATTCTTTAACTGAATTTTAATTATGTATAAATATAACGCCTAGGGATAAAAATAGAAGAAAATGTTTGGATGGATCCAATTATATGGACCTTTATCTTCTATTCCTTTAAAGTTTCTGCTCTTTTTCACTATGATTATTTGGTAATCATAGAACAAAGCTTAAGATTGAAAACATTAATTTTTAATTTGGATATGTATTTCTTTTCCCTCATGAGGTGGAATGTAATCTTGAATATTTTGAACTGACCCAAGTTCCATTTTCATTTTTCTCCAAGGTAGACCAGAAGACCAAATGACCAAATGAAAAATAGCACCTAAACTATAAATAACATTTTGGAAATTAGCTCAAACATTTTAAGGCCAAAAGAGCCCCCAAGAGTTTTCTGTTGTGTTTTCCTAAGGGAAAGGGAGTGGAATGAGCGCCTGGGTCCTTTCAGTAGCCTCCTTCACTTTCTCCTCTTGTCAGAGTGCTGTCTTTGCCTCCCCAACCATATCGGTAATTGAACGCTAAATGACCGCTACCTTTTACCACGACATAATTACCGCACCTTTTAACCAATTCTAACCGCCAGTCAGCCTTTTTAGAAGCTGGCCCCACGCTCTACCCTCCTTCTTGCAGGCCCTCCCTTCTCCCATGCCAAGTCTTCTGGACAGCTCAGGGCACTGATTTGGACGATCCTTCGTTCCAGGCAGCCCTTTGGGACCTGCACCACGGAAAGGAAGAAAATAACGCCACAGCCCGGTAAAAAGGCATCTGTTTACACACAGATGTTTCCCCTCCCCGCTCCGTCTCCTCCCAGGGTCTGCTGTGCGTGGAAAAGGCTCCCTGGCTCCTTCCCGCAAACCCAGACACCCAGGGCTGTGATGTGACTTCCGGTCCAGTTCTTCAGGGTCAGGTGAACTGGCCAGTCCCCAACTCCTCCAGAAGGCTGCGATTCCAATTCCAGTTTATCCTAATATACTTCAGGGTGTGTGTGCTCGGGAGAACTTTCTCTCTGGCCTCAGTAGTAAAGAGTTGTGCTTTTCCAGGGCTGGTGGGCTTTTTAATTGGGAATTGTGAACTGGGATAACTGTTCACACTTCCCTTGCTGTGAGACTTGGCAGAAAACTTCTGGCCTCCTCCTAGCATGCATTTGCCACACTAATCTCTCAAGTGTCTAATTTACTTTAATGCCTATATTTTCTTTTTTACCATTTTTCTTACTTTTGTGTTTCTGTTGTCCTATCTTGCCTTTCTTTTTTTTTTTTTTTGTACCGGGGATCGAACTCAGGACCTTGCACTTGTGAGGCAGGCTCCAGAACCACTGAGCTAAATCCCCGACCCAAGTGACTATCTTGCCTTTTTGAAGCCTCGTAACAACTTTTTGGGGGGACAAAGTACAATATAAATAAAGTCAAATCAATTTTTAAAATATATACTTATAGGCATTCATTTTTCCACTTCTTTCTTTTTTTAATCCCAGTGTTCCCCAAAACCCAAAAAGTAGATCTCAACTCCATCATTCTGATTGTGCAAATAGTGTACCTGAAAATATAAAACTTTTGTATAATTGAATTATAAATTTCTAGAGATCAGGGATAAGGCCTGATGACGCATAATGACCTGTGCGAGGTGAGAGGAGTCTGGGCAGGGAGTTTTGTTTCCAGTTTAGTACTGTGCATTTGACACTGGGCAGGGGCCTTCTCTCTGGGTCTCAATTTCCTTGTTTACAAAATGAAGAGGTCGGATCAGGTCACCTCTAAAATTCATTGCTCTGAAATCCATTGACTCTCTGACCCATTGTGGGCACTTAAATAGCAAGTGTACTTTGAGAGAACCTCAGGAATGACTTGCCTCCCTACACTTCAGTTAACAAATATCTGCTTGGCATTCACCCCAAATGTGACAGCAGTGAGGGTCCCCCGCAGGAATCCTTGACTGTCCCTGCTGCCTAAGGACTCCAAGTCCTTACACGATCACTAAAAGCTGAAACTGGCTGTCAGCATAAAGAACCAAAGGCATGGGAATGGGGCATTTAAAAAAAATTAAGTCAATGTTTAATTTTAATATTCTACAAATAAAAAGTAACTTACTTAAGAACATGGATGGGGTTGCCGAGGTGTAACTCAATCATAAAGCCCAGTCTTAGCTTGCCCAGGACCTTGGGTTTAATCCCTAGCGCCAAAACAACAAAAAAGAACAGTGTCATCTGTAATTTCATTTCACCACAAAATTATTAGGCTTAGTATATTTTCCCTTTTATTTATTTAACTTTTTTGCTTAAATTCTTTTATTGGTATATTTTAGGTGTACAATACATTTACATTTATCATTGGGTGCTTGTACCTGTACACGATGTATCTTGGTTCTTATTTTTTTCCCCATTACCTGTGCGCCCTTCACCCCCTCCCTCCTTCCCTATTTACATAGACTTGTTTCCATTTTTTTTTTCTTTTCTCATAATTTTTCCTTTCCTTTCTTTCCTTTCCCCTTCCCCTCCCCCTCTCACCACCCCTTCCCCTTTGGACCTTTTCCTGTTTCAAAGTATCAATTATTAGTTATCAATCCTTTTAATCCTTATTTACACTCTCAGTTTCTCACACTAGAGAAACTATTCGGTATTTACATGTGTGTCCTATTTATTTCACTTAAGAGTATGGCCTCAATATGCATCCATTTAGCTATAAATGACTCTAGTTTCTCATTCTTCATGGCTGAGTAGTACTCCATTTTATTTTTAAAAACCACATCTTCTTTATCTAGTTTCCAGTTGATGGGCACTTGGGCTGTTTCCAAGCTTTAGCTATTATAAACTGTGCCACTATAAACATGGGTACACATATATCTCTGTGGTATGATTTTTTTAATTCTTTTGGGAAATATTTTCCCTTTTAAATTAATCATTGCTGGGTATGATGGCACACTCCTGTGATTCCAGCACTTCGGAGGCTGAAGCAGGAGGAGCACTGTAAGTTTGAGACCAACCTAGGCTATATAATGAGTTCAAGACCAGCCTGAACTACACAGGGAGATCCTGTCTCAATAAATAAATAAATAAATAAATAAATAAATAAATAAATAAATAAAATTAATCATTAGTGCCGGAGTTATAGCTCAGTGGTAGAGCACTTGCCTAGCATTTGAGGGGTGCTGGGTTCGATTCTCAACACCAAGAACATAAAATTTTTTTAAAAGCATGTCAATTACAAGATTGCTGGTTAAATTTTTGTTCTAAATTGTTTGCACTTTTTCAAATAAATAGTGTCATAAGGCGTGACTGGCATCTTTCCGGGTTTGTCAGTTTATGAGCAATGCAGCTGAGTCAAGAATAGACAACCAACATTATTAAAAAGCATGTGTCCCTTAAGTGTTGCAAAGATACAAGAACTCCCCTTCCACTTCCAGAAGCAGACTGACAAAGGAGAAGGAAGAAAGGTAGAAGAAGAGAGGCCTCCTCAAATACAATTTCTGCCACACAAAAGTAATTTTCTCCTATCCCTCATTTTCCTAAACTATTCAAAGAAGAGTCCATACACCTATTGCTTCATTTCAGTCATCTCAGAGGACCTCAAAATGTTGAGCATTGCTCTGGGACTCACATCTCTGTCTTTCTAAAGGACTAATTTTTTGTGCTCTCCTCTAGCATGAACAGAAAGGCTGATTTCGCAGACTCTCCGAGTAGGATTGAAGGAGTCAGAGGCCAAGCTGTGCAAGGTTTCTCGTGTTCTGCAAAATCGAACGGCAGCCCTTACATGAGTGGCCGAGTGTGCTTTGTAACTGCAAGAAATTCAGGAGCACTATAATTCATGCACATGCCTTTAAATCCAAGAGTTTTGTAGCACTGTTTCCTGTTTCTTAATAAACATTTTGATTTGCTTCTGTCCACATTTTCCAAGTGGAAATGAACTTAAAGTCTTTAAAAATAAAAACTGTATTTATCAAGGTCATTGCTTAAGATATGGCTGGCAAAAGGAGCCTTGGTTTTTCAGATCAAGTCTCTGAGAAGTTACAAAGTGCTGAAATCCTTTCTAATCTTTGAGGCTGTAGGTCTCATTTTCTTTTAATGAGAACAATTGAAAATAGGTACATTTTTAAAAATATCTTTAAATGCATAGCTTTAACCAGTGGAACCTCTTAACATATACACGTACAAGAATACCCTGCAGTATAATGAGGCTAGATGATTGAGGAACTTATTAAAAGGTTCGTTCATAATACACGGCTCTTGGTGTGGCTTGTCTGAGGAAGTTAAAGTTGTATGAAGATCATTTTATTTGAATCCTATCAGGCGTCTCTGCGACTATGCGTTTAACTTCATCTGAAGATAAAGACAACTCTTAAACATAGACTTGAGACCCGAGTCCAGTGCCCATCCCTTTGGCTTGTGGCATGAAGCCAGCATCAAGGCCATTTTAGACAGCATCCTCCTCAGGTACAGTGACCCTTAAAATTAAGTGACTAAGCAGGACAGGGTGAAGTGTGGCTGTTGTCCCAGCTATCCAGGTGGCCGAAATAGAAGGATCCCTTGAGCCTGGGAGTTCAAGACCAGCCTACATAATGTAGCAAGATGCTGCCTAACATAGAAGATGGTCACTCATTCTTGTTTTCTTAAATAGCTTCTTTATTTTTTAGACAACCCTACAGGTAGGACCGAATATTCTATCAGTTCATGGAGGTTTTAAGCGACATCATTTTAGCCTATGCGTTCTTTTTGTCTGAAGACAGCTGCTCTCCTGTGAAGAACTTTTTATGCTCCTTCTTGAGCTCCTGAAGCCCGGAGAACTCCTCCTTTCCTGACATCAGAGGACGCAGGCTTGTGCCATGAAAGGAACATCTCATGGTGCTGGGCAATCCTAATCCCAAACCACTGATCCTTTGCCGTCTCCCCTGCCTGACCCTGTTTGCTGCCTGGTCGGCAAACCAGTCACTTGTCCCTGTCTCCTAAAGGGCCTCCTGCGGCGAGCATGAGTATCTACAACCTCTGTTGTACTCTGTTCATGAAGAAATTAACCAAAACCATGCTGGGGTGTTGGCATCAAATAACCCTGTCCAGTAATCTGTAAACGTTTGGCAAGATAGGGCTCCATGGCTCGCTGCTTGAGCAGAGTCCCTTCCCTAATCATGCTCTAGCTCCAGGAGAGATTTTCTCAGAGCATGTCTGCAGGGCAAATGCTATGCTCATCTTAATAATTCAAACACTTCCTGCCAGGATGTATTTTCAGTTGTCAACTGCAAGTGTTCCAGAAAATAGAGATTGCTCTAATCACTACCCCCTCTCCACCCACAGCGGCAGCAATGAAGCAGGGAGAGCTTCTATTTAACAGCCTCAAATATTTGATAGTGATTAGATGCTCCTTGCAACAATGCTTTTTTGAAAAAGCAGCATCAGGAGTTCTGGATCCAGTGCACACAGGAGAGAGATACAGATGGTGGGAAACGTTATTCACATCGCAGATCTCACAATCACATTTCAAATTTTTCTTTTTCTTTTGAAGATACATCTGAAAAGCTGTATGGATATCTTACTCACAATTGTATTTATTATCGTTTAAATATCTTCTTTTGTTTTTAAAACTTGGGGAGGAAGTCTTCAGAGAAAAATGGAGGAAACAAGTGTACATGTCTCCCTGCTGTGTCCCCAGGTCTTCAGTGGCCTGCCGTCTGTCATGTGGACACTACCGAGCAGCCAGGTGTCAGGAAAAGAGCAGCAGCAAATGGTCAGTCAGGTTCAAGTTTCAACTGCAGTCATCGAAAGCTGTGAGGCCCAGAGTGAGTTACTTGACAATTTGGTGCTTCCATTTCCTTCTAGAGTGTTAGATTTTATTCCACTGGAGTAAAGTGACTTTTCTTTTGGGGTGGGTTCTCTGCTTTCTATGGGCCTAGATTTTATTCTCCTGGAATGAAATCACAGTGGATGGTAAGGGCTGGTCCCTGTGCCTCCCCGACAGGGATGGCTCCGCAGGGATATGAGGACCTCGGGCTTGACGGAGGGACTTCCGGAGACAGCAGGGCGTTTGGAGGTGAGTATGTGGAGCCCTGCTAATGTTCGCAGTAGTCACACCAGGCTCCTCACTTCAGCCACCTGAGTTACATCCCTTGCTACTTCTTCACCTCTTCCAGGAGTTAAAAACTGGCTGTGGCTGGTGCCACCACACAGAGACAAGAACACTGAGCCCTTGTCAGAAAGACCGGATAAATTCAAGTTGTCTCGCAGTGACCTTTAAGAGAGACCCCACTTTTGGCTGCTGACTCTATTTTTGAGCAGTATTTTAACAGAGAAGGAGCACAGTCTTCCTTGCGGACCTACTAAGATGTCATGTTGTCTCTTTATGCTTTCCGCACCTAACTTTCAGGGGAGGCGAGTTGTTCTGGCCCCTTCTGGATCCCAAGCATCCAGCCCAGGGCCTGCGTCCATGTGTCATCTACAAGGTTTGTCTGCGGGGTTCTCCTCTCAGAGCCACGTCCTTCTGGTGCGAAGAGGATGACGATGAAGGTCAGCTGTGCTGATGGAGGAGTCCTAAGATTCTCCCAGACTTTGACAGGCGGTTACAATCAGCGGAAAATCCCAACGGATCGGGATTCCCCGGCCTGAACTCTGCTGAACCTCCCTTCCCCCTGCTCTGTGGTCCTCTTTCCAGTTCTCTGAGCCTCAGCCAACTTCAGCCCTTGTGAGTTTGTCCTATCCTGGCTTTGGCTTTTTCTGCCAATTCACTCTCTTTTTATTTTTCTTTTGCTGTTTCTTACTTGTTATTTCCTTTCATTGCTTTTCCTTGTCTCCTTTTCTGATATGGGCATGGTTTCTTGCCTTCAAACTTCCCATTTCTCATCTCTTCCATAAAAGGAATACGTTGCATCATCGCTGACCAAGTTTGTCTATTTTTTGTTCTCTGTGGGCTCATTCTGGGCTCCAAACTGCCAGTGTACATTGGGCCCTGATAAAACCATAGAAAGCAGGGAACCCACCCCGAAAATAAACAGTCACTTCCCTCTTGGAAGGGCCAGGAGTAGTACAAGCAACACTTGCTTCTTTTGTCAAAAGCTGTGCAAAGTGAAAAGAATTGAGATGTGTTACGTACATGTACCAACTCCCCACGACGAATGTAATCATTATGTACTGCAAACGTGTACTAATACAAAATTTTTAAAGCTATGCAAAGCAAACTGTTTCTGTATAGTTCCAGTGAAGTCAGTGAAACCAAATTGTGTTCAGTCAGCAAATACTTCTTGAGCCTTCCGGGGCCCGCCAGTGTGAAAGGTGTTGAGTTTGACAAACACAGCTGGCTTGGTGACCTTTCCTCGAAATGACACAGGAGACGACAAATATAAAGGCCCATCAGTGGTGTCGCTCCCCCAACCTCCTTCCTGCCTTACCTGTCTCCTTGTCACTCCTGGCCATCTGCTATGCCCTAGACACTACCTTTTTGTTTGCTCACCAGTCTTCCCCCAGCTAGATACAGGCTGAGTGATGGAGGGGTTTCGGGGTCTGAACTGAGTCCTCAGTACCTGGATATTTCAGGGCACACAGAGTGCTCACCTGTGCTGGTGCCTGTAACACAATGTGATGAGTGTGTATCAGAGATGGGGACCGAGTGCCATAAAATTATAGGATTCCATATAGGACTAAAGGATCTGTGTGTGTGTGTGTGTGTGTGTGTGTGTGTAAATCCAATTTAAAGAGACATCTTGCACTTTCGGGTTGATCCAGGTAAAACAGAAAAGAATTCAGAAAAGGCTTGATTATCTGTTCCTGTGGTAGAGATTTTTGGTAAAAGGAAAATCTGGTATTTTCCACCCTTAGAGCTTATCAAGTGGCTTTTTCCTTCAGGGAATTGTACTAGCATCACTTGTGTTTTGTGTAGAAGGGGAGAAAATTGGAAGCATTCTCAGCATCTCCTTGGAACACAAAAAGAAACCTGGTCACAGTCATAGCATCCAGGGCAGGCAGGGGGAGGCTTTGAACTCAGTGTGGGGAGTGGGCTTGGGGCATCCTTTCTGGCTCTGCTGGGTGGATGACCTTGAGCAGGTGACCTTGTGGACCTACAGAGATGTCTAAAGGATTAAACGAGAAGGTGAACATGTGATAGAACACCTTCCTACTCTTCTCAATCGGTTACAAAGGCAAAAATCCCAACTCATACCATCTGCATCCATGTCACTGAAGGCCAGGGCACCACAACACTGAAGGGATGTACACAGCTGAAGATGTCAAATCACCTCCCTCCAACTCTTTACTCCTATACACATCGGCATTGAATTTCACCCAAATTAGGTGCTGGTGAATACTACCCCTCCCATCCCCAGTCATTTCGACACCTCTCCAAGCACTGCTCCCCTCTTCTTCCTGCTGCAAGGAGCCCTGATGATCTCCTTCCGCTGGAGTGTGGTTACCTGGGTGACTAAGTAGTTATCCCACTCTCCCTCCTCTGCATGGCAAGCCTCTCTTGCCCCCCATTACTTCGGCTGAAAAAGCTTTTAGCAGAAAAACTTAATCTACAATTTTACAAGCTGCTATAGCCATTTAAAAGCATTTATTTTCTTGAATGCATGCAAATATATTTTTGAATATATGAACAGAACATCTTTTCTCTAGGGCAGAGGAGGAGAACAAAAAAGGCACACAGTAAGAGAGAAAGAAGGAAGAAGGTGCTGGAAAGCAGGAAAACCAGCAGATCTTCTAGGCCCGGGTGCACTTCCTTGAGGCTGGCTTTCTGGGGCTGGGAGGCTTTTGAGGGTGAGACCTGGCCTCTGAAAGAACTGGCTCCCAAGGCCAGACTTGCATCTGGGGCCTTGGTTTCCCTCCATGGCCAACTTGAACACTAAATGAAATTCAGGTAAACCTGAAATTTTGAGTCTTTATGCCTGTTTGTTTGAACTCTTGATGTTACCATAGGTAAACCTGGGCTTGGTATTGCTATTTCTAATAAGAATAATGTATGTAACTTGCTACTTGGGTTTGGGAATTTTTACCTATGGATACAGTCATAACCAACCATATCAAGGTATGGAGATACAGAACATTTTGGGGGGGAGAGTATTGGGAATTGAACCCAGCACCTTAGGCATGCTAGACAAGTGCTCTACCTGTGAGCCATACCCTCAGCCAAAGATATGGAATATTTTTTATTTCCAAGAAAGTTTAATTATACCCTTTCCATGTCAAAACACCCCAACCCACACCAGGAAACCATGGTTGGCTTCCGCATCATCAGGGAGTTTTGCTTATCTTTGAACTCCTTGTCCCTTGGACCACACGGTAGATACTCATTTTCGTCAGGCTGGTTTCACGCAGTATTACACATGTGAGACTTCCGCAAGTTGCTGCAGACAGCAGTAGTTTGTCCTCTTTTATTACTGCTTACTATTCCACTGTATTGATTTATTCTTAGTTATTGACATTGGGGTGGTTTCCAGCTTGGGACTATTATGAACAAAGCTGCCTTGGACATTTGTCTGAATGTTGTTTGGTGGCTTGTGTATTCATTCTGCTTGGTAATAGGAGGAGTTCCTCATTGATAAAGAAGGCACGCGGTCAGCTTTTAGTAGATACTGCAGGGCACATTTTTGTAGCGTTTGTAGCATTATATACACATATCACTGCTCCACACTGCTTCCTGCCTTAAAGAAAGAGGTAGAAGCAACCCAGTCATGAAACAAACACATTCTTTTACATTCTCAGCCCTCATGTACAAATCAAAGAGCTACTAGTTACCACTAAGAATAGTTGGGACCTGTTGTTCTTTCTCTCTGAAATACTCTGTCACTGGTTATTCCCAGGACCAGCTCCTTCTAGTCATCCAGGTCTCTGCAAAGCCTCCTTGACCATGTCAATTAAGCCCTCTCCCCAGCCCATGTCTCTTTATAGCATCACCCTGCTCTATTTCCTTTCTGGCACTTGCCCTGTTCACCCATCAGTTTATCTATTGTTTATTTCCCCTCGCTAGAAGAGGGCTCTAGAACTGGGTACCTCTCTTCCATACATTCACTACTGTATCATGTCACCCATACCTAGGACAGTGCCCAGACATCGTGGACACTTGGAGGATGGTAGCCAGCTTGCAAGATGTTCCTGCCCTGTGATAGTCACCTTCTGCTATTAATATCCTTGTGTAGTTTCTTTCTACATTGACTAGAGCTGTCCCATAAAACCAATAAAATACTGCAGAAGTGACAGTGGCAATAAAAATGTGTGGCTTCTGCCTTTTTTTCTTGCAGATCACCTTCTGTGAGTGAAGCCACGTGGTGGGAACAGCCAAGCAGCCTTAGAAAGGTCCATGTGGAAAGGAACTCAAAATTACTTTTGCCAGTAATTTGCATCAGCTCCTCTGCCATTTGAGTGGCCACCTGGAAAACAGAGCCTCCAGTTCCAGTCAAACCTTCAAATGACTGCACCATGGCTGGTATGGTTTAGATTTAAATGTCTTGTTAAAGTTTTCAGAGTTGTTCAGAAGTAGAGCTTTTGAAGAGTGGTTGGATCTTGGGGTGAATCCAGTCATGAGCAGACTTATCAATTTAAGAGGTAGAGCCTAATTGGAGGCAGACCACTGGTGGGTGACCTGGAAAGGTATATTCTTGTCCCCAGCTCCTCCTTTCTCTCTCTGCATACTGGCTGCCATGAGGTGAGCAGCTGTCTCCACCAGGCCTTTCTACCATGCTGTTTCTGTCTTGCAACCAGCTGACCATGGACTGAATCTTCTGAAACCATGAGCCACAATAAATATCTCCTTCTTTAAACTGTGAGTGTTGGATATTTTGTCCTGGCAACAGGAAAGTGACTAATACAATGACATGTGACCTCAGGAGACACCTTGAACCAGAGTTACCCTACTGAACTTCTTCCAAATTCCTGACCCATAGAAACTGTGGTGGAAAAAATTATGTTTGCATTTATTTTAAGCTGCTAAATTCTTTTGGTACCAGGGATCAACATAAGGACCTTGCGCTTGCAAGGCAGGCGCTGGAAGCACTAAGCTAAATCCCTGGCCCTAAGCTGCTAAATTCTTAAGTATTTGTGCACAGTAATATTTTTAAAGTATCATCATTCATTAAGTATTTGTTGAATAAGTGAATCAATGAGTGAGTGAATTAGATTAAGAGCAATATAAAACAGCCTCACACCCTCAGCTTTTGCTTTTGATTAGGGGCACAACCATAATCCTTTCTTTCATCCTGTAGGATACAGGTTAAGCTTATGAGCCCAAAGCAGTTTCTCCACCTTGGCACTATTGTTATTTGGGGCCAGGTAGTTTTTGTTTGTTTGTTTGTTTGTTTGAAGACAGTAGCGTTCACTGAAGGACGTTGAGTACCATCCCTTGTTTGTGCCCCTAGATGCCAGTAGCTACCCCTCTTTCCAGCAAAATTGTCAAAACCAAGAATGTCTCCAGCCATGGCCATTCCAGGGTACAAAATCACCTCCACTTAAGAAGCACTGCTCTGCAGTCATCATTGAAGAGAATAAAAAGTATTTACAATATTGATTGGGTCCAGAACTAGCACAAAATTTTGTAATGTTTTCAAAATATTTGATTTACAAAAATCTAATCAATGAGGAAATTATCTTTTGAAAAAATGTATTTTGTTGTGCAAAGTACACCCATACATATAATAATCTGTCTTATAAGTAAATTGCCTAATTAATATATTCTATATAGTTGTTAAATGTAAAGAAAGATGATATATTGATATCTTTATGACATTATGAACAGGTCAAAGCTAACCTCTGGATTTAATGAGTGTCCAACATTTGGCTTGATTGGGCCACACTGATCAAAAAGAAATCATCTTGGGCCACATAGAAAATGTATAATGTAGCTAATGTACATAAGTAACAAAACTGTTAAAAATATCTTATTATTGGGCTGGGGATTTAGCTCAGTGGTTCTGCCGCCTGCCTCGAAAGCACAAGGGCCCGAGTTTGATCCCCGGTACCAAAAAAAAAAAATCTTATTATAATATTTAAAAAGAAAGCAACATAAACTTAAATTAGTGGAATATTTGACCTTGTTTTTGTGAAATGAACTCATCAATGTCTGGGTAATGGAAGTGGTTGCAATTTCCAGATCTCCAGGTGCTTGTCAGAAAGTTTTGGTCTAACTTTACTCTTTATGTGCTTCATCCTTGAAAACAGTTGTTCACACGCTGAGATTCCACCTCACTCCAGAAAGAATGGCTGCTATCATGAAATTAACCAATAACAAATGCTGGTGGGGCTGTGGGGAAAGAGGAACCCTGCTCCAATAGCTGGTGGGAGTGTAGACTGGTGCACCCACTGTGGAAATCAGTATGGAGATACCTCAAAGAACTAGGACTGGAAGTCCCATTTGACCCAGCTATTCCCCTGCTGGGGATCTTCCCCAAAGAATTAAAAGAATCATACCACAGTGATATATGTGCACCCATGTTCATAGCAGCACAGTTTGTAATAGCTAAAACTTGGAAACAGCCCAAATACCCATCAACTGAAGACTGGATAAAGAAAATGTGGTGTTTTTTCTTATAAAATGGAGTACTACTCAGTCATAAAAAATGAGAAATTAGAGACATTTATAGCTAAATGGATGCACATTGAGGCCATACTCTTAAGTGAAATAAATAGGACACCTGTGTAAATACCAATTAGTTTCTCTAGTGTGAGAAACTGAAAGTGTAAATAAGAACTAAAAGGTATAATAGATAATGTGAAATAGGAAGAAAAGGGGCAAAGCAAGAGGGAATTGGGAGGGATGGGGAAAGGAAAGAAGGGAATGGAATTAATATGAAAAAATGGAAACAAAGTCTTGTAAATAGGGAGGGATGGAGGGGTTGAAGGGAGGGCAGGGGAGGGGGGAAAAATAAGAACCAAGAGAGATTATGTAAAGGTGCAAATTTCCAATGATGAATGTCATTATATTGTATACCTAAAATGTACCATTAAAATAAATTTTTTTAAAAAAAGAAAATAGTTGTTCACAAATACATGTACTGCCAAAAAGCAAAGGATATTTTTTCTGGGAAAATAAGTTTTATAAAAGTCTAGTAAAGAGTCAAATTTTTCATTAAGTCAAAAATTGTGACTCTATGCATCCCATTGGGAAATTTACAGGTAATATATTTATGTTGACTGAAAATGGAGTTGAAAATATACCAAAAAATTGAAACCTATTCTGAATTCTTTCCAACCTTGTGGGGCCACATGACTGGCTGTAAAGGGGTGCAGTGGCCCGTGGACATGCCTGAAATAACTGGTTGAGAAGGTGATTTCTCCCACAAGTCTTTCTTTGGAAAAGGAACAGAAGTTACTCTGACTGTGGAGCAGTCCAAGAAACGAGTCTGCCTAGAATGTGGTTGCGTCTTCTGTTCCCTCTGCCCTAAAAGCTTTCTCAAGAGAGCCGTATGGCTTGCTTCCTTACTCTGTTCAGGTATCTACTTAAATAGCTCTTCATCAGGGAAGCCTTCCAAGATCAACCTTTAAAAATAGCACTCTCCCTGACCTGGTACTCCTTATCCTCCATAGCACTTACCACCTTCGATCATCTACAGATAGACCTTCACTTAGGGTGGGGTTATGTCCCATTATAACTGAAAACATGGTGGTTGGAAATGCATGGACTCCACCTAACCTACCCTGCATCCCAGCTTAGCAAGCCACCACACTGTTGAATACCCACTGTTCCCTCATGGTCTCTCGGCTGCTCAGGAGCTGTATCTGGCTGCAGCTGCCCAGCATCATGAGAGAGTATCAGACCACAAATTGCCAGCCCAGGAAAAGATCAAAATTCAATATGTGAATTATGAATAAAACCACTATATTTTTCCTAGATATGTATTGCTTCTGCACCATCTGACAGTTGAGAAATCATAGGTGGAACCATTATGAGCCAGTGAGCACCTGTATTCAGTTTCTCCTATTGTCTGCCTCTACCATGCTGCAATGTCAGTTCCAAAAGGGCAAGGATTTTGCTTATTTTCTGCAGTGTCCTTGCACCTAAAAATGGTGCCTGGGCTAGGTAAGTGCTTAATAAACATTTATCAAATGAGCAAAAGAATGGAAGCGATGGATGGTGGACAGGGAGGGGTTGAATGTAAGGAACTCTCAAAGTGCCAAGGGTGGGAGGGAGACTTCTTTTTTTTTTTTTAAAGCCTTTATTTTTTAGAGTAGCTTTAAATTCACAGTAAAATTAAGCAAAAGTAACAGAGATTTTTCATATGACTCCTGCTTCCCCCCTTCCCCACATCTCCCACCAGAGTGGTAGACTGATGACCCTACATTGATGACCCTACACTGGCACTTCATTACCACCCCAAGTCCATAGTGAGTATTAGAGCTCACCCTCGCTCGGCGTGGTGCATCCTATGAATTTTGACAAATGTACAGTATAACGTATGTGATGGTTAAGCTGGAGTTTCAACTTGATTGGCTTGAGATCAGCCCCAGGGATAGGTGGAACACACTATTAGGTTGTCTGCCAGTCGTGGAGACACAGCTTTAGGGTCTGTCTGGTCCCTCACCCCTCCCATTCTGGCACTCTTCCCAGCCCCATGAACTGAGCAGCTTTGTTCCATCACACCTTCCAGCCATGATGTCTCTGCCTTGGGGCCAACCAAGTCTGGACTGAAACCAGGAGCAAATTAAACCTCTCCTCCTTTGAACTGTGGTTGTTAGTGTTGTTTCCAGTGAGGAGAAACCTGCCTGATACAATGCATGTGTTCCCACCATCACAGTATCCTACAGAGTAGTTTCGCTGCCCTAAAAATTCCTTGTGCTCCACCCATTCATCCCCCTTCCCTAACCCTTGGCACCCACTGATCTTATAACTTCCAGTTTTGCCTTTTCCAGAACATCATATCGTTGGACTCATATGGTATCTAGCCCTTCATCTGGACTTCTTTCACTCAGTAATGCACACAAGTTTCTCTATTTCCTTCGAGGCTTAATGGTTCATTTCTTTTTTAGCACTGAATAGTATCCCATGTTGGGACATATCACATATTACTTGCTAATTCACCTACTGAAGGACATCTTGGTTGCTTCCAAGTTTGGAAATTATGAATAAATCTACTATAAATATCCATGTGCAGGTTTTTATGCAGTCATACATTTTCAACTCTTTTGGTAAATATCAGAGTGTGATTGCTAGCTTTTACAGAATAAGAGTAGGTTTAGCTTTGTAAGCCACAGCCAAGCTGTCTTCAGAAGTGCCCGCACCATTTTGCATTTCCATCAGTCATAAATGAGTGTCCTGGTGCTCCACACACTTGTCATGATTTGAGATTTTGCAAGCTTCTGGGTTTTGGCCATTTCAATAGGTGTGAGGTGACATCTCACTGTTGTTTTAACGTACATTTCCCCGATGACATGTGATGTGAGGATCTCTTCAGATGCTTATTTGGCATCTACAGATTTTCTTTCAAGAAATGTCTCTTAAGGTCTTTGGCTTCTTTTTTTTTTAATGGTACTGGGGATTAAATTCAAGGAGCACTTAGTTACATTCTCACTCGTTTTTAGTTTTTTTATTTTGAGACAGGGTCTCTTTAAGTTGCCCAAGCTGGCCTGGAACATGCAATCCTCATGCCTCAGCCTCCTGAGTACTAAGTAGCTGGGATTACAGGCATGAGCCACCATACCCAGCTCCTCATTTTAAAATTAGGTTGGTTGTTTTCGTACTTTGAATTTTAAGAACTCTTTGTGCAATTTGGATAACAGTCCTTTATCATATATGTTTTTTTGCAAATAGCGTTTCCTAATCTGTGGCTTGTCTTTTCATTCTCTTGACAATGTCTTTCACAGAGCAGAACATTTTTACTTTAACAAAGCCCAATTTATCAATTCTTTCTTCATAGATTGTATCTTGTATCATTTCTAAAAAGTCATTGTTACAAGGCATTTGGGCACACATGCCTATAATTCCAGCTACTTGGAAGGCTAAGGCAGAAGGGTCCCAAGTTTGAGACTAGCCAGGGCCACTTAGCAAGATCATGTCTGTCTTAGTTACTTTCTCATTGCTGGGACACAATACTTGACACCTACAATTTAAAGGAGGAAACATTTGCTTTGGCTCACAGTTTGTGGAGGTTTCAGTCCATAGAAGGCTGGCTCTGAGGCAGGGCACATGGCAGAGGGGCATGGCAGAGGAGAAACAGCTCATCCCCTCAGAGGTCAAGGGAAGAGGGATGGAGACAGACCTTTCTAGCCACACACCCAGTGACCGCCTCCTCCAACCAGGCTTCTCCTCCCAACACCACGTTTAGCTATAAACTCTCAGTGGACCAATCTATTGATGAGTATCACACCCCACTGTGATCCAATCACCTCCCAGAGGGCTTTGGAGGACATCTAGATATAAACCATAATGGTATCTCAAAAAACCTATCCTCGCCGAACCCAAACTCATTTATATTATCTCCTATGTTGCTTTCTAAAAGTTTTAAAATGTTGCAACTTATACTTAGGTCTGTGGTACATTTTGAGTTCTTCTTTTCCTTCTCCTTCCCCTTCTTTTTGCATGTGGATGTCCAATCACTGAAAAGACTATCTTGTCTGTACTGTGCCACCTCTGCTCCTTTGTCAAAAATCAGTTGACTGTGCTTACGTGGCCATTTCTGGGGAGTGGACTTGTCATTCCATAGAATATTGTGCCTTTTGAGTTTTGAAGCATGTGAACATAAAAGCTACTTAAAGTGGGAAGAAAAACATGACTCCTTCCCCCAAGGGGGGCAAGTAAAGCTGCTTCACGATCTCAACATTGCTTACATGACTGTCACACTCAGAAGGCATTTTCATTGCCTCGTTTACCTTTAGTGTAAAACTGACTTTCGTTGTTGTTATTGTTTGCACAACATAAAATGATAGATCGTTTCAGGCATTCATTCCTTATGTTAAGAGTCATTTAGCCTCTTCTGGGTTATGGTTCAGTGTTGCTTCATGTTTTTCAAGTATTTCAGATACTCAGCAGCCTCCTCACCTACAGTTTCACTTTCTATGGTTTTAGTTACCCAGTCATTAGTGACCTAAAAATATTAAATGGAACGTTCCAGAAATACACAATTCATAATTTTTTTTTTTGGTACCGGGGATCGAACTCAGGTCCTTCCGTTTGTGCAGCGGGTGGCGAAACCACTGAGCTAAATCCCCGGCCCTCAATTCATAAATTTTTAATTGCCCACCAGTCTAAGTAGTGTGATGGCCTGTTGCCGTTTGCTCCTTCCTGCCTAGATGTTAATCATTGCTGTCTCACGTTTCCATGCAGTATTTGCTACCCACCCATGAGTCACTTAGTAGCCATCTCAGTTATAAGACGAACTCACAGTATCACAATGTGTGTGGCAATGCCTATGCCATTCACCTTGCTTCTCTTCATGGAGACGTTGTATCATCTCACATTATCACAAGAAGAAGAGTGGTGAGTATAGTACTGTAAGATATTTTGAGAGAGAAGAGAGAGAGAGGTCACATTCACATACTCTTACTGCAGTGTATTGTTAGAATTTTATATTGTTATTGTTGTTGCTAATTTCTTACTGTGCCTACTACATAAATTAAACTTCATCGTAGCCATGCATGAATGAGTTAATGACAGAACACACAGTAGGACTGTTTCAGACAAAGCAGAAGTAGGAATTGATTTCACAAGCATTCCATCTTTTTAGAACTGAATATGCAGGAGCAAACTAATGCAGAAAAATATCACGTAGAAAATAATCATTTTGGGCTTCTTCCAAGCAGGTGCCTGAAGGGTTTTTGGAATGCCACGCAGACTAGGCAGCCTGATGTTCAAAAGTGACAGATGGGTCAGCTCCTGCTGTGGGAAAAATAACCATGGAGGCGTGGGGGCAGCTGCACATGGGCAGGGCTTACCCAAGCTCCTCAAATAGAGAAACAAGGAGAAGTTGGTAGAGGGTCAGGTTGAGTCCTCATCTTTTCCCTACTGTTACAAGGAAGAAATGAACATCAGCACTATCATTTCCAAATTGGAACCGACATATGCAGACCACCTGTGATGACGGGGGTTCACTGCAAGGATACTCAAAGAAGTAAAGGACATGTTGCCTCTTTGGGCTCTGGCAGGGCTTGAGTCCCACTGCTGTCTGGACAGCACCACACAGCAGGAGGAAAGGAAAACACCAGCTCTGTGTCCTTTAGGATACAGCCTGTGCACATGCTTCCTTTCAGCTTTTGAGTCTTCCAAAGAGCATTGAGTTGGTTTGTCCCCAGTCAAAAGGGGACAGTTTCACATCAAGCCACTTCCAGCCTCACCAGGTGTGGCCAGGAAGATGGTATATCACTCAATACAAAGGGCTTAAGTCATGACAACTTGTGCAAAAAGTAACCAGGCAGTTGATGGGTCGTTTGGTAATTGTATGTTTAGTTCCCACACTGTTTTCCAGAGGGGAGCCCGAAGAAGCTGGGGTGGAGGCAGTTGACACCCATACCTGCAGTAAAAGGCACTTGCCCACATGGTGAGGACAGGTTATATGGTGGCCACACCATGATGGTTAGTGCCAGTGCTCTGCTAGTTAGAAGAGTTATCTTTGACTCTGACATCTGTACATCTGCCAGTCATGGAGGCTTGCTGAGACTTTGCTAGACACCTCTCATCTTTCAGATTCTCCCTCCCTCCCATCTTGGGGCAGACACAGGCATGCACTGCTCAGAGCTTCTTCAGCACAGAGCCTGCTACCCAGCTGCAGATGTGGGTGCCAACAACCTCCACCCCAGCTTCTTCAGGCTCCCCTCTGGAAAACAGTTTGGCAACTAAACATACAATTACCAAATGACCCATCCACTGCGTCTTGAGCATTCATCTCACAGAGATGAAACCTATCATGGCAGTAAAGGTGGAGTATCAACTTGATTTGCTTTGGGATCCCCCTTGGAATTGGTGGAGCACCCTTCGGGGTGTGTCTGGATGGGTTTGGAGGCACGGCCTTGGTGTCTATGTCTGTTCCCTCACCTCTTCCTCTGTGGCCCTGGTCCCCTTCTCTGTTTCCCAGAAGCCATGAGCTAAGCAGCTTTGCTATCCACACACTTCCACCATGATGTTCTTGCCTTGGAGCCTACCGTCCATGGACTACATCCCCAGAAAACATGAGGCAAATTAAATCTCTCCTTCTTTAAGTTGTGGATGCCAGGTATTGTCTTGACTATGGAAAATCTGACTAATACACCTATGTTCACATAAAAACCAGTACAAAAATGTTCATTGTAGCCTTACTGTAATATCCCCAAAGTGGAAATAATCTAAATGTGCTTCAAGTGGTGAATGATTAAAAGAACTGAGATATAGTCATTCCATGTAACACTATTCAGAACACAAAGGAAAGAGTAATAAAAACACACAGCAACCCGGATGAATCTCCAGAGAATGGTGCTGAGCAAAACAAGCCGATCTCCATAAAGCTACGTGCTGTGATTCCATTCATATAAGTGTTAAGTGTCCTAAAATGATAAAACTATACAAATGGGAAAACAGACCAGTGGTTGGCAAGGGTTATCTAGAAGGTAGAGGTGGGAGGGAAGAACTGTAGCTATAAAAGGACAAGAGATTCCTGCAATGATGGAAATGCTCTGCATCTCGACACTCTCAGTGTCAGGGTCTTGGTGGTGCTATTGTACTATGCTTCTGCAACATCGCACCAGAGGGGAAACTGGGTAGAGGGCGCCTGGGATTTCTCTACATTGCTGCACTGAGAAAGTCAGACAGAGCCTACTACACACCATGTGATTTCATTTATGTGAGATTCCATTTATATAAGAAAAGCAAAACTACCAACAGGAAGAAGAAATTCTATTCATAGTAAGAAGGGAGAAAGAAAAATTATGTTGGGAAAAAAATTGTAGATATCTATAGGCTATACTTTAATTTGCTTCTTCAAAAGTTCTCAGGCCTCTATCTTCTTGATACATCTGAACAAGAAATGGGACATTTCTAAAAAAATCAAAAACACCCAACATTCATGCATTGATTCACATTTATTCAGTAATCATAAATATTTTGTAAAAACTGTGCTAGGTGGTCAATTATTAAGACAAAGACACATTGTGAAGGGAAAAAACCCCTCATTATTAATAAGTTTTTACAACCTAATTTATTGACGTATGATTTTAAAATTTTTATCTTTTTAAAATTTCTATAGAAATGGTCTTTGCAGCAAGGGATTAAATTTTGGCTTTTAAAAATATTAGCCTTTTACATCTAAACACTAGAGGAAATAATCATTAACTATTCAGTACCAAAGTGGCAAATCTCAGTGGCAGCGGACTTCTGCTCATCAACTCGTTCCCTCTCCCATATGTTCACAGACTCGCAGTCCATATCAGCAGGAGGCTCCATCCGCACCTTCACGGTGACCTCTCCAATATCCTGTCCCACTCAGAACCCTTTTCAGTTTATTTGCTATGCAATAGACAGTCACTCTTTTGTACTCAGCTAGCTTTGGTTTATGTGCCACTGCTTGGTCTTTCTGTTACACAGAGTTGTTTTGATTTATTTACAATATATGCTGTGCCATTTTGATTTTCATTGTGTTTGGTTGGTTGAATAAATTTGCGACACTCAAACACTTGAGGTGATAGTTAAAAACAATACCAGTATTTGATTCAGTTTCATCTCAACCATGTTATACCTGGACATTTTAGATGTTTATCAAAGGCCTTTTATGGGGAAGAAAGTAAATGTATGAAATAATAAATGTGTGACATTTATAAGTAATGTTGGCTCAGAACAAACTTTTGAAAACTTAGTTGACAAATTTTTGGATCAGCTGAAAAAAAAGCATGACTTTTGAAATCTCTGAATGCCTTGGTTCTCAGTATTATTCTTTTTGAATTTATTTCCTATAATGTAGTTTTTAAGATTTTTTTCTGACAGTATTATGTAATTTTTTAGCGTGGGTAGATGGGAGCGTCGCTTGTATGTTATCGTACAGCTGACATGTATTTTTTGTCTATTCTTTATTACCGCAGTAGTTTCATGCTGTATATGTACCATAACCAACCTATTGCCTATGAGAAACATGTAAGATAATGTATTTACAGACATTGTTATAATTTTTTAATGTATTTTTCTACCTTGTTTTATATGTATGTTATATAACATTCAAAAAGAATTTTTTTCTTGATTGTGAAAAGGATACAAAATGCAAAATCCACAATTTTGAAAACTGAAAATTGCCAATTGTTTTGCAGTACTTTTTTATACTGGGTGTCTTGTCTTTTTTGGGCTTTGAGTTAGCTAATAAATGAATACATTAGATACTTTTGGGTTTTAGTTGGGATTTTACATAGCTTGCATTTTAATTCTTTGGTTCTTTGCTGTTTCTATTAACCATAGCATTATTTTAATAAATGTTATAATAGCAACCTAAAAAAAAAAATTAAAAAATTGAGCTTTGAGCCAGACGTAGTGCTGCCCGCCTGTAATCTCAGCACTGGGAGGCTGATAGAAGAGGATCACCAGTTTTGAGGGCAGCCTGGGTTTCATAGCAAGATCCTGTCTCAAAAACAGAAAAACCAAACCAAGCGAAATAAAACATATACATGTTTGTTGTTATCCTTTAGCTGGCTATTTCTCAGAAATACACTTGAAGATAAGATTTGAATTTGAATTTGAATAGCCCCTTTTAAATTTATGTCTTGAGTCTGTCCCCTAAATCAAATAAGTACTTCAGAAAAAATAGTTTTCTACTGGGTACACACCTGTAATCCCAGCTCCTCTGGGGCTGAGGCAGGAGGGTCGAAAGCTCAGGTGAGGCCAGACTGGGCAACTCAGCAAGACTCTGTCTCAAAATAAAACTTAGTGTGTGTTGGCGGGTGCCAGGGAAGTACCTCAGTGGAGTGCCTGCCTGGTATGTGCAAGGCCCTGGGTTCAACACCTAGTACCTAAGGAAAGAAGGAAGGGAGGGATAGAAGAAAGGAGGGAAGGAGGGAGGAAAGCAGAGAGGGAGGGAGGGAGGGAGGGACAGAGACTGCCAAGGTCTGTTTCTCTTCTTCCTTTCACTCACTGTCTCATTTCAACCCTGATTAGATCTAGACCAAAGTTTTTGGCAAAGAAATAAACATAAATAAAATTTACTCAACTTTTCTTAAGAAATGTTTCCTTAGGAAAAAAAAGGTTAAAGGAATAGGGGAGGTGGGAGGGGAAGGGGAAATGAAAGAAGGGAAAAGAAAAATTATGAGAAAAGGAAAAACATGAAAACAAAGTCTTTGTAAATAGGGAGGGGTGGAGGGGGTGAAGGGAGGGCAGGGGAATGGGGAAAAAGTAAGAACCAAGATACGTCATGTAAAGAAAGGTACAAGATCCCAATGATGAATGTAACTGTATTGTATACCTAAAATGTACCAACAAATTTAATGAAAAAAAAAAGAAATATTTCCTACTATTTCTGGGTATGAGTACTTAGAACAGAAATTTTATGTATTCATGTAGTATTACTCATACTAATACTCATACACTAATACTCATCATAGTATTAGTAATCACCAAAATGCTGTTTTCTTCTTTTAAAGTCCATTTACTTTATACATTCATTATTCTATTCAACCACTCTTTACCACTTATCTACAAAAGAGATGGCAATTTTTGTTTCCCCTTCCAAATTGTGATTCTATTGTAGTCCAGAAATGTCTTTTTCATAGTCATCTTTCCAATCTCAGCACTCAGTGTATCTGGTAGTTAAGCAGATGCTCAATAAACATCTGTTCCAGAATAAATGGAAGTGAGGCCGGGGGATTTAGCTCAGTGGTGCTGCTGCCTATCTCACAAGCACAAGGCCCTGAGTTCGATCCCCGGTAACAACAACAAAAAAAAGAATAAATGGAAGAATGAATGTGATCTTTCCAGATCCCAAACCAACAGACGATGTTCTGTTTTTCCAAGGTCGATGACAACAGCCCTTGGTGGCACTGAACATTACGCAGATATTCCAGAATCCCCTGGTCCTGACATTTGCTTCCCCTCCTATGAAGAGTCCTGAGATGTTCTGGCCAAGGACAGGAAGCTGTCAGAGCCTGATGCTCTCCACTCCATCTCCGTACAGTGGGTACCGGTGCTTTGCCTGGATTTGGGCCTCTGTGGACTCTTGGGTCCGGTCCAACAGCCTCATCGCCACCCTGTCCTCTGACCCTCAGCTTGCTCCAGTAAAACAATCAGGACTTCGCTGTCAGCAGCTGAGGCAGAATTGCTCTGCCAATGCTCGACCTTCATCCTGTTTCTGGTCCCTACCCTCTCATCTCTGCCGAGGCTGCCTACCTGGAATATTTTAAATTACTCATGTGACTTGCATACATAAACTATGGCTAGCTGTAATAGGAAAGTCACAAAAGAAAGGCGACCTCACATTATAAATGGCTTGGATAGGTCATTGGACAAATGGCAGTTTAGAAAATGGTTCGATACTTGTCCTTTTCTTTCTAGTTACTTATCAATGAATGTGTTTTCATATTTTTTTTAAATGGCCAAGCCTGAAGCCTACCATAGACAGTATTCGCTTGGCTGAAAAAAGTCAGTGTTTACCAGGTAAGTGAGGCATTAATCATGTAGGGTTAATCATGGCAAAACCGCATCAGACTTGCCCAGAAGTAGCATCTCGTGCTCAATGTGGTGGACCTGGTTTACATTTCCTATTAAGTCACTGAAATGTTGAAAGGATACAGCTACTCCTGAGGATTTCATGGCTAAGAAAGAGGACTCCTCCTAAAAAATAATTTCAACTTGAGAGCAATTTCCCCTGAAGATGGACCAAGGAAGCTAAAATACAGAAATTCTGCTGTTAGGTCCAGGAAAAATGTTCTATCAGGGCCCAGGAAAAGTGCCAGCAATTCACATTATACCTGATTCCTTTTCCAAGTGTCTGTCTTGCTAGAAAGGGGGAAATAAAACAATGTTTTCCTGATGTATGTGCATTCTTATTATATTTTAAACCCTTCATGAATTCCAAATGTTGGCATTGTTTATTCTTGAATATTCAGGGCCAAAATGCAGGCCAAAAAGGGACACAGTATTCTGACCTTTCTACCGCACTACTCCATGAGTGCCTTTTGAAAGGTGAGCTGAGCACTTCTGAATTGTAAATGAGTGCACTTTGGAAAGCTCCCAGCAGCCTTTGCCAGCCGCCAGGCATTGCCATGGGTGGTCCACTCCACTAGTGTCGGGCACCAGTACTTTTTGTCATGTTTTAATAGAGGAAGGTAGCTCTCCCTAGAAATGATTTTTAAATTCAAACAAACTTTCTGGTACTACAAACCAACATCTTCATTTCTGGCCTGATGGTAGCTTTCAAAAGCTGCTCCTAACATTTAATACCAAATCCAGGCTTCTATTTTTGTTTAAAAAATGTAAAAATATGATGTAGTAAAAATGTCATTGACTTAAGACTTAAGGGTTAAGAGGTAAATGTGGTGCCAAGGTAAGACTTGCTGTAACCTTTCCCTTCTTATTGAAATGGCATGAGTTTTTAAAAAGTAAAGAGTCAACCACAGCCAGGCCTGGTGGCTATGTATTCATGACACTCTGAGAGGCTGAGGCAGGAGGATTACAGGTTCAGTGTAGTTCATTTGTGCATGCTCTGAGTTTCAGTTCTCAGTACTGGGTTGGGGATTGGGTGCAAGATCTGAGAACGTGTCACCCCTGACTCATTGTACAGGAGGCCAAATCAAGAAACCTTTGAATGGACACCATTCTTCTGAAAAAGAAGAGGGAAATAGGAAAAAGTTTAAGCTTTCAAGTCCCAGATATGTGACAGTCTGAGTCAGGAAGATCCCTTGAGCCCAGGTGTTTGAGACCAACCTGGGTGATTTAATGAGACCCTGCCTCACAAAAAAATAAAAATTAAAAAAAAGCTTTGAACACATTCACAACAGGGCCATAATTTGTATGTCTCGCTGCTGCGTGGCTTGAACCACCAGTAGTACATGCATGACTACCCCACTGGGCAGCTTTCTATTACTTTTATTAGTAAAAAAATTGATAGAAATGATTACATCTGTTTGTAGCATCAGTGGTACAAGTCCAAGAAGGGACAATCACGCAAGTACCACTGGTGGTTCAAGTTGATGGGAATGTGTTAAAACTATCAAACTACTATTCATTCAGAATTTACAAATCCCAAATTCACAACAGAATTACCAAGGGCTGAAAGAGGGCTGCTTACAAATATGATGGATAAATCCCTAGAACAGAGAGCTACAGATAAGGTTGAGGTAGAAATATGCTGACAGCTGACAGTTTTCAACTTTGTGGGTTTTCCATTTATCAGAGCTGATTAAAGAAGAACCACAGATAGCTTCTGATTCTTGACAGCATAAATTACCCTCTCTGCAGACAACTGGACAGTCAGGTCAGGGGAAGACCACGTCGTGGCAGCCACTCAGGAGGAGATAAATGTAAACAGCTGCTGGATTCCAGAATTTGGACAAGGGAGTACATATTTGCACTCTTCTACAACTTTAGATTTATCAGTTTTCAAGAAGAAAGAGAGGCAGGGGAAATGTCACCATCTGGAACTTCCCTCAATGGCATATAACAAGAAAACAATCACTGCTACAGTACAGGAACTACCAAAATTTCTAGAGCAAAAGGGAACAGAAAAGATACATGTTTGACAACACCAAGGAAGAGCATACACAAGGTGTGATCAAAATACGTGGTGAATGTTTAAATGTTTAAAAAGAAACATTGCTACTAACTCCCCCTCCAAATACTCACTTCCAACTCACTTGTCCCCTAAGTCTTGTCACTTTTTGAAGCAGTTCTGGAAGTCGACTTTCCTAGGTGTCTTCACAGGGTGTGATCAAAAACGTAGTGAATATTGCTCCAAGTGCCATCCAACGGAAAGGCAGGCTCACAAAAGCATTACACGGTGGCCTCATCCACCTTACGCACCAGATGTGGCACTGTGCAACTTCCAGCTCTTCCCCAAAGTTAAAATGACCATGAAAGGTAAATGAAGCCAGTCATGGTGGTGCATGCCTGTAATCCCAGCAGTTGGGAGGCTGAGGCAGGAGGATCATTGTGAGTTCAAAGCCAGCCTGGGTTCCATAGTGAATACAAGCCCAGCCTGAACTACATAGGGAGAACCTGTCTCAAAAAAGCAAAAGAAAAATAAAGGTAAATGTTTTTAATTGATTCAGGACAACAAAGCAGCCACAACAACACCTGAGAAACACTTCCAGAACGGCTTCAGAAAGTGGCAAGAATGATGGGATAAGTGTGTTCAAAGTGAAGGAGAGTATTTTGAGGGAGATTAATAGCAATGTGCCTTTTACTGTAATAAATTTTTTTAAATTTAAACATTCATTGTACTTTTCCATCATACCACACATGACAAATAACCTACTATGGGAAAAGAAGAACATTTTAGAAAATGTCTGTATCCTAAATAGGATGAGGAGACACAGGCCATCAACCAGTGACCCATAAGAATGTCAGGAAACCAAAAATTGGAAAATTTTTAAATGCTATTGGAGGCAGGAAAGCAAAATTGACTATGGTGTTAATCAAATCAGGCATTTGTAGGATGCATATCAGCTCTTTTTCAGGGCAATTTCATTACCTCTCCATGAATAGCTGTAATCACAGCTCAGCTTTCTCAAAACAAATTCACCTTTGTTTAGCTCTGTCTTCACTGTGCTGTGCTGTAATTCATTTAGCGTCTGTCTCTGTCCTAGACTGTGAACGCCTTCAAGGTGCCCTCATGAATTCCCTGTTAGAATTTGGGTCTGAAATGTACCCCAAGGCCTACATGCTAAAGGCTTGGTCCTCAGCCATGGCAGAACTGGGTGAGGACAGAGCTTTAAGAGGTGGGGCCAAGTGGGAGGAAGTTAGAGCCTTGGTGGATGTGCCCCTGCAGGGGTGAGGGGGACCTCAACTGCCTGTTCACCTTAAAGAAAAGCCAGTGAACACACACATCTTCACCCCCGCCTACCATCATATCCTGTGGCCAGTGTGCACTGAGCATGCGCTTCCCAAAAGTAGGAAATGAGATCTCAGTCAACCTTGCTTTCTTGTTTTTGTTTTTTAAAATCAGTATGGAAAACTCAGTTTGACCAAAATATCATAGAACATAGAGCTAAAGTCTGGGATATAGGGATAGAGCTAATAGGTATGGGATGAAAAAAAAAAATTTTAAAGGACAGCAAGGCTTAGAAGATAAGCATGAGGGTGGCATTGAGTAAATAGTAAAGTGATGAAGTACTGAGAGAACTGAAGCAAGTTACAGTTAAGTGAGGAAATGTTCTTTGTCTAAGGTCACTCTGAAGCCGACAGCATAGATCAGAATACTTACATTTAACTGCTGTTTATCACAAGATCACTTTCCCTTATTCTCTCACTTCTCTTCTTTGCTCCCCCTTTTACTTCTTTCCAATTTTCATTTTTTAAAATCTTTATCCTGCTTTGGATTTGCCAATGACACCAACGATATAGCACTAGCTGATATAACAGATAAACCTCAAATTGTCTTAAAAATAGAAGTTATCCCTCAGGAAACTCCCAAGTGATCAAAGCAGGCCTTCAGGCTTTCAGGGAGCACATCACGTTGGTCACATCCCACCAGCTAGAACGCAGTCACAGGGCCACTAACTGCAAAGGAACCTGGGCAACGGCGTCCAGCTGCGGCAGTGACAGGAGGAAAACAGCTTTGGTGAATAGCTCGCCTTCCTCTGGCACCCGCTCCAGGTCTTGCCGGCAACAGACAGCCAAGATCCACAGCACCACGAGCAACCCTCTCCTCCCTTTCTCACCCACTGAAAGAAGCTGATGGAACTGGGAAAGAGTAGATCCAGTTTCATAACCTTGGGTCACAGCCTTGTGAAGGTAAACCGAGGCTGGGACTACTTCTGCCTCAAAGCCCTCTGTGCTATGCCACATTATTCTCCAACTAAAACGCTGAAATGAGATTATTGTCTGCCTTGTGATTACACTTAAAAGATCACACAGCTGCCACATCTTCAATAGAGTTCACCCTTTTGAGATATTTTTCAAGTGACGATGGGTTTTTGGAGTGATGGATTTATGCTGCTTCTCCTGAATTCTTTTCCATTTTTATTGTGTAGCTTGGCTCTGAACAGATCGCTCCAGCCGCCTGCGCAGGAACGGAGAGTGGCCGCCGACATCTCATTAGTAGCTAATACACATTTAAACAAACATGCGTTTCCAGTGCTCTTTAGACTGCACACTGTTAAAAGACATTTTAGAAAGTTTCATCTTCCCTACCTTTTGAACTGTGGAGACATCCATGGGATATGCCCATTTACAAATAATAGCTCCATAACTGTGCAAGAAATGTTGCTAAGAAATGTACGTGTCTACGTAATCCTCAGCACCAGCTAACGCGCTACGTATCACCAGGATTTAATTCCTGTGGATACTGAGGCACAGAGAGGTTAATCAACTTGACTCAAGAGTTGAGCAATGAAGAAAATGAAACAGGTCGGCCTACTAAGGAGTGAAAGGCTCCAGTAATTTTCCCAGGGTTCAAGTCCACAGGTTCCATTTATTGTTCTGTTTTTGCCATAGGCTAGTCCTTATTCTTCAAAACATTTTAAATTGAGGCTTTCCTGACATACCCTGTTGGTTCCCCGTAACCTCCTTAAATTTCACGTGAAAATGTTGCGTTTGTAAATCTTAGGGCCTAGTGTTTCACGAAAAAACCTCCTTGGTACTTAAAGCATGAGGCTAAAAACTTCTATGTTTCCCAAAATAAACCTGTCATTTATTTATGCAAAGAAATTCCTTAACTTCCGCTAAGACAAAAGGCATTAGTTCTAGATATATATTTCAGACATTAAAGAAATATCCATTTCCAATTTTTAAAATACTTAACCTAGTACCTTCTGTCAGATTTCTGGTACCTACAACAAAACCGTGAAGAACTGTAAAAAAAAAAAAAAAAAAAAGCTTTTGAAATATTGTCATCTTAACTGGGTTACTCCCTGAAAGAATTTACTTGGGAGTCAAAGCAAGTTAACTTCAAAATATCAGAAATAAAACCTCGATTGATTTGTTCATCCATTTAGCCTCCTATGAATCTGAGAAAACTTGAGGGAAAATAAAAACACAGAAATCGAATTGGTCACCGGAACGTGTAGGTCTATACTATCTAGCCAGCTGTCATTTCAGGACAAAAAAAAAAAAAAAATGGTCATTTGTTCTGCGGTCCAGACATTGTATCCATCAGACAGAAGATAGTTCGGGAGGATGAGGACTCATTTTTGGGTCTGCTGGGGATGAACTAAATCCTCTAGAAAACTTGAGGCTGAATTCCTGAGGTTCTTTGTCAAGCTGCGCTTGGGGCAGGCTCCTAGCAGGTGCTCAGGAAAGATGTGTTGGAAACCTCAGGGTGTTTACACAACAGGGCAGTAAGCGTTCCGAGTTCTCCGGACCCTTTCCGCAAGGGGTTCTGCAGGTCGAGCGCTAGGCTCGGCTCGGCTCGGCTCGGCACGTTAAAGGGGGAAGGGGCAGACGAACGCGCCTCCTCGAGCTTCCTTCCGCCGACTGGGCGGAGGCCCCACCGTCCCAGCACCTGCAATTTCCGCCCTCCTCCTCCCGCTTCAGCTTGCGGCGTGGGAAGGACGTCGCCCCGCAACCCTCGCCTCCAGGAGTCGCAGAGGTCGGCGCTTTGTTTTTTAAATCACTGCACTAGGTCTCCGAGTGACCCCCCAGAACGAGTCTGAGCACTCGAGATTCTCTTCCCACGACCCCCGCAGCCCCCACTCTAAAAGGAAACCACTTCGTTCCCGCCCCCCCCCCGGGCTCCCGATCGTGAAGCCGCGGCGTCACTCGGACCCCCGCGGGCCGGACGCCTCGCTCCGGTTTCGGAGCCTTAAAAAGGTCTAAGGCCGCTCCCCGCTCCGCCCCCGCCACCGGCCCAGCAGGTGAAGCCGCGGGGCCGGGGCGACAGGGGGCGCACCCCCACCCAGCCCCCTTGTAAAACTCGGGTCGCCTCGCCGCCAGCCCGCTGCCCCCGGCGGCCCCGGGCAGTTTCCCTTGCGGGGCTCAGAGAGCCGGACGCCGGACGCGGGGAGGATTTGCAAAGTCCCGGATGTGACTGAGCGGAGCCCCTGCGGGAGGGAGCGACTGGCGCCGGCGCAGAAGCCGAGCGGGAGCGGAGGTGGGGGTGGGGCGGCTTCCTCCCCGCGGGCTTCGAGGAAGCGCGAGCCAGTGGCGGTTAAAGGGGTGTGGGGACCCGAGGAAAGGCGAGGAGGAGGGACAGAGGCGGAAAGGAGCACACGTCCTGCCGGGGTGCAGTCGGGAGCGGGCACCCAAGTTGCGACCCGAGACGGACGGGTGGGGAGGGGCGCTCCTCCGCTCGCCTCCAGCGCGGGCGGGCTGGGTGCGCACGCTGGGGAGCGGCGGTTGCGCGGCGCCCCGAGTGCTCTGGGCACCAATCAACGGTTGCCATAGCAGCGTTTGACGTCATCGTGCGTGTGGTGCCCCTGCTGCCGGGGCTGGTGATTGGAGGAAACCCCGTGTCTGCGGAGCGGCTGTAGCCTGTGAGCAGCGAGATCCAGGGACAGAGTCTCAGCCTCGCCGCCGCCGCCGCTCAGAGACCACTTCGCCCGTCCATCCGCCGCCACCCACCGGGAACACAGGTAAGGCCCCAGCCGCCGCCGGTGAGGGAGCCGTCGCCCCCCGCGCTCCCAGCCCCGCTCGCCCTCGGCAGGGGCCGCCTCCCGCTGGGGGCTTCCGGACCGACGCCCCGGCTCCGGTGTGAGGCGCCCACGCGCCGGGGTCCGAGGCCCGCCGGCTCGCGGGAGGGCGGAATGGCCGAGGCCCCGGCCGGCCCCGCTCCCGCCCGAGGTAACGACGCGGCGGCGGCGCAGGTGAGGCCGCCCGGCCCCGGCCGCTCCTTCCCCTCCTCCCGCGGCGCCCGCGCTGCTGCGGCGGCCCCTCCCCCACCCGGGCGGCGGCGGCGGCAGCGGCGGCAGCGGGAGGCTCCGCGGGGCCGCCAGGTGGGCGGGCTGGGTGGGGTCGGCCGGGACCCAGGGCTCTGCGAGGAAGGGCCCGGGTTTCCCGGCAGGGTCGGGGCCCGGGAAGCCCGCACATCCTGCTCCGCGGGCTGGGTGTGGCCCGTCCCCAGCCCCGCCGAGGCGGTGGCGGCCCCGCGGGCGCGCGGCTGCCGGTCCGGGCGACTGGGGCGGGCGCGGGCTGCGTCTCCCTCCCGTGGAGGCTGGGGCGGAATGAGCGCGGGGCGGTAGGCTGGGCTCCTTGACACCGATCCGCCATGACAAAGGAGTCGGGGACCGTGCGGAGGCACCAGCCTGGGCGGAGCCACGCAGGGGAGGTGGCTGCGGAGGGCGCGGACGGAGGATTTGCACTTGAGAGTCACGGTCTGCGAGGTTCCGCTTCGCCGCGCGACGCCGCGGCCTGCAGAGAGTTAACTGGGTGTGGCGAGCCTCTCCGCAGTGTGGAGGCGAGGCCCTCGACCCTTGTCACCCCGTGAGAAACCCAGGCCACTTCCCCTTGTGCCGAAGGGCCGGGGAGGCGAACCTTTGTGCTGGTTTGAAATTCATTTTTCATTAGAGGCTACACTAACCAGAGAACGTTTCTGAGTTCTGGGGGGCGGGGGATTAATTTCGAGAACCGAAGGGATATAGGCAATCACAAATTTTTTAGTTTACCCATTGAAGCACTACAATTCACCTTAGCTGGTTCCTGTTTAAATAGTGGGGACTCTCATTTCGTTGAAAAATGAGTGAGATTTCGCTCGGAAAGGTAAAGGGAGTCCCTTCCCATAGTGGGTGGTTCTTCTGTCCGCTTTGTAATTTAATAGTGCGTTTTAGGCTGTATATTTTTCTACAAAATCCTTTATTTTGTGGACACTGTATGGTTTAGTAGCATTTTTTTTTTCCTGTTAACATCTTTCGGAGGGGTAACTGAAGAAAACTGTGGAGGAGGTACCTTGAAGGCTAAGGAGCTTTACTATGGAAGAGAATTAGGTGGGAAGACATGGGAAAGGGCAGCTTGAGTAATGTTCAGATTGTGGCTACTACCAATAGAAACAAAATACGGTGTGATCTTACAGTGACATTGAAACACTGGAAGCTTCCAGTGTGACATGTTAGTGATCACAGAGTCAAAGTTCTGAGACTCAAGGATAATTTTTAAGTTAATGTGCATATGATAAGACAAGGGGGTTAGATACTAATCCTTGGAGGTTTTATATTCATAATATTTGAGAAGCCGTAATTTGGTGGTCTTCCCCCAGAAAATTGTCATGACTTAATCAGCTGGCAAATGTAAAGATCTGGTAGATTAGGGGTGAGGATAATACCAATTAAAATTTAACGACAAGACTAAATATGATGAAAGTTAAAAGTTGTGAAGTGCACCAGACTGACATGACTCATAATTCTGGAAATATGATAGAAATTTTAATGTTCCGGGTTTTGTGGGCATTTTTGTATTGAAGGGTGAGAAGCTGCTTAATTTGGCTCATTTAGTGATACTGGACTCAAGCTGAGATTTTGGCCAAGTAGGAGCTGGTTTTTAAGGTAGCCCTTTTGCCCAGATGTGCTTTTTAGGGTCTTCTAAAGAGATGAGGTAATCCAATTTTAGTTTAAATCTACTTCTGTATATTGAGTATGCTAATTTTTCTGCTGCGATCATCTTTTTATAAAGCTGCATTTTCTCTCTCAATCTTTCACAGGTAATCTTCAAGTGTTTATACAGTTATCAATCACAAGTATGATTTAGAATGTATATTTTAATGAGAAAGAATTTCTAAGTACTCCTTTTTTCTCTCTGCAGAACATCCAGGCATGGATAAAAACGAGCTGGTGCAGAAGGCCAAACTGGCCGAGCAGGCTGAGCGATATGATGACATGGCAGCCTGCATGAAGTCTGTAACTGAGCAAGGCGCTGAATTATCTAATGAGGAGAGGAATCTTCTCTCTGTTGCTTATAAAAATGTTGTAGGAGCCCGTAGGTCATCTTGGAGGGTTGTCTCAAGTATCGAGCAAAAGACGGAAGGTGCTGAGAAAAAGCAGCAGATGGCTCGAGAATACAGAGAGAAAATCGAGACTGAGCTGAGGGATATCTGCAATGATGTACTGGTGAGAGCCATTCACTCGAGCTTTATCCTGAGAGGGGTACTGTAATGACTATGTTTCATTACAATTTTTCCTTCTTTGCTTTTTTTTTCCTTTTAAAAAAATCAAGTGTTTATTTAAAAGTTTTCAGGGCGGTGTTGCTTAAAAGATGTTGAAGCAATTGTAGGTAATTTAAATAAATGGAATAATGATTTTCACATAGTTTTGCAAAAAACAACACATTGTGGTACAATGTATTTTATACTAGCTGAAACAATGCATGATTATTTTGATTGTGGTTAGGCTATCTGGTGTAGTTCTAGATTGTCTTAAATGTACATGTATGGGTGTGGGAATTTTATACATCTTGTCTTATGTACGGAATGTAACAGGAGACCCATTGTACACTCAAGGGCCCTTCTCTGGGATTAGCCACTGTAATGTTAATGCAATGAGTCAGCTATGTAGAAAGCTTGGCTCCACAGTTGCTTCTTTCTCTTACATTTAAATGTTGAAAGTCAGCTTTGAACACTGACAGCCATGGTGAAAGGTTATGAATAACTCAAACTTGATTTTCCAGGTTCAAACGTATTTTAAAACAGTACCTACTGTGTTGAAGCCCTGTGCTTCTCTAAAAGCTTAAAAAATAGAACATTTTGGTTTATTTTTAATGTCTTAGAAATTTTTCTGATCCAGAAAAATTGTAAAATAGTCTAATAGAAAATCCAACCAGTTCACATAGTATTTAATATACCTGGGTACTAGTTCTTTTCAATGAGCTAGGAATTTTTGGAATAATACCAGAAGTGGTTTTACAAAATAATTACATGGAGGGATTTCCTGTTACACCTTGGATGTCAGCATGCATGGCTCTGGTATGCAAAAACAGGGAGCATCCTAATTCTACAGTGGGGAGGTCCAAGTGCAAAATAGTAACATGGGACATTTTCTTAAGGCTGTCTTTAAAGAATAGTGATATTTTTTGTTCTCGTTTAAAACAACCTCACAATCCCAGTCTTATGTGGTATCTATCTTGGGTGCATTTTTTGTTGTAATTGCTTTTTTGAAATCTTATGACACTTAGTGTTTATTTCTAACATGAAAAGAGAAACATTATACTTTTATTGAGGCTGACATACGAACCTAATGATTTCCTATGGTAATGAAGAATATTTAAAATTTGAAAAATAAAATGAAACAGGTCTTGCTTTGTAGTTCAGGCTAGCCCTGAACTCTGTATAATCCAGGCTCACCTTAAACTCCCGGTGATCCTACTGCCTCAGCCTCCCCAATTACTAGGATTACAGGTGTGCACCATCGCACCCAGCCATAAAATATTTTTTTCTATAATAACATTTAGGTGGTTTTGGGGGCATTTTTTTTGGTTTTTTGGTTTTTTTGCTTTCCTTACTGACTAGTGTTTTCTATTAAGTTTTGTTGAATCTGGTCTTCCCACACATACTGATTTTAATTTTGACTTCAAAAGGTATTACAAGTTGTAAAGGTATTACAAGTTGTAATTTTCCTTAAAACAAGTCAGTTTTAGAAATAAAAAGGGATGTAGTAACATTTACTTTCTACTAACAAGCTTACTGGCTACTCCAGGTAGGTATTTGCATAATTCCCATACAGTATAAAAGTTCTTCTGAGAATTTTTCTAGGAAAAGACTGTCATACTTTTAATTTTACCTCCATTTGGTTTATGAAGACAAAGATACTTCATAGGAGTAGATGAGAATAATCTCTATCTAATTTTTTAAAGATTATCAAGGGGGTCCGTTTTTGTTAATCAGTAATCATGTTTACCTCCTTTAGAATAGCAGCAGCTTCTAGTAAAAGTCTAAATGCAATTTTCACTTTAAAAGTTTAACATGTAGGGCCAGGGATTTAGCTCAGTGGTTTCACCACCTGCTGTGCAAGCGCAAGGACCTGAGTTTGATCCCCAGTACCAAAAAAAAAAAAAAAAAAAAAGTTTAACATGTAAATGGTTTAGAGAGTAAATCTCTGTTACCTTTCCACAGTTCATAACATAGTGGATACTCAAGCAATTATTAAAATAAACAAGAAAGTCTTCTTTTGGGAAAGAGGATAGTATATAGAATTAGGTCATCAGTGCTGCTAATTTTCTAAGGCGTTTTTGTTTCAAGCTGGGAATATTTGGTGTTTATAGATACCTTCTTTGTAAGTGGACTTTCTTACTACATTTTTCAAAGAGATCATATTGACATAGACACATTTTGCATAAAATATCTAGTAAAATGTGACGATATATAAGCAGAGCTAATACTTCAAGAAGAAAATTTCTTGAACTACACTTGATAAAAGTGTAATTTGAGAAAAATAAGTATAATTTTGCAGAATTAATGTTCTTGGCTAGTAACAGCAATGATAAACCAGATTGCCTTATTTTGACACCTACATCATAATGGCTGACCTTTTTTCCTGAAGAAAAAAAAACCAAACAGCCTTATTGCTGGAGTTTTCGGTTTTTAGTAACCCACTTTGATTATATGTATTTATCAAGTGTTTACGCCACTTCAGACCAGACTCTGCTTTTAGGAAGGAGTTGGAGAGCATTACTGTGGGGATGGTCACTGGAAAAGTCTTCACAACATGGACTTTGCTGCGTGCAAAAGAACTTGAGGCTGTTTTTCTTGTATTCACTTGAAATTGGAGTATTTGAACTAATGCAGTTTGCCTTTCCTGCCAGGTACTTAGGACAAGCAGGATCTTGGTGATTGGGAAGGACTCAGCACTAGTGATACCTGCCTAGTACTTTGCATAAATCTGGAAGATGGAGTCAAAATTGAGTAGTTTTTGTCTGCCAAATAACAAGTGAAAAACAAAAATGAGGGAATACATACAAGAAAGCTGGATTCAAACTGACTGAAAGATATATATTGTATAAAAAGCTCAAGATTTTGAGTCAAAGCAGTTTTACGTTGTGGAAGTCATTCAGTACTTCTAAACTGAACTCAATAAAATAGGAATAATATCCACTGCACAAGGTTGTTGTGAAGAATGACAATCCGGTAATGCAGCTGGATTACCTTATTTAGGGTTCTAAGAGCAAAGGTGAGCAGTAGTACAGGGGTCTCTTACAGAATACATGAGAATGAGATTTAAATGATCCAATAAGTGTGTCTGGGACAAAGAGTCAGTGCCACCTATCAGATTTTGAAATGCTTCATTTAAAGTTTTGAAAGCCACTGATACAAGCCAAATAATGGCTTTCTTTGCTTATAGGAGTCCTGGAAGAAAAAGCAGTGAAAGTGTATGTCTTAACTTATTTAACAGTTGGCAACAATAGTTGAGTAACTATAATAGGGATTCAGTTGACTTGACTGAGTCGTATCTTATTTGCCTGGGAGTTTTAAGGTGTGGTTGCTGAGCACTGATTTGTCTCCAGCTCACAGAACGGCCACTACTGTAAGCAGGGCCAAGAAGCAGACCAGAAACCAGGCAACTTTTGAGGGCTCTCTACTCTGAATCTAATCAGTATGTGCCTTGGGCTTTTTAAACTGCTATATTAGGTTTTTAAAGCTGAAAATCACTAGGCAGCTCATTAGAGTAAGAGCTTTCAGAACTCTGAAAATGATGGTGCCATACCCATCTGCTACTTACAGTTACAGTGCGTATTCACATATTTTTGTCATACATTGCTTTTAAAGTACAAAGAACATGTGATTTAGGCACCTACAGCACCTTCCACGTAGTCTTTTAATAAGTGTTGGTACTCAGATATTTTATACAGTTGGAAGGACTGAGGTATATGGAGTGGAAATGATGGAAACAAAAGAAAGACAAACACAAAGGTATAGGTGCTCCTTCTTTGGTGTGGAGAAAAATAACAGCTGGATCAAGAGCAACAGGACAAAACTTTAAATGAAACATTTCAAAATCTGATAGATGGCATTGACTCTCTGTCCCACCCACACTTATTAGATCATTTAAATCTCTTACATGGATTCTGTAAGAGACCCCTGTACTATTGCTCCTGATATATACAGTAAGCAATACTTAACTAGAAAATTGGGTCCTGCCCCCATAAGTGATGCAGATAACCTGGAGATACTTAGTGATGCAGTGAGTTGTGAAAACAGTTAAAAGCTAACTAAGAGAGAAAGAATAAAGGATTTGTGACGAATTAGAATGAAAAACCTGAGAAAAGTCTCAAGATAATAAAAATCTAAATACTTGAAATGATTTAGCTCTTAATTTGTCTGAGACATTCTTTTCAGCCCTAGCATATATATTTTAAACAGGAAAGTGGGAAATAAACCATCTGAGGGCTGTAATAGTTTATAGTTTTTTAGCTTTTGATTTTTGTTTTGTTTAATGAGCAGCAGTTTGTCATCCAAAGAGATCCTCATAGCACCACCCGTAAGCTTCCCAGTTGGTTAATTGAATAACAGTTAAAGTATGTGATCATTTTTGGCTTTAAACATTAATTTCAAATTAAAACATGTTCATTTACCTATTTTTCATATGACATTGAGACCTTTTCCACATCTTTTCATAATTTCATTAGGTATCACTTAAAGTAATTACAGCCAGTTATCTTGGAATAGTTTTGGAAACAAATAGACTCTTGAGAGGCATGTAATTGTTTTTAGAAGCTAAGGGTTGCTTGAGAATGGCTGGAAACCCGGATAGCCTGGAGCATATATAGCTCCAAGTTGTGGGCATCTGTTTTTCTAGGAATGAAAAAACTGGCATAAACCAGTCTTACCAGTGAAATGGAATTTGTAAATTTGGCAAATTAAGTGAAGTTTCTGCATGAGAGTTGTTACATTCCACATCATTTTATGAGACCACTAGAAGGGACCCGCCTTGCATTAAAAACCTTTCAATAAAAAAAAACAAACCAAAAGAAAAACCTTTCAGTACTTTGACAAGAGATGGCACTGGAAGAGATGGGTACAGGTCAGATCATGAAGGGCCTGCTATGTCCTGTTGTAAAAGTAAGGATTGGCGACATTGTAGGTCGTGAAAAGTACTTTTAAATAAAAGAAAGGACACCAAATTTTGCCTCTATGTTCTTGGTGCCCTCCATGAGTTCATCAGTCGTGGTTTGCACATTTGTACTGAATTGGGTTTGACTTCTGGGGCATCTTTAAGATATGAAAGACAGGATCCCCCTCCCCCATTTAATTCCTACTTTAATGTCTGTTGAATGATTCTTGCACATAGAGGTTGTCCAGTAGATGAAATAGTTTTGTCTTGTGATCTTTACAATGTTGAATTAATTCCATCATAAATTTTTGTTCCCAAAATAAATGATCCTTACCACTGTTATACTGAGGTGAGTTTGAGGTGAAGAATCAAACTGATGGTGTTCTGATATCAACCAAGTTAGATAAACTTATAATCCACTGAAATTCTAATAAGGCTTTTAAGTTTTGTAGAATTCCCCTCTTTTCTGTAGGTCTTGCTTCTTCACTCTTAACAGTTTTACATTGAGGACAAATTACTCAAGATGTTAGGGGACTTGGGACAGCTGTCATTTTCAGTGTGCTCAAAGTCAGAATTTGTCTTCTTTTTGAAACTGCCTGTGTCCTAATGTTTTTCTCAGTCCAAATTGTTACTCATCTGTTGCTTACTTAGATCATTGGTTCTCAACCTTTTATAATCATTTGTATGATACACTCACATGAGTGGTAACCAGGAGAAATGCACATTGCAGAATAAGAAAGTGATACTGTGTACATAAATTTAATCTATCCATAATGTCCAAAAGCTGAAATACATCCATTTGTTGCTGCTGGTCACTCACTTGGAGTTGCTACATTTATTGTTCTTTTCCCAGTTCTTTTTGGCACATGTCTCTTACCGTAATCTTAAAACACTGCTTTTCTCCTTTTGTCCCATCCCTCCCAAAATCCCTTGCACACAGCCATTACTTGTGCTAGCTTGGTCTTCTCTCAGTCCCTGATGCAAGTCATTGCTAATTCTCTCATTTTTATGGTCTGAGGGTTTCAGCTTCGTCCTCTCATTGAGAACTTAATTTTAAGCTTGATATCTAAGTCACATTCAGCTTTAGGGAACTGGCTCCATTCCTTCATTCTCCTTAAGCAGGACCGTTGATATTTGTACCCAGAAGATTCCTTTTAGTATCATTAAATATGATACACTTAACACTTTTAGGTGGCACAGACTTCAGTTTGGCCTGGGGGGATGTCATGCCAAACCAGCATAACTCAGTATTTCCTGTTTTAACTAGGTCATTTCTGTGCAAGGGTCATTCTCTATTTCTTTTCTTTAATTCTCTGTATGGTGTTTAATTTACAGCAAGTGCCCGGTTTTTGTAGTATAAGAATTTAATTTGTTTGTTGGGTTTGGGACAATTTTTAAAGTTTGGAGTTATCTTTTCAGGGGCAGTAGCCCACATATTTCTTAACAAATGCCTGGGGAGAGGTTGCCCAGAGAACAAAGACATTGGAGGAGCCTTCAGCAAATATTAAGCCTAACAATATTCCTCGCCACCAAGGACCCAGAGATGCAGAGGTTTGTGTGTGTGAAGGGAAGTCAGAAATCCTAATTTTCAAAACAGGTTTAGGGATCTGATATTTTCAAGGCACTCAGTAGTGACATTAATTACAAATGATTTTCTGAGAAAAAACCTATTTCTTGATCCCAGCCCCAGGATCAACTGGGGCTTTTACACACACACACACACACACACACACACACACACACACACACGCCCACCATGTAGTAAATACCATAGTCCACATTTTGGAAGGACATAGTTGGACTTTATTTACCTCAGAGACACTAAATGAAATCAACTCAGCACATTATTTAAAAGTGATCCTATGGACCTGACAGTTGAGGGTAGTATATAGGCAGGCTGTAAAATATTTAGACTAGAAAAAGCAAATTCTTCAATCACTTTGATAAGTACTTTAGTAATACTAAAAATTAGGTTGGGCAATTCAAAGTCATGCTGTTTTTTCCAGAAATGACTTTTCCTTCACATGCCCTTTGTGCTCATCTGAAAGGGGATCAGATCATTGGCAAACTGTTTAATTGAATCATGGGAATAAAACCTATTATTTTAGGGAAATGATAAATTTAGTACAGGTTATACAGACTTAACCGTAAAACTTTTTATTTAATGTATAATTAACCACCTGTAATTTTATAATCTCTGTGCTGTAAAAAAATGTAAAACCCCCTGCTTTTAATTCTAGAGCTGGGAAAAAAAATACACAAATAATAGAATATTAGTGGGGAGGTGTCCTGTGTAATATGGTAGAACTTGGAAGAGCTGTTCTCTGACCTTTTTTTAAAAAGATCCTCTAAAACTTAAAACAGAATTTATACATAATGTGCATGTGCAAGTTTAAAAACACTGTAAAAAATGCGATGTTTTAAATGAGAAAGCTTTGTGATAGAAATAATTGAGAAATGGGGCCAGGTTTGTCCAACATATGGCATTCCTGGCTTGCCTGGGCTACACTGTGTAAAGTGGAGGAATTTTAGCAGTGCCTCTTATTGCTCACTTGCCTTTGGTACTAGCCATTTTGATTATCTTCTAAATGTTTTAAAGACCCTAAACTTTGCAAGCATTAGTGGTCCAGAAACAGGCAGTTCCCTGAACTGAGTCTCTCCCTTCTCTCCCCCTCCCGTAAGAGCGATCAAACTTAGGACCTTGCGCTTCCGAAGCAGGCTTGGTGCCACTGAGCTAAATCCCTGGCCCCCTGAACTGATTTAACATAGCAGTTTTTAGTCCTCCTTCATTAGCCATTCATCCAGTTGGTTTTTCAAAAGGCAGCAGTACACATTTCTAGCAGCATAAGTTTGTGCAGATTATCTTGGTTAATATTGAGCATAAATACTAATATATTGAGGGTGGCATTAACATTTCTTAATGGGATAATATACTTTTGTTGTATCAAGTTTATTGTTCATTTTAAATAGTTAAACTTTGAAAATTTGCCGCCTCTCAATTGTTGGAAAATGAGTTCAGTTACGCAAATAGTGGAAATCCTCTTATCCTTCAGTCTTCTGTCATTGAAGTTAAACAACTGTCCCTTTCTATATGTGATCTTCCTCATAGCACACTTAAAATTTCACACCACTTCGTCAAACATTTCATAGAAAGATTATTGTAAAGTCAGAATGTTTCCAAACACTAAATTAGTTTTTGATACCACCTGATGTCATTACCTGATGGAGCACTTTTCTAAGTGGTTGGAAGCAACTGAGGAAAATGCAATTAAGAGAAAAATGAAAAGTTGCTCCAGCCACAAGAGGGAGTAAGAGACTAATTTTCACATTAATGGGGCCTATTGCAAAAAAATAATGGCTTTGCTTTCATTTTAGAATTTTTAAGAGATTTAGGAATGATAGGTTCAGTGGTTCTATAGAATAAAGTCAAAATTGTGACAAAGGTACTTTTATTCGTTAAAGAATTGTACACTACTTGAAATTTGAACTATACTGTGCTTGAGAATTATAATGAAATTTTTTCCTATGTTTTGAAAAGGAGGATGTTTTTGGGTTTTTTTGGTACCAGGGATCGAACTCAGGTCTTTGCGCTTGCGAGCCAGGCGGCAGAACCACTGAGCTAAATCCCCGGCCCAGAATGTTTTGTTTTTAATGAATGAGATTTGTGGAGTAGTACAGTATTTTGTGAGTTTTTAAATATTACATTGAGAGTTGAATTTTAAAGAATTGCTGAATTTAGGGTTGAAAGAGCATCCACGTGGCATTTTCATTTCACCAGATTGAGACAGTGAAGCTCAAAGGTTTAGTGATTTATGTTAGGTCATAGAGAACATGTTAATATTTTTAGTACCTTATGCCATAGTACCACCTTATCAAAATGTTAACTCTGTTCTAAGATTATATGGTTATAGGAGGAATGGGGGCTTTTCAATAACCAAAAAATACCACCACTTGAATTTTTAAAAAATTACTAAATTTCACTAAACTGAAAGTGAGGGCTTTTGCTTTAGACTATATCTTGGAGTTCTATACTAATGAAAATAATGGGAATCATGGTTGAGGGCTCTTGTACCTGAAGTTCTTGCCACCTCCTTTTTAACCTTGGATGGGGTTGTGCTTTGTATAAAAGGAGGCGTTTCTGTATCCCGATGTCTTTGTTGTGTTTGTGCAGAATGAGCTGTGATAGTACAATATAAGATAGAGAAGTGGGTTATGGAGGATTGGTCTTTTTTCCACTCACATATTTGGTTACATGTCAGAAGTTAGCCCAGCTGTATTTTCAATCTTTGTGAAATTAAATATCCTTAAGGAAATACTCTTATGGTAAAATAAGAATCTTTCCTATTTTTCTTTACAAATGCATCAATTTCTGTGCCATTTCTTTAAGACTTCTCCTTGAAGTTTGTTTTTAGATAATAGTAATAAATAATCAGTGGGGGCTGGGTTGGTGGCATACACCTGTAATCACAGCACTCAAGAGGCTGAGGCAAGAGGTTCGCTGCGAGTCCAGAGCCAGCCTGGACTACGTAGTGAGGCCCTGTCTCAAAAAACAAACGACAACAACAACACATCAAAGCCAGGGGCCTAGGATTTAGCTCAGTGGTTCCGCTGGCTGGCTTGCAAGCGCAAGGTCCTGAGTTCGATCCCCTGTACCCCCCCCCCAAAAAAAATCAAAGCCAAATTATCTGCTGTACATGTGGTTGTCTCTAACCAGTTCCTTCCAAGGCCAGCCTAGACAACATAGTGAGTTCAAGGGCAGCCTGAACTGCGTAGTGAGACCCTGTCTGAAAAAACAAACAACAACAACAAAAAAAAATCAAAGCCAAATTATCTGCTCTACATGTGGTTTTCTCTAACCAGTTCCTTATTTTCATTTTGAAATAATTTCAGATTTAGAAAAAAAATTAGAAAAGACATGAATTTTTTACATATCTTTCATCTTATTTTCCCATGTTAATGTGTTATATAACAACATTTTTAAACCAAGAACTTAATTAAGTAATTGGTGAGCTTAAACTGTTACATAGCCTGTAGATGTACTTACAGTTTCACAGGTTGTACCACCATATTTCTTTCCTCAATGGTTTCCAGATTTATTTTGGATTTTTTATATTCTCCTTTAATATAGATCAGTTTTTCAGTCTTTGCCTTTATCAAGACTAGTGGCAAGTTTTTTTTGTAGATTGTTCCTTAGCTAGTTTTGAACTATGATTTCTTGTTATCATTTGGGGAGTAGTTTCTGGAAGTGATACTTCGTCTTCAGTAAATCATATTGGGAAACAAATGATACTGTCCTGTTACTTAACCAACAATCCATTATACTTCTGAATTTAAACAGCGGTGAGGATTTCTAAAAACATCATGTGTTGCCTAAAGTATCAGTTGGATTGTTTAACATAGACACCCTGGCCTAGCATGGTGACATAAGCCTGTAATTGTAGCACCTGGGAGGGAGGCCGAGGTAGGAGGATCGTGGGCAAGTTTGAGGCCAGCCTGGAGTACATAGTGAGAGACCCTATCTCAAAAAAAGATATCCTACAATTATGATTACTTTGTCAGAAGTTACATACTAAATGTATATTGGCCAAAGTGCTTTCCGAATAGTTTGTCACTTTATGCAGTGAGGTTATTTCTTCAAAGGGGAAAATACTGTCCTTGCTCTGTAACTTTCCTTTGAAATACAGTTTTTGTTAGCTACTTTCTTGTGTACTAGCTGGCAAACACAGTTCACAGCATGTGTCCCTACTGGTTTAATTTAAAGTGTATAGTGGCAGACAGCCATTTTTTAAGCACTCAGGTAAACATAAAGTAGTTCATAATTGGGTTTTGTTCTTAATATTTTTAAAGTTCAGTCTAACTTTTCTTAGTCTGTAAATTCTCAGACTCCCTCTGATTCCCTTTTAAGAAAAAGGCAGGTGGGAGGTGTGACTGTGAATGATTTTACACACTGGCTTGAATCACTGATGGCCACCCAGCAGCAAGACATCCAAATTAAGGCCCTGTCATGAACATGAACACGTTAAGCCCATGGAAGGGATGATGGTGGGTAGGATGTGGTAAAAGCATTTGAGATACTTTCCTGGGGTGAAATGGAAGGGAGTTTTGAAGTTAATGCTATGTGAATCAACACAAGATTGGGCTGAAGAATGTCTTGATTTTGTCTTAGAAACTCCTGTCACATCTCTTGTGCCAGTTATACCAATAGCGTGTCTCCTAACTTCCCAGCAAGTTTTTTCACCTCACATTGTCTTCTCATCCTCTCAGGTGGGTTTTTCTTTGGTCTCTTCCTCCTTCCAAGTCATTGTATACAGTTTTCCAGGGGCCACACAAGCCTGTTAGGTACTTAGCCTGTTGATGCTGTTTCTGAATATGTGTGCTTAGGGGTAAGTGCCCGAACATTTGTCTTTTTAAATGCGTGGTTTCAGAAAAAGAAAACTTCTCTCAGAGTATTCATTATTTGACATAGTATCAACCTAGTAATTTCTGTCATGTTTGTCTGGACTGTTTAGAAGTTTGTAAAGCAATACGCTTTTAATGATTACTTTTGGAGAAGTGGGCTTTATGGTACTAAGCTAATAAAACTTCCTTCTGCGTGCATAAGATTGTTCTACACAAAATCTGTTTTGTTGAAATTAAGCTGTTCAAATTATGCCTATATTGTAAGTCAGTTGGGATTTAATGTTTTAGTGCTTAAAATGGGCATAGCATGTCCTTGTGGAGCCTGTGGCACTTATGAGAGGGTAGTGCTTGCCTGTAGTTGGAATTGGCAGGCCAGTGTCAGAGGATCACGCAACCCCACACATTTGAGCCCAGCATGGGCTACTTAGAAGGGGTTCAACCCCATCTCGGAAACAAAACAAGCAAACCATGCATGCTTGTTATCTGGGTGTGGTGACACACACACACACACACACACACACACACGTGTGATCCCAGCCCTCCTGGAGGCAGAGAAAATCTTTGAGTGGCTCCCTGAGGTCACAGTTTGTGTGACAATATCATTATTGACCTTTAGCACTGGTATAGAAGCAAGGAAGGCTGAAACTGCTGGTTCTTTAGCACCAATAAAGGCAGTGGTTCAAATTGTACCTAGTAATCATTGTATTTTTCACCCTGTACTCAGTTTTTAAAAAAATGTTTTAGTGTCCTTGGAGCCAATAAAATTAATTGTACTAGTCCTTTCATAAACATCCTTTTTGTGAGGCAAAATGAAAAGCACAGTTGTCCCTCTGTCCATAGGGATTTGGTTCCAAGACAAGACCCCCATGTCCACTGCTGTTCACTCAAGTCCCTTAGATAGAGTGAAGGTAGTATTTGCATATAATCTCTACACATCTTCTCATATACTTTAAATCATCAGTAAATCCTTACAATTACTAATAAAATATAAATGCCATTGTAAGTTACACTGTATTGTTAGAGAATGATAAAGAATAAAGTGTGTATGTGTCTTACAGTTTTATTTTTTCAAATATTTCAGAGTCATCGTGGGTGGGATGCATAAATGTGCATGTGGATATGGTAGGCCCCCTGTACAGTAGTTGTCTCCAGGAAGTGTGCTTGTGATTATTTGAATTATGCACACCTAATTGCTTGTTTTAAAAATGATGCATCTCACATGTTTATTCATGCCACATAGTAAATGGTTCTTGCACAAGTCCCCAGTGACATTCTGTGTTTGATCTGACAGCCTGCTTAAATTTACAGGCAGACTGGCGCTTACCTGTGTATGTAGTGAGCTGGTAACGATGGCCATGAGCAGGCACAGAACTTGAACCCTTGTAAAGCTTAACTTTTTCGTCAGCCCTGCTGACTTTGTAAACTGAAGCTCATCCACTTCATTCCTCCCCGATCTCCTGGTAAACCTGGATAGAATGGGGCTTCCTGGGGGCCCCAGTGTTTTTAATAATACTTCGCAGCATCTCCACAGGACCATGGCTGCACCAGACCCCATGGCCAACTCTGAAGTGGCTGCTTTTGTTTAGAGTGCTCTTTTCACTTGAAAGAACTGTAGCCAATCTGGACTTACTCATACAGGTATTTGGCAACGATCTTAAAAAATGATAACATGAGGAAGAACAATGGTATGAGCATGTAGAGATCTTGAGACCAAAAAGTTTTAAAACAAATGTGAAGCATTTGTTGTTACAAGTTTGTTTGGTTTTGTTTTGTTTTGTATTTTTGTCCTGTTTCTATGAAGTACTTGTTTAGGGAGAAATAAGCACTATGGTTGGGTTAGAAATAAGGTAGTATATTTTTTTAAATAAGGTCTTTAGTTCCTAAAAGAAAGGAATCTAGATCTGAGGCAGTTTCTGAGTGTGTGAGTTGACCTGCTTGTGGAGTTTTAAAGTTACTGTAGTTTACCCATTTCCTTACGGCTTTCTTCCTAGGTGCCAGGCTGTATTCTGCATGCTTTGTAAACTGTTAACTCATTTCATCCTTACAGCACCCCCAGGTATTATGTCTGCTAACATCCCTCTCTCACACAGGAGAAACCTGCAGCCAGAGAAATTGCAGGATCTCTCAAGGTGACACCGATAGTGAGCAGTGAACTGGGATTTACGTTTAGGCAATAAACGGCCTGCGCCTCATTTTATAGTTGAACTTGTAGCACTTGGCACGCTTTCCTAATGCTGCGCCTACTACTGTTCTTCTGAATTGCGGTTCTCACTCTTGCTTTCATCAAACTATTGTAATGAACAAAATTTACAAGGTGGTGTATTGTGTTTCACAGGATATTAGGAACTCTGCATTTTGAAAACAGCTGTCATTGCTTTTCTATTTTCTACTTTGCTCACCTCCATCTTTTTCCATTTTGCTATACTAGTGCTAGATTCTGATAACATGCTGCTTTTGTCCTTAATCTTATTCTTTACATTTGCTTTCTCCCCTGGCTTCTGAATCTGGAAAATTAGCTTTCATTACTCTTTGGTCAGTTTGACAGGTTAACTTAATTGACTCTTGTGTTATAAATTAATCTGGTGAATTCTGTATTTTCTCTTAGAGTTGAAAAAGACCACATCTGACTTTTTAATAAATTCTACCAAAGTGACCCTCTTACACATCTAGAAGAGAACTCACTGAACAGGTAGCTGATTGCAGTTTTGAACAACTCCTAAGTTGTCTCATTGAACAAAAATTTTTTATCTTCCTAGATTTAACCATTCTTTAGGAGCTGTTCATGTCCTGCTACCTCCCATCTTTGTGACACTTGATAAGTGTCCTCACCTTCCATCCTTACTCTCTTGGATAGTCTGCGGTTTGTCAGTGCCTGTCTTACTACATTTTTAAAGAACTAGTATATTCTAGACTTAGTCTCAGTACAATACTGAATCTTTTCCTTACCTTGGATTCCTGGTTGTGTTAGTATCTCTTGGGATCACATTATCCTTTTCAGTAGACGTATCAGCCTATTGATGAAGAAAAATGTAGCGTAATGTTAGCAGTACTAGTCATACTGCCTAGTTGGAGATGTGCCTTTACAACCTAGCTGTGAGTTTGAGCACATTACATTGTTAAGTCCCACTGAGTTCTATAAAATGAGGGATAATTGTAATTTGTACATCATAGATGGGGATACAGAACAATCAAACTAAAGAAAACAAAAAATGCTGTAGTGATAAAGCTGTGATTACATATTAAAATTACAGAGTCCTAGTCTCAGTTGTCAGCAGCTACATAAAAGACCATTCAAAACTGGTTTATTCCTTGTGATTCTGTGGCTTGGCTGGACTGTTATTGGACAGTTCTTCACATAGTACTTGGCTGTGATCACTTACTGCTGCATTGAGCTAGGATTTCAGTAGGGGCTGAAATACCTGACAGGAGTTCACTTAAATGTTGCAGAGGGTGGGGCTGGGCGTATCTTTCTTGTCACCTAGGTAGTTTGACTTATGTGCTGGCTCAAGGATCCAAGAGAGCAAAAAGGAAAATCTCCAGGTGGACGTGTTAAGGGTGAGGCCCAGAACTGGAACAGCTGTCACATGTTCTGAATTCTGTTGATTCAAAGCAACTCAACAAAGCCAGCCTGGACTCTAAGAAGAAGGAAATAAATTATACCTCTTGAGGAAAAGGAATAACATCCAGGAATAGGAACAGCAGGAAATTTTGATGGAGGTCATCTCTGGAGAAAGTCTACCACAGTGAGCCAGAATGTTAGCCCCTTTAATTAATTTGTTCTTTAATCCATCTTGGTTAGTTTTTTGTTGTTGTTTTTGCTTTGAAATAATGCTTCTTAGCTAGATGTCATCAAAAGATTTAATAGAAGTATGCCAATTTTTTTTTTGGTACCTGGGATCGAACTTGGGTCCTTGCACTTGCGCAGCAGGCGGCGAAACCACTGAGCTAAGTCCCTGGCCTGCCAATTTTTTTTAACCTTTTGCAACTTGTTAGGATCACCATTTCACCAGAAACAATTGCCATTGACTTTGGGTCTGCAGGCCAGTAAGTAGCCTAGCTGCCTTACCAGCAGCCCTCCTTGTTACCTGTGAGTTCTGGTTAATAGCTTTTAAGTTGTTTTATGGCAAATTAAGGGTTTAGCTTGAGGGAAGGCATGCTTAACTATTGTTTTAATTCCTAGGAAACTTGTTATATCAGCACAAATTAACCTCAGTGTAAAATAAGACATTTTTAGGGATACTGAAGTTATTACTACTCATAAAAATATTTCTAGTGACATATATGAACACAGTGCCTAAAGAAGTTAAGTGAGTTTTCTGGTGTTGCTTTAACATTAAATTTAACATTTTAAGTGTTTTACTCTTAGGTAATTACATGTGCTTATGGCCATATAAATAGGTAGAAGCTAATGGGGATAACTGCTTTCTAGAATACAAACCAAGAATTAGATATTTTTTTCCTTTTAAGAATTGATTTATTTGAAGCACAACCCAGTTGAAGATAGACTTCACCTTGATTCCCAGAGTATGCTGGCTATGGTAACAGTGGATTTTTTTTTTTTAGTGTTTCTCTAATTTTGCTTTTGCTGTTTTTCTTCTCCTTAACTAAAAAGAACACAGTAGCTTATTGAGCTATCTCTCCACAATACAATTGTATGTCTTAAATCAGTTGTGGAAGATAATTTTTAGTACGTTAGAATCCAAAAAAGCTTAAATTCTTCATAGCGTTAAACAAAACTATAGGATGACATTTTAGTTTTACCTGTTGTCTGATTTGCAAGCGTGTCTTATTAGGTAAAAATCACTTTGATGAAATTAGAGGACTGTTCTTCAGATGGATAAATTTAATAATCCTTTCCCTGTCTTTAAAAATTAAGCTTTTGTTTTGAAGTATTTTACCTGTTGATGTATTGTTCTAGCTGTGTTCTTATAAATGTCCATTTTGTTCAGATTCCTCTGGCATGCATTGATTGTATTGGTTATATGATTAGTATTTGCTTCAGTTATTCTTCCAGAGTCCCAGAAGTTTTCATCTTGTAGGTGCTTTTTACAGTACTTTCCTTTTTTTTTTTTGTTCCGGGGATCGAACTCAGGTCTGCGTTTGCACAGCAGGCGGTTTACAGTACTTTTAAATGGAAGGTTAGCCCATTCATTGGTAAATGTTGTTATTAAATATGAACTATCTTGCTTAATATTCTGAAACCTGCATGTGAATAAACACTTTGGGGACCTGTATTCATTTGTATCATTCTTAAATAATGAACTGAATACTAATTTCAAATTTTAAGTATTGCTGCCAGAAGCATTTTGCTATAACTGTTTGGTTTTTTTGAGACAGAGTTTCATAGTGTAGTTCAGGCTAGCCTTGAACTCACTGTGTAGTCTAGGCTGGCCCCAAACCTGCAGCAAGCCTCCTCCTTCAGCCTCCCAGTGTTGGGATCACAGGAGTGCCCCGCCATGCCAGGCCCACCATTCTGCTGACTTTTAAACCACAAGTTCATGAGTATTGGATTCTCAGTTATGTTACTGGCAATGAGGACTTTTAAAGTTTTAGAACTTAGTCTATAGTGTGTGCTTAAGAAATGCAGTTACTTTTGTAAATGTTTTGTTCTTATTATGTCTATTTCTTTTCTTCCTAAGTCTCTTTTGGAAAAGTTCTTAATCCCCAATGCTTCACAAGCAGAGAGCAAAGTCTTTTATTTGAAAATGAAAGGAGACTACTACCGTTACTTGGCTGAGGTTGCTGCTGGTGATGACAAGAAAGGTATGCTGCTTGTTCCAAACCTGTTGGGTGAACTTGTATAAAATATCATAGCATGGAAATAGTCTTTTTCTGTTTTTTTAATTGCTTAGAGCACTGAATGGCAAGTAGTGGTGCTTTTTTTGTGGGTTACAAGATTATGTATGTCTACTGCCTAATACTGGTATTCCGAAATGTCTGCTTTCTAACAAGTTTTGCTTACAAGAATGTTTCCTCACAATTTAAAGAAACTGGCCAAAGCATAACTGAGTAGCAGTGTAAACTACTTATTAAAAATATAACAATAATAGGATTACAAAGTTCTCTTTGCCTAGGTATTAACCAGTGGCTACTGTGGTGATCCAGGAGACACTTTTTTTTCTTTTCTTCAGTTGAGGATGTCATGGGTTATATTTCAGAGAACACATGAAGTATTAAATGAAAGGTTTGGTTTGAGGAATAAAGGTGAACTTCACTCGGTGCATTTTGGTGTGTTGTGTTGTCTAGGGATTGTGGACCAGTCACAACAAGCATACCAAGAAGCTTTTGAAATCAGCAAAAAGGAGATGCAACCAACGCATCCTATCAGATTGGGTCTGGCCCTTAACTTCTCTGTCTTCTATTACGAGATTCTGAACTCGCCAGAAAAGGCCTGTTCTCTGGCAAAGACAGTATGTATTTTACTTGCTACATGAAAATTTAGCAGTCTTATTAATTAAACACTGAAATGTACTTTTTAAAAATCACAGGCTTTTGATGAGGCCATTGCTGAACTTGATACATTAAGTGAAGAGTCATACAAGGACAGCACGCTAATAATGCAATTACTGAGAGACAACTTGACAGTAAGTACTTATCAGCATCATTAATGATTAATGTGGCTGAAAGCATTATATTGTTTTGCTACAGGGAATACTTCTGGACTTCTAAAAATTAAATATATATTATCTATTAAAATTACATGAAGGAGAATGCAGAAACCATGACTTGAGCCCTAAAGTGAATATTTTCATTAGTTACAGATTTATTTTGAAAATTTGAATTTTCAAAATAATTTTATGATCCATCATTTTGGAGTTTTAGTGACACAAAACCATTTATTTTTCATATCTTGTTTCAGTTTTAGTCACAGAACAGTTTAATGCCAAAAGAAAACTGAGGCTCTACTTAAATTCCTTCAAAAATGGGGGGCTTGTACATTGAGTTACCTCTACATTTGTATAGATAGGGTTAATGTCAGAAAATTTAGAAATTTTCAGATATTCTGCAGAAACAATATGTAGTCTTTTTTTTTTTGATACTGGGGTTTGAACTCAGGACCTTGTGCTTTCGAGACGTGTGGTACCGCTGAACTAAATCATCGGCATGTGTAATCTTATTTTTGAAAAGGGAAATGACTTAAGGGAAATCATGAATGTCCTTGGTATATACTCCATCATATTTTAAAAAGAACTACAAAATTGAACAGTGACTCCTTCATGATTAATAAAAATTTGAATCCAAATGGTCTCCTTTTTAAGTAAAGTTTAAGGCTTAGGTGAAAAAATTTATCAAGCACCTGCTGTATGTCAGGTAGAGATAAAAATTAGACATTGTGATCTAGTGAGCTTTAGGGCTATATTTTTGGTGGCTATCATTTTGTAAGGTTCACTTTTTATAATTAATAAAAAGAACCTTGAACCCAGAGCCTTGGGGGTACTAGGCAAGAGCTCTGAGCCACATCCCTTACCCAAATGAATTAATCTTTGTGTCAAATGAAAGCACCACCTCAATTTGTTAACTAATTCTGAGAATACTGCTTTTCTGGTTTGAAGTGATGAGATGACATTTTAAAAGATGGAACTTCAAGGGGTTGGGGATTTAGCTCAGTGGTTTCACCGCCTACTGTGCAAGCGCAAGGACCAGAGTTCGATCCCCGGTACCAAAAAAAAAAAAAAGATGGAACTTCAGATTTAGTTACTATATTCTCTCCCCTATGGAGAGAGCCTAATGTTAAGCTGCATCAGCTGAATTTTGGTGTCAGTATAGCATGAAGACTTTACTGCAACAGTAGAGTGAGAAGAAAACCAAAGATTCCCATTCTGATTCTTTTTATTGTATGTCTTCTGTGAACATTAGCATCAGCTATAATCATTTTAGGTTAATTTGATCATTTGTCAAGTAAAGAAACTTGACCAAAACCTAACCTAGTATTTATACCAAGTCTAAACCTGGTTAACAAAGATTATCAACACATTACCCGAGAAAGAACTATCTTGCATCAAATTTTTAATGTTTATATGAAAATTTCAAAAGTCCTTGAAGGTTAGAACTAGAAAGAGACAATTAGAGATAATTTCAGTTTGTTAATCAGTGGAACTAATACATTATGTGAGGAATAGAAAAATACAATTAGATGGGAGTCCCCTCCTCATTTTGTAGTAAGTCATCTAAATGTTAAGATCATCTTGAATCAACCCTTTAATGAAATATCTGAAAATTAGAATGGTCAAGACTTTTAAAATTGAAGCAAGTTTTTGAAGTTATTTTTTAACCTGTTGAAAGATTACAAAATTGATTAAAAAATAATAGAATCCATAATCCTATCACACCATGAGACAACTTCACTACCTCTTAGAATATTTTGTTCTGGCTATTCTATTCAGCATTTATTTTGAGTCATACAAATAGACAAAGATGCGTTTTTCTAAGTTGAAGACGTCGGAAAAGCTGAATTTTTATTTTAGCTTAGAAAACATGCTAACTTTCATGCAGTATAGGATTTTCTTTTACACAGGAATCAGTGTAAAAAATATAGGCATCCATAGTAGTTCTTGAGTAAGGGCCAAATTAGATAATTCTGGTTGAGTTGCGCTCAAATGGTATATCCATCTCTCATGTTCAGGCTTCTCTGAACAATCTGATGTTCTAGTAGTTATTGATACTTTAGTGTTTTGTTAGTACTTCATGTTTTTTCTAGTTTGCCTTCACTTCCTATATATGAGCAAATGTTTCCTTTATCTGACAAATGTATCATATATTCACCATGCTTACAAGCTGATTAGGGAAAAAATAAATGTATTAAGGTATTTTCAGTAGTGCTATATTTCTAAGAATGTTTTTCTAGTTAAAACACATGGTTATATCCTGGGACCTTGGCATACATGTGAAAGCTTGTTGGGGTTTTTTGTTTTGTTTTGTTTTTCAAACTGAAACATGCTGAAAACCTTTTCTTCTTTTATTAGTTGTGGACATCGGATACCCAAGGAGATGAAGCTGAAGCAGGAGAAGGAGGGGAAAATTAACTGGCCTTCCAACTTTTGTCTGCCTCATTCTAAAATTTACACAGTAGACCATTTGTCATCCATGCTGTCCCACAAATAGTTTTTTGTTTACGGTTTATGACAGGTTTATGTTACTTCTATTTGAATTTCTATATTTCCCATGTGGTTTTTATGTTTAATATTAGGGGGAGTAGAACCAGTTGATATTTAGGGAGTTATCTGTTTTCATCTTGAGATGGCCAATATGGGGAAGTGGAATTTTTATACAAGTTACAGATGTTTGGCATAGTACTTTTGGTACATTGTGGCTTCACAAGGGCCAGTGTTAAAATTGCTTCCATGTCTAAGCAAAGAAAACTGCCTACATATTGGTCTGTCCTGGTGGGGAATAAAAGGGATCATTGGTTCCAGACACAGGTGTAGTTATTGTGGGTACTTTAAGGTTTGGAACACCTCTGAGGCTGTGGTAGAAACAGATAGCCCATGGGTCTCCCGTGTATGGAGCCTTGTGTTTCTGGGGAGTGAGCAGTCTGAGCGCACACACCTGTGACTGCAGCTGCAGGGTGCTCCTTTAGACAAAGTCACCACCCATTTACTCTGGATAAGGGCAGAAACGGTTCACATTCCATTATTTGTAAAGTTACCTGCTGTTTGCTTTCATTATTTTTGCTACACATTTTATTTGTATTTAAATGTTTTAGGCAACCTAAGAACAAATGTAAAAGTAAAGATGCAGTAAAAATGAATTGCTTGGTATTCATTATTTTGTGTATATCAAGCATAGCAGTAAACAAAAAAACCCATGTATTTAACTTTTTTTAGGGGTTTTTTTTTTTTTTGCTTTTGTGATTTTTTTTTTTTTTTTTTTTTTGATACTTGCCTAACATGCATGTGCTGTAAAAATAGTTAACAGGGAAATAACTTGAGATGATGGCTAGCTTTGTTTAATGTCTTAAGAAATTTTCATGAACAATCCAAGCATAATTGTTAAGAACATATGTATTAATAAGTTCATGTAAGTGGAATAAAAGTTTTATGAATGGACTTTTCAACTACTTTCTCTACAGCTTTTCATGTAAATTAGCCTTTTGGTTTTGAAACTTCTCTGAAGGAAATTGTATGTTCTTAGAAATTTATTTCTTCCCTCTTGGCAGCTAATGGGCTTTTTCCAAGTTTAAAGGCAAAGTTTATCATAACAAAAATATAGTAATATAACTGCCATTCTCAACCATATCCCATGTCTCCCCTTTCCCCCCTAAAAAATAATTGAAATGAAAAAAATTTATTTTATGATGGAAGGGGAGATTGGAAAAAAATTAATGTGTTCCATTTAAAATTTTGGTATATGGCATTTTCTAATTTAGGAAGCCACAATGTTCTTGGCCCATCATGATATTGGGTAGCATTAACTGTAAGTTTTGTGCTTCCAGATCACTTTTGGTTTTTAAGAATTTCTTGATACTCTATAGCTTGGCTTCAATTTTAATCTTTTATTCTCTTTGTCAGGTGCACAAGATTACCTTTTTAGCCGTCTGTCTTGTCACCATCCATTCCTATTTGGTGGCCATGTGCTTGGGAAAAGGCCGCATGATCTTTCTGGCTCCACTCGATGTCTAAGATACCTGCTTCCTCTGCTTGCATCCCACATACTACTTCCCTCATCCTCTTCACTTGGCACGTCTCTCCTTAGTTGGTGAGATTGTGTTTTCTCCCTGTAAACCCTCCCTGTCCTGATAGTCTGTCATTGTCTGCTTTTAAAATTCTTTCTCTCTCTCTCTCTCTTCTCTAAATAATGATGGGGCTAAGTTACACCCAAAGCTCACCCTACAGAATATTTCCTCAGTACTTTACAGAAGACACCAAACAAAAATGCCATTTTAAAAGAGGTGTATTTTTTTTTCCTTTTAGAATGTAAGCTCCTCAAGAGCAGGGACAATGTTTTCTGTATGTTCTATTGTGCCTAGTACACTGTAAATGCTCAATAAATATTGATGATGGGAGGCAGTGAGTCTTGATGATAAGGGTGAGAAACAAATCCCAAACACTGTTTTGTTGCTTGTTTTACTGTCTCAAAATTAAACTGGGAAATGCCAGCCCTTTTGGACACTGTCCCAAACATAAGCATTCAAATAAAAGTGCAGTGGGGGTCTTGGGCTCTTTATTTCCAGAAGGAAAGATCTCATATTTGGGGTAACAGAATGGATCTTGGTTCATAGCTCGTTTACTTTACCTATTGATGTCTACTGATCCCGGGCCAAGGAGGTGAAATCATCGCTTTTATAGTTAAGGGTGGGCTGTCATCTGAGTAAATTATAAATAAAATCTGAAATGTCATATTTGCCTGTTAGCTGTTTATATGCATTAGGCATCTATTAACCTAGTTTGGTTTTTGAAATAGTGTTAAAATGTTTAATTAGCTACTTAGTGTTTTGTACGTAGTAATGTCTGGTAGATAAAGGGAAATTTCCACCCTGAGATTTTTTTCCCCCTTGGAATTTGAATGAATTTGTTGGTAACTTCTATCCCTGATTGTCCCAAATGAGGGTTTCATGTCTGTTATCAGTCTGACATGATAGTGCCAGGAGATCAGAGACTCCAGCAGTGTGTTTTGTGTATGTGAAGTAACTGGAATTAGTTTTTAAAAATAGAGCCCATTTGAGTTGCCCTTTGGAGTGTGGAGCAGGTTTCCTGCAGCTGATTTCCTTCAACCTGGAAAGATCATGAGGAGTAGTGCGCTATAAGAGAATTAAAAGAGTATGTCCAGTGACTTGATTACAGGGCTCAGTATTTTTCTTCCTGTTTTTCTACAAAGTAGTCACCATTTTCTCCATGACCTCTGTGAAGGCAGACTTGGACGCTGCAGTCTTGTCCTCAGACCCCAACTTGAGAAACATTGGAAACTCAACAGAGATGTCTAAACATCTGTAGGGTCTGTGCAGATCCAAGATCTTGGAGACGTCAGAGTGGCAGCATTGTATAACCTCCACTGTGAGAACACAGTTTGAGTTCCCACATTCCTACAGCGAAGGCCAAGAAGTACAGGAAACTGACAATAGTGGGTTTGAGGTACAGTCTTCAGGTGGTGCTGAGGCTGGGCACTTGGAAAATGGCTCGAGTTGGAATATTTTCCTCAGTATGAAATTTAATAAAATACTGTCTGTGACTTAAAGTTGTCCAAATCTCACTGGTTAATTTTAGTTCTTGAGAACGTGAGAAATGTAAAAAGATTTTTGGGTCTAGGTTAGTTTTGGGTATTGGTTTTTAACAAGCCTCACCACAGGTCTCTTTCATATGCAAACCCATCACAGTAGTTTTATCTGTTTAGCCCTGAAAACTAACATTAAAAATACTGTCTGTGTGAAGTCCAAGTCTGATTATACATTTGATGACTGAACGTCTGTGTTTGAAAACCTGGAAGTTAACTACAATAGTTAAACTCTTGATAGACCAGCTCTGGAATACCATATGCACCTGCCCTGTGTTAGTGTTGCCCCGACCTAGTTTGCAAGATGTCCAGCCTTTGTGTTGGATGAGTGCATAGGTATCCTTGGCATGTGGAAACTAAATGTGAATATATCTGAGCTCATACCATAGGTGATGGCAGGGGCCCAAATACTTGATCATAGTTGGTCTGTTTGTAACAACTAGCCTAATCCTAGTCAAAGGCATGTCTATTCAGTTAATTCCCAGTGGCAGGACTTAGGGACAAGACCCCCATCACTTGGTAGGTCTTCTAACGGGGTTGGTTGGCTATGGCCAGCCACTGTTCTTGTGTCAAGGCTTTTCAGAGATTATGATTCACTTAGGACTTGCAGAGTGAATGAGCTCCAGATGGAAGTAATAACATGTACCAGGGCATCAAGATGAAAGTTAAGCAGACTCAAGTTCGTGGGCTCTGCAGAAAAGAGATGGGCGATGTTCTGCCTCCAGAGTCCTGTGGTTTCCATTTCCTGGTGCTTTAGGCTCTCCTGAGAACTTGTGAACCTATTCCCAAGCACATTTTTTAAGGTTATCAGTTTTTCGAGTTGGTGCTCAGAAATAGGTGTTACTCTTGGCAAAATTCTCAATGCAGTGTCCACAACAGCTGAAGTCTGTGTGGAGGGGTTCAGTGATAGGAAAATAAGGGTGTGCCAGATTTTACATTTTGAGCCAAGAAAAGCGGAGGTAAAAGTAGAAGGTAAGTTTTTGAGTCTCAGCAGATAACGTTATCCCCAAAAGGAGATTAAGGCTAAAAGTTATCAAAAGGTTTTTCACATAGTGAACCTGGTTTAGTTTGGAAGTGTATGTCATTTAGAACATTTACCACATTGGGATGGAGGAAGTTATAATGATTTGGGGAATTTTTTTTGGATGAATGCCACTTGTATTTTTTTTAACAGCGTAAAAGTCACCTCCAGGACTTTTTGGAGACTAGAATGTTCATAAGATTTAGGTGAATAAAATAGACATCAAGCTGGGCGTGGTGAGGCACACCTATAATCCCAGCACTCTGGAAAGTCTGAGGCAGGAGGATCAAAAGTTTGAGCCCAGCCTGGGCAACTTTGTGACTTGGTGAGACCATGTCCCCAAAACGGGCTGGAGATGGGTTCAGACCCTTTGCTTGCTAGGGTTGGGGTCGGCTGTCAGCTTAAGTAGAAATCAGGCAAAGTGGGCTGGGGATGTGGCCCAGTAGTGTAGTTCTCCAGCGTGTGCCGAGTCAACCCCCCAACAGAAAAAAGTAGAAAAGATTGTGAACAGGCATTTCATGAAAGAAAATATTTGGCCACTAAAATGGAAGACAACGGGAAATACAAACCAAGACCACAATGAGATACAATTTTACCCTCACTAGATTAGTGTGGTTTAAAAGTGTGGCCTTGCCAAGTGTTGGAAAATGTGGTTTGAGATTTTTTCTTTTTTACACATTGCTGGTGGGAATTTAAATTGGTGCATCACTTTAGAAAACCATGTGGCATTGTAAGGTTGAGCAGCCACATCCTTATTACAACCTAGCAATTCTTTCCCAAGAGTATCTCTTAGGAAATTGTGAAAGAATACTGGTAGCTGCACTGAATTAGAGGGGGAAATAACTAATCTACATGTTTATCAAAAGGAGAATGAATGAGAGATACGTTACTTGCCCATGTATATATCTTCAATGGTGAAAATGAATTAATTATAACCATTTGCTAACAAAGATAAACATTAATAACAGTGTTGAGTGGAAAAAGAGCTCCAGTTGACCTCACAGCATGACCCTTACAGAATTTAAAAATGAACAAATATTTTGCTTAGGTGCATATGTGCTTGTGTGATTAAACTGTTCTACCAAGGAAGTAAAAGGCAAATGAAAAATTTAGAAGTGACCCATAGAAAAGTAGGGAGAGGCCAGGGCAGAAGCACACAAGTAAATAAGTTGCTGGTAATGTTAAATGTTTTCAGCTTAGGCCCGGGCAGGTGGGTTCACAAATACTAAAGAAAGAAAGATCCTTGCAAGTAACAGGGATGATGCAAGAATTACGGGTAAATCCAGTTCTGGGCATCAGAGGTTATGGAAAGAAGAAAAAGTCAAAGACTTGCTAGAATGGTAAAAATAACACTGGGAGAGAAAATATGAGAAGCAGTCACAAAGTTTGTTTAAGTGACGGGAAACCAATGAACGTGCCAAACTAGAGAGACGAAAACTGCTGCACTGCTCATTACGCCCACAGGACATCCTAGCTTTATTTCCAGTTAACTGGAAGAAGCAGGAGCAAGAACTAGAGATGTGGATAGCAGAGGGCTAAGCCGGGAAGGAGGTATTGGAAACACTGAGCTGAGTGGAAAGTACCAGGAAAGTCTCAGAACCTTTGCTGGGGCCTGAGAATTCCCTGGCACACTAGTGAATTCTGCCTGTCCTCAGCTTCCTCCCTTCTGAACCTTTTGAGGAAATTAATTTCAGCCCAGACCACTGAGGCATCTCCCACCTATGTGTGGCCAGATATTGAAATTTTTAGTATTTTTTGCTCATATTCCTTTGGGGTTTTTCAAGTGTGCTACATTAAAATGAACTGGTTTTTGTAGGTAAAGACTACTTACTCTAGAGTTGAAAGTACTGACTCTACTTACCCTTAAACGGTATAGAAATACGGTTGTTGGGTTTTTAAATCTTTCCCAGGATTTGCAAAAGAGGTGTCCAGAAAGTCATTTTTTGAGAATTGAATAACTCCTTAGAGGGTATTATAAATGGTCAAATTTGAGCCAAAGAAAATAGAATAAATTTCTTTGGAGACAGGTAGGCATTTCGCCCTATCATCTGCTCACCAGTGGCAGAGAAGAGGGGCCGCTGAGCCTGCTCCCAAGCTAGTCTGGAATGTCGTCTGTGCTGAGACTAAATCAGGAGATGGTGGCTAGCTGGCCACCCTGAGGGTGGAGCGGAAGCCGCTGCACTGGAAACGACTGGGGAAGCAAGGGGTGTGGAAGCGTTCCCAGTAGCCCAGGATGAAGAGGTCTCACAGCCATCTTCAAGGGAGCTCGGCTTCACAGCGCTGCTGGTTGGATGGAATCCCCTCCAGCAGTCGGTGGGATTCAGCAGCAGAAACCTGAGTCAAGCAGGAGCTTCGGAGATAGCTCCCAAGATACAGTCAACAAGTCTCCAGAAGGTGAAAGGGAGTAAGAACGCTGGCTTAAACACCCCCCAGGGCCGTTTCCATCGCTCCAGTTAGGGAAGACTTTTCCTATTCTACCTGCAGCCCAAGTAGAGCACCCAGGGGCTGAGGCGAGGGTGGGCAAGGGCAGGACCTGGAGATGAAGCTGCGACTAGGAAGGAAGAGGCGGGGAGAAGGGAGGGGCAGGCGGGAGAGGAGCTCTAACTGGAAATGCAGCTAGGGGTCTGACCGTTACTCTGATTACTCGAGGGACGAGAGGCTACTTTCATCCCACTTGTAAAAAAAATCTCAATCCAGAGTTTTTAGAAAGTGAGAGTGAATCTGTAAGCAATGAACTGGAAGACGTTGGCAAACCAAGAACTTGAGCTGAAGAACCGCTGGGAAGAGACTAATACAAACGTTGAATATGGGTAAGAAGATGAAAGACAAAAAAAAAAAAAACAACCAAAAAAGTGAAAACAGTGTTTTCATTGTTATGGACACTAGCAGTCTGGCAGGTAATGTGATTTAGTACTAAAACCTAGGCCATACTAAGAAAACAGGCCTACTCCCTGCTTGATCTGTTTTCACTTTTTCTCTCAAAGGACTTTAAACCAAAACATTAACCTAAAGAATTTTACTCTTCCTAAGGAGTAAAATATTTTCTACCTAATAATACAAAACAGCAGTTTTTCTTTGTCCAGAGGACAGTCTTATTTACTCTTACTTAAAAAAAAAAAAAAAAATCCAGGGCCGGGTATGGTGGCACAGTACTATAATCCCAGCACTTGGGAGGTGGAGGCAGGAGATTGGAAAGTTTGAGGCCAGTCTGGGCTGCATAGCAAGATGCTGACCGCCACCTCCCACCCCCAGACTGCCACCAAAAAAATAAAAAAATCTTGTTTTACCATTTAGCACATAATGGTGTGTGACTCCTTGTCAAAGGACATACTGTATGTTCAAACGTTTTTGCAATTTTAGGTGATTTGAGGTTAAAAGCCTTTTTTTTGTTGCATTCTCTTTTTGTTTTGTTTCTTTCATTTTCTTGAAACACAGTCTCCCTATGTAGCCTAGGCTGGCCTTGAACTTGTAGCAATCCTCCTGCCTCAACCTGCAGAGTCCTGGGATTACAGATGTGCACCACTACATCTGGATGGTTGGGTACTCTTCGCAGAAGAAAGCATTAAATATTCTGCCATTTTTTTATGTTTTAAAAATTACAGACATAGTAAAGTTGCAGAAGAGTATGAAGAGTATGTACCCTTTGATCCAGAGTTCTCAAATGTCAATATTTTTTATTTTGTCTCTCTATAAAGATTTTTCCTGAACCCTTTCAGAATCAGGTGCAAATATGAAGCTTCTTTACCTCTACAGACTTCAGCGTTCATTGCTTTAAATCACGTTGTCTCATATAAAATTACAGATTTATCAAAAGTAGAAAATGTAAAGCCAAGCATGGTTGTGCACGCCTGTAATTTCAGCACTCCAGAAGCTGAGGCAAGAGAATCACAGGGAGTTGGAGGCCAACATGGGCTACATACTGAGTTCAAGGCCAGCCTGGACTACACAGCAAGACCCTGCCTCAAAAAAAACCAAAACACAGGAAAGAAAAAAAAACATTTACAACAGTGCAATATTATTACCTAATTACAGGCCTTATTTAAATCCAATTGCACTACCAATGTCCTTTATGATGAAGGGAAGAAAATTTTCTGGGTTTGAGATCTCACTGTGGGCTCTAGTTACATTTCATTGTCATTTCTCTTTAGTCTCTTTAAACTGGGAACAATAGCTTGGTTTTGTCCTCAATGACCTGGATAGTTCTGAAGAGTACGGAACAGTAAATTCATTGAATGTCCCTCTCTTTCCCCTTCTGATGCTTTCTCATGAATTTCAGGTTAGGCACTTGATTTAATTTTGCTGAGAGATGGTTAGGTCCTTTGGCATCCTAACAGGAGACACATACTGTATCTGTTCTGTTACTCATGCTGTTAAGGAAAAGGAACTTCTCAAAGTAGAGGACACATTATTTTTTTATAATATTTAAAGATTGTATTACTTTTTTCTCTTGGGTCAGAAGCCTCTCTCTTCTTTTGTTTTTCATTAGTGCATGTTTGCAGTGCACACTGATTACATTCATCATGGGGCGTTGGCACACTTACATGACACATCTTGATTCTATTTTTCGTCGCTTCCCCTCCTCTCTCTCCTGACCCCTCATCACTTGGTCCCCTTCCCTTTCCCAAAGATCCAGCTCCTTGTTTCCTATCATCCGTCTTTTAGTTTGTTCAATTTATTTATACTTTGGGTTTCTCATATAAAAGAATCCATGAGATATTTAAGCTTGTGTGTCTGATTTTTTTCCACTTAACATTTTGGTTTCGAGGTGCATCCATTTTCCTACAAGACTCAAGTTTATCCTTCTTTATGGCAGAGTAGTTCCTCATTGGAGGACACATTATTTATTCAACATTTTCATTCATTATCTTAAAATTATAGAAGTACAACATCAACTGCCATCTGCCTCACCTTGCCCCCTTTCCAACAGGAAGCCATTCTGACCTGCAGGAATTACCTGCCTGGCCTCCAACAGTCTTGGTGACAAAGCTGGCTCAGGGAGACATGGGGCACGCCTGCCACTCCAGGCTGGCGATCTGTGGATGCTCCAGCCACAGCCACACCCAGTGGAGACAAAAACGCTAAGCTTCCAGAAGCAGGCACCATGTCCTTCCTGTTCGCCACACCTCACCCTGGCTCAGTACCCTGTGGAGACCCTGGCACAGAGCACATACTGAGCAAACATTTATGAAGCAGCCTGAACCCTCTTCTGACATCTGTGCTGCCTGGTGACAAAAAGACTACCTTTTCTTGCTTGCGAAACCCCTGACAGAGTGGCTTGTTCAGAGTAGGTGCTCAGAAGCTGTTTGTTGGGTTGGAGGGAGTGAACGTCACTTGAGTAGCTTTCAAGACCATTTCCAGGATAAAGCACACCTATAACCCCAGCACTTGGAGGCTGAGGCTGGAGGATCACCATGAGTTCAAGGCCAATCTGGGATACATAGTGAGTGCAAGGCCAGCTTGAACTACATAGAGAAGAAAGAAAGAAGGGGCAAGGGGAGAGAAAGAAAGCTTGCTTTGCTTTGCATTTAACAGTTGTTGGTTTTTTAACAGATATAAATGACTCACAGAGATCCCTAGCATCAGTTTGGATTTTTGATTAATTGGGAAGGGAAGGGAGGGACAGGTGTGTTCCCTGCCAGTGTCTGTCCTGTGTGGTGCTGGGCCTGCCTGGGCACTTGTTTTCCTGCTTGCAGCCCTCAGTGAGAAGTTACGTCTGTCTCTGCCTGCTGACCGCCGAGATCCCACTGTGGCTTCGTCTCCTGTGAGGATGCAGAGGATGTCTTGATGGTCAGATCCAGGCTGGTGGGCCTAGAACAGCTCCAGAATCTGCTTGCTGTACACATGACACCAACTCACCATCCAGGGCCATGCGTGTGTACAGGGAAAGGAAACCTAGAGACTGGGTCCAATGGAAGTTGATAGTTCAGATTGGGAAAGGGCCACTCCTGAGAAATCCAGCAGCAAACTGTTTCCGGACTGAGAACAAGGCCCAGAAAATAGACTTGAAGGCAGGGATTCTCAAACTTGACTGCCTGTTAGAACCACTTGGAAAACTTGGAGTCTCTCCAGACTCCCGCACACTTGGACATCCTCACCACGCCCTGAGGATGGCTGGGAGATGCTGGGAACTAGGAGCATATAACTGGTGGAGGCGGAGGGGCAGCAGCCCAGCTGCGGCGTGTGTCCCTGAGCTCTTGAGCTAATACCAGCCGGGAAATGCATAAAATGCAGGCTGAATTGCAAATATTTGGTGGAAAAATAAAGAATGTGAAAATATCATTTTTAATTTTTATATTGTCGGGTTAAAATGATAATGCTTTGAGTGTAATGGGTTCAATAAAATGTGCTATTAAAATTAACTTTGTTTCTTTTTGCCTTTTAAAAAGTAGCCACTAGGAAATGTTAAATTATTTATGTGGCTTACATCATATTTCTATTCTACAGTGTACATCTCCCTAGCCTCCTCAGACAAGGGAATTTGCAGTAGATACATTGGTCCTATTTAAAGAAACTCTGCATTCATTAGAATTAGCTGTGTGTAACAAAAGTCAGCTATGGTGGCTTACTCAAAGAAGCATGAATTTTTCTCCAAACCTAAGTCTGGAGATAGTATCAGGGGTGTAGCTCAGTGGTAGAGCTCTTCCCAGCATGCAAAAGGCCCTGGGTTCAGTCCCCACCACCAAAAAAAAGAAAAAGAAAAAAAACAGTCTAGAGGTGGAAGTTGGCAGTTAAGGGTGTGACCAGTGGCTCTGTGGGTCTCTGGGGACCCAGTTTCCTCCTGTCTGTCGTCCTCTGGGTACATCGTTGCTGCAAAGGTGATTGTTGCACCTCTAGGTATCTGGAGATTTCTGAAGTCCTCAACTGTGAGTATCATTACACAGATTTGGAGCCTGGGAAACTGAATTTCAGATGAGTAATTCAGGTGACTGATGTAAGTGTTGTATGGACCACAGCTTGCAAAAAAAAGCAGCAAAGTGTAGACTCTGACATAAAGCAGCAAAATGTGGTGGTCAAAAGCACCAATCCCAGAGCAGCCTGTCGGTGGCTGTCCTGACTCTGCCACTTACTGTGTTGTCCCGGGTGTGTGTCTTAACCACTGTGGACTTCACATCACAAGGTGGAGATAATCATAGCATCTATGGCATAGGATTGCCACAAGTGTTACGTCAAGCCTTGTAAAGTGCCTGGCCTGTAGCAAGTGTGATGTATGTATCTGCTATTAAGTAAGTAAATAACTCACAAGTGCTTCAGGGTGTAAAGTCACACATGAAACACAAGGCAAGGCTGAGACCAAGGCCTAGTGGATTCAGGAAGGAAAGCTGAATGATATAATGGGCCAGGTGTGCTGGCACACACCTGTACACACCTGTAACTCCAGAACTTGGGAGGCTGAGACAGGAGGATGGCCTGGGCTACACAGTGAGTCCAAGGCCAGTCTATACAGCAAGACCCTGTCTGAAAGCAAGAAAGAAAGAAAGAGAGAGAGAGAGAAAGAAAGAAAGGAAGGAAAGAAGGAAGGAAGGAAGGAAGAAAGGGAGAGAGATTTATCATGAGATGCAGTGAGTTTATCACTGACATAGCACAAAGAAGGCAAAGGGGCAGCGCTCAAGATCTGCCCCCCCACACACACACACAGAAAAGACGGCACTGAGATAACACAATGAGGGCTGGCTGGCTGCCTCTGCTGGGCTGTTCTGGAGGGTCCAGGTCTGCCAGCAGCAAGGGACCTTTGCGTCCCGAGCCCTGTTTGGAAGGCAGCCAGGCACACAGTCCCCACACCCCATTTGAATTGGGAACTTGTGGAGAAGCCCTGTCCTTACTGCCTCCCAGGGGGTAGGAGGCGAACTCGAGGTGGCCTTGCAGGGGCTCCGCAGAAGGAACCTCAAATCCCAGGGTCTTCTGTCAGACTCCCTGCACCATGGAGGAGCCAGGCCTTGTGCGGAGCCATGCAGCCTTGCACAAGAAGGGGTTTGCTTCAGTAAGGAATCAATTGTACTGCACAATGGAATGGTTGATGGGATAGAGTTACAAGGGACTGTGGAGGAAGGACTGGCTTTGCTTTTTCTGGAAGGTTACATTTCATTCATCGCCAGAGGAGTGACATCTGGTTTTAAACTAACTGGGAGGTCACGTGAGTATGAAAGGAAGTGAGCCTAGTTAGGCTGAAAGCATGGGTCTAAAAGTATGGAGACACTGGGGCCCGGTGGTAACAGCTGAGAAAGACAACTGGGCAGTATCTGGTCAATTTCAGGGGCACACAAAACATGACACCCAGCAGCAAGCTTACTTCTGGGATGGCGTCCGGTGGAAACACCTAGGCATAGTTACTCAGCATAGCTTTGTCTAAATACCAAGTGGCTGGAAGTCACCTGCAGCTCCACGATACTCTGAATATTACTCAGCCATAGAAAGAAAAAGGAAGCTCTGTGTGTTCACTTGTGAAAAAACCTACAAAATAGATCACCAAGTAAAAGAAACCAGAGGAGGATAGCTGTGTAAAAAGTCAAAAGATTTATATATAAATCAAATAATCTCTGAAAGAATATTCAGGAAACAAAGACATTTGCTTTCTTCTTGGAAGACGTGGGTGCTTCAATGATGAAGGATATCTATTTGAAAATTTTTGAATTTTTGAGCCTGGTTACAAGGATTCTGGTCATGGGCTCTAGAATCCACATCCTCTGAGCAGGAAGCAGATTTTTGAGGGGCTGAGAGTGCAAAGGAAAGGCGGAGGAGTCAGGAGGGTAATGGCTTTTGTTGTTGCTCCTTGCTGTTCATCAAATGTCCAGAAGGAAAGGGGAGGGAAGGGGAGAGAGAAATGGAATCGATTACTCATGACTTTTTCATGTCAACTCTTTGGTACCTCAGAATCCAGTGTCTTTCACTTCAAAGACTTAACCTGAAAGGAAGAAAAAAGAAAATCCACTGTGAATTTGTCTACCAAGGTCCAGAGGACTATGATTAGATTTTCATGATAAAAATGGAGCAGGGAAAATGTCCTGAAGAATATTACTTCCCCTCACATTTTTCCCCCTCGAGTGTGACACCCCTGCAGCAAGAGAGGAATGTGCTACCTGCTCCCCCCACCTCACACCCAGGGGACCCAAGGGTCAAATTCCTTCTAAAACATTACAATGGCAGCCCCAAAACTCCAAGTTCACATCAGTGCCTGTGTTTTCTAGTCCTTTAGGACTGGTGTCATGGCATCCCCTGACTTTTGTGTGGCACTTTGACTTCTCAAACATTTTCACCCTGGAGGTGACTCCTGGATTCCCACCCCTGCCCTGGGAGGCCATGCTGGTCCTGCTGTTCCGACATTGCTGGATGTTCCCACAGAGGGGTGAGCAATGTCCCTACACCCCTGGGAGGGAAGGGCCCTGGCCGCGTGCCACAGTGCAGGGGAGGAAGAAGCAGGGTTTATCTCGGCCAGCACTGAGGAGCGAGGATGCCTTCTTCCAGACTAGCGTGTCCCACTCACAGAACCCTGAAATCCCTGTCCTTCCGGACACAGGAAACGTGCGTGCATGTGTCCCAAGTGCTGGCATTTGGGGCAGCAGTAGAGGAGACGCTTTGTGCCACTGAGTGGTCACCGAGTCCCTCACACAGAGGCCTGGTCTGGTCACTTGATGGAACCAGCCTGGATGGAAAAGTGCCCATGTGACAGAAGGCATCGCAGCCAGAGCTCCTCCCACCGCTCTGTCACAGAGGGCTCCGGGAAGTCGCCAACCAGAACCTCCTGCAGGGCAGGCCTTAGCAAGAGAAGGGTCATGTTACCCTATCCCATTCTGCTACACTGAACTGTTGCATCTCAAACTTACAGAAAATGACCTAGTCCAACTACCTGTGTGCTATAAGAATCACATATTTATTTATTCATCCATTAATTCACTCTTTATTAATTGATGTATCCATTGATTCATGTGTTTGATTTTTTTATTCATTTAATTCATTCAACATCTAATAAGGAAGCTGCTTAGTTAAGTAATATGGAGAAGCTGAGGAAAAATGCCCAGGACCCTGCAGTCTGATAAGGACTCAAGCAGAGTCACTATTTTTTTTTTTTTTAGCTCAAATCACTTATTTATGTTAATATTAATGTTTAATAGGAATGTCTACTGATACATAGTTTTTCCTAATTTACAGTTTTTCATTTCTCCCGCCTCAAAACTCAGTCATTTTTTGTTGTTTTTGTTTTTGTTTTTTGAAACAGGGTCTCACTAGGTAGCCCAGGCTGGCCTCAAACTCACAGCAATCTCCTGCCTCTGCCTCCCGAGGACTGGGATTACCAGGCGTGCACCACCAGGCCCCATGCCCGGCTATCATTTCTAAACTATTTTATTTTTATCTTTTCAAAGACTTAGTATTTTGCCCAGGCTTGCTTCAAACTCTTGGACTCGGTGACCCTTCTGCCTCAGCCTCCTGAGTAGCTGAGACCATAGGTATGCACTACTGAACATGTTATGCAGTGCAGTGTGATGATTTGATGCACATAATAACTCTTATGAGGCAATATAGTAGGGAGGCAAAACTGGGGAAGTACAGAGAAGAGGACCTGAGCCTCCGCATGTACCATTCCTTCCAGGGAGTCCCTTAGCTTTGCCTGGCCTTCCAGGGACCCACATCTTCTGCCATCAAGCTACCCACTGATTTCCAGGATGTCCCTGTGCTTAGAGGTTCCATCCACAAAGGACAGGAATCAACCACCCAGTAGCTTCTTTCCCACAGGTCCTGTTTCTGGGGCACACTGTAGATCAGGTCTCTCCTGATCTATCTTGCTGTGTCGAGATAAGACAAGTCCAGTTTGCTGTCCCTCACTGATATATTTATAAAAATTATTCGCAACCTAGTCCCTTATCTTAGTCTAAGGCTGTAGTGACTTTTACCTGCAGAAAGTGTGAGTTAGTCACAGCTCCTTAGTGGTTATCGGCGCCCAGTTTCCCTTTCCTCTTTGTCACGCCCGGACTCCTCATTTCCTTCACACTGTCTTAGGGATCCTCAAAAGGGGCTTCAATGACTGCACTTCCTTCATCTATTGCTTAAGATGGACTACAGCAGCTTCGGAAGCAAGAGACCCTGAAACCCTCACATGCACGGCCCCAAGAGGAAGGTAACCAACTGCCCGGAGTCTACATGTCCTCAAATCATACGTCCAGACTCTTGCGTCCCCACCTGCCCAAAGGGAGTGGCTGCCCCAGCGTAGGAAGGCCATGGTGCGTCCCTTGCCTAGCCCTTGAGCCCCACTTGCTAGGAGGTGAGTGGGAACCGAGGGAAAACTCTCAGAGCCACCAAGAGCTTCCAAGCTGAGGCTCCTTCCCGTGAGGGTGCTGCCCTGCTGGCATGGGGGCGGGGGGCGTCAATGGCGGAAGGAACTCCGAGACCTTCAATTCCAACACCTTCACTTCATAAATGAGGTCCTGCAGCCAGTGATGGGGAGGAGGGAAATGTCTGAAGGTGAGACATAGATTTCCAGAGCCCTGGCATCTACTCAGGGGGTGACTGCTCTGGATATAAAAAGAAGCCTTCAGAAAGACATCTGCCTTCCAGCTCACACTTGAACCCTATGTGACATGAGCTTTATTTATGGTACCAGTCACTGACATCTAAGGACAAGGCTAAAGGCTCCACTGCCCAATATGGCAGCCACCTCGAAATGTGGCTAGTGCAGATCAAGCTATGCTGGATTTCAAAGACAGTACGAAAAAGGAATGTAAGCAATCTCACTGATAATGCTTTTTATGTTTATTACAGGCAAAAATGATAGTTTGGGCATATAGAGTTAAATCTCATTTTGAAAATTAATTTTACTTTTAAAATGTGACTACTGGGCCGGGGATTTAGCTTAGTGTTTCCGCCGCCTGCCTCGCAAGGGCAAGGACCCAAGTTTGATCCCTGGTACCAAACCAAACAAAACAAAGCAAAAAAAAACCCTGCTAAAATGTGACTACTAGAAAATTTTAAATTACATATGTAGCTTGCATTCTATTTCTGTAACACAGAGATGGTCTAAAAGGTGTAATTTCATGTAGGAGGCTGAGGCAGGAGGATTGAGAATCTCAGGCCAGCCTGGATTACATAGCGAGTTCAAGGCCAGCCTGGCCTACATAGCCAGACAACCCACCACCACCAAAAAAACATTAAAAGTCAATAAGTAAATAAATAAAAGGTAAAACACAATTCTCAAAAAAACTCATAAAATGAACACGTGTCAGAGATATTACTTAACTCATTAATTAATCAGGGAACCAAAAATAATGTTACGACCAGTATTTAAAAAACCTGTGAGGGCCGGGGATTTAGCTCAGTGGTTTCACTGCCTGCTGTGCAAGCACAAGGACCCGAGTTCGATCCCCGGTGCCAAAAATAAAAACCATGTGAGATGTCCTAAGATATATATAGGTAAGTTAACAACAAAATGTTAGGATACAATTACTGGGTTAAATGTAAAACAGATTAATGCCCAATAGATCGTAGAGCTGCATCTCTACTGGACAAACATTTGCAAATTAATAAGTCTGGGACCTTCAACTAATAGGAAACAGTGAGATACGCTAAGTACATCCCACCTGACAGTGTCCAACAGAAATATAAGGCAAGACACATATGTAATTTTAAATTTTCTAGTGGCCACATTGTTCTTTTGTCTTAGTACACGTCTGGAGTACATAAGGTTTACGTTCCTTGTGCGAAGTTGGTACATGTACACAACACATTGTAATTCCTTTTCATCCCCTTTCCCTCTTCTCCTCCCCCATCTCTCTCTCTCTCTCTCTCTCTCTCTCTCTCTCTCTTTGGTACCTGGAATCGAACTCAGGACCTTGCGCTTGCGAGGCAGGCAGCAGAACCACTGAGCTACATCCCCGGCTCCTCCCCCGTCTCTTGATCCCCTTCTCATTTGAGAAATGTCTATCTCCCCATTCCCTATTATCTAGCTCTAATTTTGCTCTTTATTTATAATTTGGGTTTCCAAATATATCCAAAGTAGTATCATTTTGACAGGTATTCTACATAAAAGATTATTATGAATTTTCTCATTCTAAGCCTTTGGAATCAGATTCTACTCACAGCACATCTCCATTCTGACTGGCCATGTGTCAAAAGCTATTTACTGGACACAAGATTCCAGACAGCCCTTGGGTGACTATTAATTAATTTATTTTTACAGTGCTGGGGACAGAACGTAGGGCCTCACTTGTGCTAGGCAAGCACCCTACCGCTGAGCGGCACCCCGGCCCTCTTAGGTGGCCTTTTACCGGACATGACCCTGACGGGGTGTGTGGGCCACTGTCTGGGCCTGATTTTCATGCATTGCATGCTTTTCCTGTCAATCCCTGGAGCTGCATAGGAGCTAAGTTTGAGTGGAGGTGTTCGTGGAGTGGATCCAAACGTGGGCTGGGAGATGGAGCATCCGGGGCCACATCCTCACAGGTACTAGGGTGAGTCACTAGGAGGCTGGGCATGAGGCTGGTATGGGTCTGGTCACAGGAATGCTCCATACACACTCCTTCCTGTCCTCTGTGTCCTCGTCCCTGTCCACTGCACTGCAGACAGCCTGGGAGGGACGGTTGTTCACATGAGTCACCATACACACAGAATGGCAGCCACTCCCAGAGCAAGGGACAGAAGTGTAACTAGGAGAGAAGCCTTGCTCAGAAATGGCCCACATGTTGGTGCTGACTCATCCAGAGCTCTCTGTAGCCTGTACTGGGGTTTACACAACCTTCCAGAAAGGCTGAGAAGAGAAGAGGGAGCTTCTAAACTCCCCCAGAGAGATCAAGTCCCCTAACACCCAAGCAGCTGCTAGAGGGCCTGGGGGTGCCCCTGGCCTGGGCCAACCCCACAGAGCCAACACTTTTCCTGGAGTCTCAGAACTGCTCACTTGGGAAAGGAGAAAGTGAGGTTGCAGCAAGCTGATAAGAGAGGGCCACAACCGTCAGTAAAAATCCACACACAAAGCAAGGCTCTATAGCACAGGAGGGACAGCCTGACATTCAGGCATTTCTGCCATGCCAGCTGCTCATAGATGTGGCCTGTTTTGAGTGACTGGTGCCCGTGCCATACCAGGTACTACTCGAATAGTACCTCTGGGTGAAGGCAGCCTTGGCTGGGCCTCTCACGATACCTCAATTCACCAGTCACTCTCAGTCCTGGCCCTCACTTTCCTTTTCTATGTCTCCTCCAGTCTCTTCACTGTCTGTGGACAAAATACCACTCCCTCCCATAATGCACTGGGCTCCTCTCCCTTGCCAGAGGGAGCTGGAGAGACTGACTGTGTCCCTCTACTACAGCCAGAGTCCATTGCCCAAGCCCAAAACAACAGTGGTCATTGGCTGGCTAGTGACTTGGGTTACCTGGATTGAAGAATTGTGCTAGATCAATCAGGCTGCTATTTCTCTAGAATGTGAATTAATTCTGTGAATTGTGGCCTGTAAGTGATAAAAAGAAAACAAATGGTACTAGAAATGGATCAGGATTTTAGGCTTGAGGCCTATGGCCGCCATTTTGGGGTCATTTATAAGCTAATGCACAAGCAGAAGCCGGTACATGGAGACTGGAACAACAAAGCCGCACAGAGCAGGTAGGAATAAGGAGCAGAGGGGATCTACTCTGGATCTTTAGACTTCCTAGTGGGCCGTTCCACTTCAGAGTTCCCAGCCTTCATTACTCACTTCATGACCTTGAGTGTCAGAGATCCCTTGATCCTCATGGTAAAAGCTACTTTTTCTCCTTTGCTACTTTGTGGATTTTTGTTCCTTGAGACTGACACAGACACCACCATAGAGACAGAAGACAAAGAAACTTCTGGACGCTTCAACTGTTTTTTATTGAGAATATAATTTGTGTTTTCTTCTGAGGCGGTCAGGCACCTAAAAGTGGTTTTTGATAAAAAACAAAAGCGAAACAAAATAACAACAAAAAGACAGTGACTCTTCATTTGTGCCTACTAATAGGTAACTAAAAGAACACAGTCTGAAATTCATTTTGTATGCCTCCTTTATTACCTGCAAGCCTTTAGGTCAGATTCTTGCTCCATTCTCCCTACAGGCATGTTAGTCATTTAGGGAATGTCTGCCTGAAAGTTGGCAAAGCGAGGTTGATTAGCTCTGAATTTACAGAACTTATCTCAACCCCTTTCAAGACTGAGAACACCAAGAAATTTACAGGGACCATCAACCACTAGTGAGCATCCAGAAATTCCAGTCATTGCCCTAAACCTGCAGTCACCTTGGACTCCAGCAGAGCCTCTGCCAAACAGACTGCCCCAGGAAGAAACAGCCATCCCAGGGGAACAAAATTCCCCCCTCAAGCAATGTGATATTTATACACAGTGGAGTACTATTCTGCCATAAAGAAGGATAGATGTGAATCATTTGTAGGAAGACAGCTGCTCCCTGAGACCATAACGTTAAGTGAAATACATCAGATGTATGAACTTAAATATCACACCATTTCTTTTATATGAGAAGCCCAAAGTAGAAATAAATTGAAGAGCAAAGTAAAAGATAACAGGAAACAGGAAGACAGATCTTTTGCAAATGGGAAACTGATCGTGAGATGGGGGGGGTGGGGGGTGGGTTTGGAGAAGGGGACAGAAATGTAAAAAGAATAAAAGCACTCTACTTCCTGCCTCGCAAATGCAGGGTCCCGAGTTCAATCCCTGGTACAAAAAACAACAACAAAAAAAACACCTTAGTTTCACGTGCCAGCTTCTCCCGGGGAGGGGAGTGTGATCCCGTACTGCAGACATATCCTGATAAAAGTTAAAAGTGAAAAAGAGAAGCACTTCTCCCAAGCCACACGCAGACCAGAGCTGCGCTGAGGTAACAGTGGGACTCGCCCGCCGTCACACCCAGGAAACCCGGCCTCCTGTGCCAGGCCAGGCCTGTGGCCTCCGCTGCTCAAGCCCAAGTCTCCCTGCTCCCTCTGGGCTCTACCTCTGCCGGCAAATCCACAGCGCCTCCTGCCGGTGAGGCCTGCAGTACCTTCCGTGGTGAGAGTTGAGGAGCCCACCCTTCGGGGGCGAGTTGGGGTCTCCAACTGTTCCTGGGGAGGACCTCTTCCCACCCCATCTGGTGACAAAAGTCAACAAGCCTCAGCCAGAACAGATGGCGTCCCTGTGGCCCCTCAGCCCCTGCACGACCCCGGCCGCAGCCCTGGCACGGGAGTTGTCCCTGCTCTTTGCCATCTTCTCCTTGGTCCGAGGCCCCTTGAATGCAGGAGTCTCTTTTCCTTTTTCCTCCATTCCCAGCACCCAGTGCCACTCACTAGGTCTTTGCTGCCCCAGCAATGCCTGCCGGTAGAGAGAATGAAATACTCCCAGGGTTTTCAGTCTCCACTGAAAATCCCTCACTCTTGTGTGGCTTTTACTGCTCAGCCTTTACCTTTGTAGATTATGTGACGTCGATCAATTCAAGTTCAGAAACAGTAAAAGAATTATCTGGGGTCTTTGGAATTACAATTCAGAACTGGGCACGATGGCACACACCTATGATCCCAGCTCTCGGGAGGCTGAGGAAGGAGTAGCACCATGAGTTCAAGGCCAGCCTGAACTACATGATGAGACCCTGTCTCACAAAAAAAGAGAGAGAAAGGAATTGCAATTCAGGAGCCATAGCTCTGAATCAGTATTCTGAAGGAGCAGGGAAAGTGGGAGGTTGAATAGGCAAAAAGCTCTTAAATCATTAGTTAATGAAAGTCGCTTAAAGGGAAACTCCTAGTGTAGTTGGATAGGAATGCAAGGGCTACAAGTCTGGTGTCTCATGAGAGACAATAAAGAAGAGTGTATTTAATTAGTAATAATGTCCGTAAGCGTCCTGTGAGTATCTGGGTGCAACGTAATTACCTGGTCGTTCCGGGTGCCCACTGTCAAAGCTGGAGGTGCCCAGGTTCACGTCCCGGGCAGCAGCTTTAGATGTGCATGAGTCCTGGTCCTTACTCGACGAGTGGCCGCCCGCTCCTCCCTGCCCCAAGGTGATATGCCTTTAGAACGACCCTGATCAGCTTGGTGCCCGCTTCGCATTGTTGGAAGGATGCTAATTGGACTGGCTGCTAGCTGGGCCTTCTCTGCTGCCCCTCACCTGGCACTCGAGGCAGTGGGGAACACAGAAGGTGACAATTTGCCTGTCGTTGCCCAGCTGGTGACATCATGGGTCTCCCGACCCCAAGATATTTCTTGTATGCATAATGTGCATCCTTGTGTTTACCTCCATCTTAAACAGATTGTGCCCCCCCGCCCCGCAAGACACAAAGATAACCCTTGAAGTCTTTTAGTCCTGCCCCTGAGAGTCCTCATGCAACACTGGGGACAGATCAGCAGATCCAGGACAGTCCAACAGGACACGGTCTCTCCAGGAACTAGGGCAGTGCTGCGGGCTCGGGGCTCCACCAGCAGTGCCTCCCCCAGGCCAGTAACCCTCAGGGCACCACCGAAGTCAGGCTGTGAGCCCCCCACCTCTCCAGCTCCTGGGGCCCCACCTTGATTCACCCCCCTCATTCCCACCCCTCATTTCTCACGGCCACTATGAATGCTAAATGAAGCATGCAGACTCGACGCAGCAAGCACCATTCCCACCCGACTCGTGCCAGCGCTGTTTCTCCCGAAGCACTGATGTGTCAGAATGCTGCCCTTTAATCCTTGCCCCTCCTAATAAGAGAACATTTCTCAGTAGGATTTTAAGTGGAACCCTAAGTGTTCACATTTGTGAACTTTTTCTATGTATAAAGTATTCTAGCATAGAATACTGGAGGACTGTATTGTATAGTAAACAAATATTCTGGGCACATCCCAATGATTAATAGGATGAAAATCATTATAACACCTTGGAAAACTTAGAAAGCTACCAGGTTTGTCATGGGAAACGGCTCATCCCATGTTTGCACTCAGTTTTGCGTGACAGATCTGGTATGGATCATCTGGGATATATGCAAAGCATTCCCTGAACGTCTTATATGGGAAGGATGAAGAGGATGAGGATAAGGATTTTGGTGCTGCGGACAGGGCCCAGGACCTCACTTACACTGAGCCCAGGCAGGATCTGCCACTGAGCTACTCCTCCAGCCCCAAATTCTAATGCCTTCTTTTTTTGTTTCACAAAGCCACTTTAAAAATTAAAGTGAAATTTACATAAAAATAATTAAACATTGTAAAGTGAACACATCAGTGGCACTTACCACATCTGCCATTTCCGCAACCACCGGGTCTACCCAGTCCCAGCAGGTCCTCATTCTGCCAGGAAGTGCCCGCCCCTGAGGCCGTCCCTCCCTACTGCTTCTCCCCTCCGTCCAAGGCAGCCACCACAAATTCACCTATGGGAAATGGTGTGGGTTTTTTAACTTTTAAAAAATGTTGATAAATACATATATCCTAAATTTACCATCTTAACCATTTTGAAGGGTGCATTTCAGCAGTATATTCACATTATTATGAAACTGACCCCAACTTTTTTTATCTTGCAGAACTAAAACCCTATACCCATTAAACAGAGTCCCCTCTTCTCTCTGCCTACAGCCCCTGGTTACCACCACTCTACTTCTGTATCTATGGATTTCGCGACTTCAGATGTCTCCTGTAAGTGGAATCAGACAGTTTTTGTCTTTCCTGAGATCTTTGATATAAACAGAATCATATAACATGTAGTCTTTTGCATTTGGCTTATTTAAAAAAAATACAATGTGGGGCCGGGATTTAGCTCAGTGGTTTCGCTGCCTGCTGCGCAAGCTCAAGGACCTGAGTTCAAGCCTCGGTACCAAAAAATAAAACAAACAAACAAAAAAAGCAATGTTTTGTACAATACACAGTGTTCTCAAGATTTATTTATGTTGTAGTGTGTCAGTATTTCACTCCTTTTTATTACCAAATAATATTCAATTGTATGGCTATGCCACATTTTATCCATTCATCTATTGATAGACATTTGGGTTTCCATGTTTTGGCTTTGCTATAAACATTTGTATATATATATATTTGTGTATAAGTGACATAATTTTATATTTCTACCTGCAACATAGAAGGGTTTCAATTTCCCCACATCCTCACCAACACTTGTTAGTATTTGTTTTTTTTGAACTGTTTCATTTCCCCATGCAAGGGATTGAACCCAGAGTGCATACTAGGCAAGAGCTCTACCACTGAGCCGCAGTATCTGCAGCTTTCTGTATTGGTTATTAGAACCATCAAAGTAGGTGTAAAGTGGTACTTCATTGAGGTTTTGATTTGCTGATGATGCTGAATCCATTTTTTGTTAATGAAAAAAGAATAAATGAAATGTCAGCGATAGGAAACTGGAAAGGGCCTTTTGCCATCCTTTCATTAATCTCTGACTGATGAGGTCCCTCTGCTTCTGGCCCACCAAGGTCTGTGGTGGCTCCTTTCATCATTCAAAACCAAGCAGATCAGAGTCTGTGCACCAGAGGTACCAGGAAGCCAGGCCAAAGACCAGGAACAGAGGATGAGGTATGTCTCCACAGCACGCAGCTCGAGGTGGAATCCACCATGACCTGGGGCTCAGAAATGTGTGGAGGACATTTTGGTTGTCATGGCAACTAGAGTGAAAGGGGGAAGCCAGAGCTGGCATCAAAGGGGTACGGGGCAGGGATGCTAAATGTCCTGAGCAATGCCTTTTCAAGGACAGTCATACATAGAGAAGATGCCACAAAAAGCAACTGCCAGGGTACTCTGGGCTGGCCAGACATTTCTCAGGAAGCGATCCAGTTGTCAGGAGAAATCAGGGTGACATCAGTGCTAATCAAAAGTGAGGCCGGTCTGTGTTGGTGGTATAGTGGTGAACACAGCTGCCTTCCAAAAGTGAGGCCAACACAGCCATGTATAAAAGGCACTGTGGGCTCCCTGCCCACTAAAGCCTGGATGCAAAGATCAATGCTGTGCATTCTCTACTGAACCTTCCTCACAACACACACTAGTCTGCTCAGGTTGCTATGACAAAACATCGTGAGCTGTGTGGCTTCAACGGCTCATATTTACTTTCCAGTGTTCTGTAAGCAGGGAACTCCAAGATCAAGACATTAATCACATTGTGGGAGCCCCATCCTCATGACTTCATGTATCCCCAATTACTGCCTAAATGTTCCACACCTCCACATGTTATCATCTTGGGTATTAGGCTTCAAAATGATGCATATTAACAACTTATGTTCCCATTACATAGATTGAAAAACTAATGCTATGCAGGGGAAATAGCTCGTCCAAAGTCACACCCCTAAAAGACCAAGGTGGGATTTGGAGGCAGATCTGCTGAATTCCAGAACCTGAACTTTAGCTTCCAGGCTGTGTTCATGCTGATCAGAGATCACCCATTTACACCAATGCTCTGGAAGAATTAAAAGTCTGACTCCTGGTGAATAGAAACAGCAAATGATTCCCTAGCCCCCCAAAAGCAGAGAAGCAAGGAAAGTGAGCTTAAAATGATCCTTAAGATCCCCCAAGTGCAAACCTTCATTCTAGGGCTAAGAAAATGGAATCTAGAGTGGCTGGTGAGTTGCCACTAGATGGCCAAAGCCAGGATTAGAAGCCCATGTCCCTGACCCCGCCCCCCTTGGGGACATTTGCCCCCTCTCCGGGCTGGCTTGGCTCTGGAACGCCAACTCTGCTCCACTTTCCAGAGTGAAGAATCCTCCCACCGCCAGCAGCGTGTGTCACTGCCCACAGCCAGTGCACACCCCCACCCGTCCCACTCAGTCTCCAAAATGACAAGTTGAATTATTTTTTAGGTCCATTTTTAACTTCATTTCAAAATTAGGAGTGAATCTGTTCAGCACTTGAGACAGGTGAATTGGGACCAAGCAGTAAGCTCATGGCATCCTTGCTTATTCTGGGGCCACCCAGGCAGCTCCACAAACCAAGTGAGGTGTGCTGGGGACCCCTGTTTGCTGTCCCTCCCCAGCCACAAAATGACTTCACAAAATGAGACTCAGGATGGAGCCCAAAGCCAGCTGATTACTCAACCTGTCTTCTTTTCATTTCTGAGCCTGTTTTCCCATTTGTAAATTAGGAATAATTGTATTTACCCCCCAAACTGAGATGTGATAATGACTAAGTCATTAACTGAAATGAGGCCAAGCTTTGAGCAGACAGGCTGGCCTGGGTTCTCCAGACCTCGCTCACATCTACAGCCTGACTAATCCCCTCCCAGGGGATCACTGGCCACCACCTTCGAGGACATCTGCCCCGTTCTGGGCACCTAAAGTGCCTCCCCACCAGGATGACAGTGGAACTGAAGCAAGGCTGGCAGGACTGAGGGCGACATATGGCAGAGACTCTTCCTGTCACCCCGCTTCTGTCATCAGCAGAAGGTGACCTGCCTTGTACTCACGGAGCCTAGCCCCAGAGAGCAGCGCGACTGTGAGCAGTGATGAGCCAGTCTTCCAGCCCTGGGCACCGCCCTCTGCCTGGTGGTCTGCTCTCCCTTTCTATTCCTTTTGCACCCTGGAGGACAAAGGAAGGAGTCAGACTTGCCCAGGAGTGGCAAGAAAGCCAAGGGCTTCTGGGAATAGAGACTGAAACTCTGGGCTCAGAGTCCCTGGTCTGGCACTGGCTCTCAGGATGGTGTCTGGCTCCACTGCTTACCAGCTGGATGACTGAGGGAGGTCACATCCATCTGTTGTCCTTAACTTAGTTTCCTCATCCATCAAATGCAGATAATAATAGTTTCTATCTTACTGGGTTACCAGGACGCATATCTTCAGTTAGCTGTTGCTGCTGCTGCTGCTGTGTAACAAATCACCCAGAATGTATTGGCTTAAAACACACCATTTATTACATCTCAGGAGTTAGTGGGTCAGGAATTTAGGCAGGGCTCAGACCACAACATCTGCTCTGGGTGGCACAGAAGGTGACCACTAGGTGGCACTCAGCTGGTGATGTGCTCTGTTGGGGGACCCTGGATGGCCAGATGGCCTCAGGGGTGGTCCCTCCAGCATGACGGATTCAGGGCAGCTGGACTCTGACCTGAGCTTTCTGAGCAGGCTCCAAGAGGCAGCATGTGGGAGCTGGTACTTCTGTAACACTTGGTCTGGATACGGGAAGAGCACCATTATTACTGTATTCTGTGGGTCAAAGTAGTCTCAGCCCTGTCCAAACTCGAGGGACACCTATCCATGAGACAAGTGGCAAGGATTTGCAGCTGTCTTTAATGCGCCATGATAAGGAGAATGAAAACCTGGTTTTTCTCTTGTATTTCTAGGGAGTGGGCTGTTGAGTAATAGCTGGTTCCACTTGCATAAGCTTGGCATGATCAGGGTCTTCGCTGGTGCTGCTGTCACCCAGGCTTCTGTACCCGGAGGGCCACCCCTGAGACCAGCATGGCTCACCTGCACTGTTCTCCCCATCACAAAGCCATGAAGCATAGATTCTGCTGGACTCATACTGTGATTGACCATGTTCCCCAGAGTTCGTGCTCTGAAACTCAATCCCCAATGCACCAGTGTTGGGGGGAGTGCCTGGAAGAGGTGATTAGGCCACGAAGGCCCTGCCAGCAGGATTCATGTCATTATGAGGGGAGGGGTTGGTTCTCGGGATCTTAGCATCATGGCAAGAAGCCCCTCACTGGACGTAGCTCCTTTGATTTTGGCCATCCCCGCCTCCAGAAAAGTGAGCTGAATAAACTTTGGTTGTGTATCAGTTACGAAGTCTGTGGTATTCTCTTGTGGCAGCAGAAAACAGACTGAGGCAGCCCAAGTCAGGGCAGACTAGAGGCGGCTAAGGAATCTGCCCAGTGGCCCGATGTTATCGACTCCAGCAGCCCTGGCCTCCACCTTGCCGTAGAGCTTTCGATCTGCCTTCACTTCCTGGCTGCACGACCATGGGGCTGCTCGGTTGGGACTCCAGAGCTCACCCTGTCCCTTTCCTGCACACTCCTTCAGCACCTCAAGAAACAGTCTTGGGCGATGTGTCCATCAACAGATGAATGGATAAAGAAAGTGTGGTATTTATACAAAATAGAGTGCTGCTCTGCCCTTTAAAGATACATGGAGGCATTTGTAGGAAAATCGATGGACTTTGAGACCATGATCTTTAAGTAAAATAAATCAGACTAACAAGCTTAAATTTCATGTAACTCCTCTTATATGAGGAACCCAAAGTATAAATACTTTCAAAAAACCAAGGGAGACAATTGGAAACAGGGAGATAGCAAAAAAAAAAAAAAAAAATCCAGCCCTCTTGTCGGACTCACCTTACCTCCTGCTCCTCTGAGCCCCAGCTTTGCAAACCTTCAATGCTTCACAGATCCCAGGAGATCGGATACAAGGGCTAGTCATGGCTCTGGGCCTTTGTACATGCTGTTCCCTTTGCCTTTTGTGGCCTTTGTCTGTTTTTCTGCTTGGCAAACACCATTTAGCCTTTAAGTCTCAGCCTCTTAAGAACTCGTTCCAGCGGGTCCCCCGAGTGTCTACAGAACTCCCCTCCAGCCCTGGCAGCTGAGGACCCTGTCCTCCCCTCTCTGCAGCTCTTGGGCTTGGCCCCATGTGCGGCCCGGCATCCCAGGACCTACTCTTTGAGTGACACTGGGCCTGTGTCCTTGGGCAGCCTGGAAGGATGGAGGGAGCTCGGGTACCCAGGGAGGTCATGGGGCCTTGGCCATACAGTCACCCTGAGTGGCTGAGTGTCCTGGGCATTGGGCAAAGGCCTAGCAGGATGAGGAGGGGCCTCGGGCTCCCTGGTGCTCTTTTGCTGAGATGCCCATTGCACATAAAGTTCTCTCCTTTCCAGAAAGGAAATAAGAAAATCTCTCCAGAATTTTGTTCATCTCTCTGGGTCATTCCTTCCCCTTTGCCCCATCCCTTCTGAACTTCTTCTTTTACCTTGGTCTCATTGTTCTAAACTTGGGGAAGAAAGTGAGGACCACACTGGAGGGCAGGAGGAGGACAAAGGGTAGGAGTTGTTGAGGAGGAGGAACAAAGGTCTTATGAACTTTTGTCCTCAGAGAATATTCTTTATTCTTCTTGATTAGCTCCTCCAAGCAAACACGGGGAAGCCATCCACTTTGGGTTTTACTAGAGGATCAGACCCTACCTTGGGGACTTTTCCTGAGCACTAGGATCTCACATGCTCACCTTTGAGCACCACCAAAGAGAGTGGCTGGTCAACGTGAAGATAAGGAGCAGTTCTGGGGAACAGGGCATACGAAGAGCTCGAGGACAAAGGTGCTCCTGAAAACCCTCTGGGCAGCAGGTCCCTTCCCCAGAGTCCATGCTGTCTATGGGGTCACAACAGACTGTAAGGCTGTTGCTGCTCCTATCTGTTCAGGAGAGTCAGTTTGACTACGAGAGATTCTGTCCCTCGAGTTTGACTCAGAAAGGGTAAAAAGGTCAGAATTCATGGAAAATATTGCTGTTCTGTAACATTCATTAATTTGATGATGATGCTTCTATATATTCATCAAATATTAACTAAGCATTTTCATGCCCTTGGAAATGTGCTGGCTTCTGAGCTTTCACCAATGAGCAACTGAGACTTTCTCTGCCCTGGGTCAGGCTGGGGAGGAATATTTGTCATCCCACCTCACACAGCCTTCCTGCCCTATTCTGCCTGCCCATCTTGAATCACAGAACCCACAGACCTTAGCTTAGGAACACCTAGCGCAATGTGTGTGATCTACCAGCGAGGGAAGAAGGCCCCAGGGAGGGTAAGTGATTGGCTCAAAGCCACCAGGCCGGGTGAGAGCAGAGACTGGTCGTGACCTCAGGCTTCTGAGATAACTTGAACTGGGATGCAAACGCACCTCCCCCTACAGGCGATGATCACCACCGACAGCCTGGTTCCTTCCTGGGCACATGGGGAACAGAAGTGGGCTGTGCCCTCTAGAAGCCCACAAGACTGACTACAGTGTCACAGGAACTGTACCCTTCCTAAGTCCAAGGGCTTCCAGGTCGCAGCCCTGATCCAAATGGGACTCAGGAGCTAGAGCTGGGCCCAGGTGTGTTGTAGGGCTCCATGTATGAGCCAGGGTGACCTGAAGTTGCACCCAGAACTAGGGAGAATGCACACTTCAAGGCCAGTTCAGAGAAACTGAGTAAAAGGCTGAGTTGAGTCGCCTGGAAGATGTTGGAGTCCTAATTCCTAGCCTCTGTGAATGTGAGCTTATTTGGAAATAGTCTTTGCAGACAAGTTAAGAAGGGGTGATGAGAACGGATCGTAATCTAATACTCCTGGGTCTTTAATACAAAGGGGTATGTAGGTAAACACACGAGGAGATGCCACATGAAGGTGAGAGCAGATTAGGCTGATGTTTTACAAGCCAAGGGCACGGAAGCTGGCAGCCAACCAGCAGAAACTAGGAGGGGGACATGAAGAGATCCCACCTCAAAGCCCCAAGAGGACCCCGTCCTGCGGGCATCATGGGGGTGGAACCTTGGGACCAGAGACCTCTGCTGTTGAAGCCACCCAGAATGTGGACCTTTCCTGTGGCGGCAGCCAACCAAGATGGGCTTCAGCCCAAGTCAGCAGACTGGGCAGATCAGAAGAGGAAAAGTGTACAGCCTGGGAGAAGCCCAGAGCCAGATCCTTTGCACCGAGGCTTGGAGGAGCCATCAAAGTCCTGGGATAAATAAATAGTCCTGCATAAATAAAGAGCATCACTGGATAAACCCACCATTCTGGCTGGGGTCTCCTGCTCCTCTGGGCCTACCTCTAGGCCAGGGCCCTTTAGGGCCCACTCCAACTGCCTCAGCAGCCTTCCTGGCAGGCACCCTGGACATCTCTGAGGAGCAGAGTGACCTCCTGTTGACTGTAAGCCCTGTGCATTTAGACTGCTGTCTTCCAGCTGTCAGCTCAGACCACAGTATCTTATATTTCCCATCAATAATTTGACCATCTCGGGAACAGAGGCCCCAGGGGTGCTGGGGAGCAGACTCTCCCCATTTGTTATTGACGGGCTCTTGCAGCCTGCCCCCAAGTGCTAGGGACTGGCCCCAGGACGCCTTGCCCAGGGCACCTTCTCACTGCCCTCCAGTTCCTTCTCCCTTGCCTGTGCCTCCTCTGAGGCTGGTCCCTGTCCTCAGGGCTGCAAACCTTTCAGACTTTATAGTTACCAACTCCATACCTCTCTGTCTGACATGAGCAGAGATAGAAGCTTGAGAGGAAAAATGTATTTAAGGTGTCTGTTCATTCCCTGCCATATTTACAAAGGGGTTGTTTGTATGGAGGTCCATTTCTAATTGTCTTATTTGTTTGGTTTTTGTTTGTTTTCTTCCCAAGATCCTTACAAATTCCTAACAAGGGTATCTCGGCAGGAACTAGTGCGAGGGACTAGCAGTGTTTCTCCTGACAGCGCCTTTGTACCCACTGATTGGCTGGGACGTGTGGGATTTGTGAGCGGGGCTCCTTACTGGGTAGTAGCCAGGAAGAGAAGCAGGGCTGGAGGATGGGACAGGAACAGTGGGGTCAACAGTGTGCTGGTTGTTCCCCACCTGGCACCTTCAATGGGACAGAAGCCATTGCTGGGGAGAGGGCCAGAACTAAGGTACTGTCTTCACCAGAGACTTTGTGAGGCCCTGGGCTCATCCACCTGGGGACACATGGGCTCCCGGAAGAGCCTGGTAGAGCTGAGCATCAGTGGTGATGGCAGGGGCTGTGGAGCTGCAGTTCAGGGGACGGCCACCCAGAGTCACTGACTTTGGGACACTAATGTTAATATATTTTCCTCAGAACCCATAGCCAGTGGAAGCCTGCAACATATGATTCATATCCTAAATACAGGGTGATCAAAAAGTGAATTATTTATCACTTTCTAGTATTTATCAGTCAGTGTTCTGGTTGTCTATAGCTATGAAAAGAAATATCCCAACATTTAATGGCTTAACACACCCACTCATTTTGCTCATGATTTTTTAAGGCAGGAATCTGGGAAGAGCTCAGTTGGATGGTTTATGTCTGTTTTGCGAGGTATGACCAAAAAATACGGTGAGTGTCTAAATTTTTTTAAATGTGTTACAATAAAAGACACATTACCATTAATCCCCCTCAAAACACTCTTCGCTTTGAACATACTTACCCCATTGTTCTTGCCACTTTCCGAAGCAGTCCTCTCTGCTGAGGGTCTTTACTGGGGCTGTCATGGCTGCCACAATGTCCTGAGTCCGTTCAAAACATTTACTTTCATGGTCGGTTTTACACTGGGGAAGAGCCAGAAGTCCCAGTGCCAGATCCAGTGAATAAGGTGGATGAGCACAAAGTTTTTATGAGCCTGCCTTCCCATTGGAGGGCATGAGATAGCCACTGTTGTTGTATTTTTTTATCACGTGTCATAAGACCCTAAGGAAAGAAGACTTGCAGAACTGCTTCAGAAAGGCAAGAGTGGAGGGATAAGTGTGTTTGAAGAGAGGGGGAGTTTTCTGTGGGATCAATGGCAATGTGATTTTTATTGGTACATAAGTACCTCGAGCTAACCGATTGAGCCACTGGAGCTCTGGTGATTTTCATTGTGATACATTTTTTTCTTTCTTTTTTTTTTTTTTTTTTGATACCACGGATCAAACTCGGGACCTTGCACTTGTGAGGCAGGCAGGGGAACCACTGAGCTAAATCTCCGGCCCTACATTTTTTATTTTTCTTTTTTACTAGTACATATTTGTGGTACATAATGATTATATTTATCATGGGGAATTTGTACATGAACTAGTATATAACACATTTAATTCTTTGTTTTGTCCTGTTGCCCTCCCATTCCTCCCTGTTCCCTCCAACTCTTCTTCCCCCTTTCATTTGCAAAAGCTCTATTCCAGTTTTCTCTTCAATTCTTTTTCAATCCCCTTTCCCTTCCTTCTCTCTCCCCTCCCTGCATTTCTTGTTCCCCTTCCCATTTGTAAACGATCTCCCTACCAAATAATAACTCTCACCATATATTTTGATCACATCCTGTACGTGGTGTCAGTTGGGGCAGTAGGAGAAACCACTTCCTGGAGGGTTTTCCCTTGAAGTGCATGACCCATTTTTTGTGCTCCTTGGCCTCCCTCTACCCTAAGTGTCGCTTCATCCTTCAGGGCCTATGCATCAGCCTGACTTCCTACACCTTGGGAGGCGGCTTTGCTTGTGTGGCAGCTGGCTTCTGAGAGCCAGGCCAGTATGAGGCTATGACGGGACTGGCTTGGGATCATCTCTACCATGTGACTCTGATGAAAGAAAGCACGGCGTCCTCCTTGCCCAGAGGAGTGGGGAGATGGGCCTCCCCTTGACAGAGCTCACAGTGCAGAAGAGAGTGTGCCTTGGAGGACAGTGGTATGGCCATCGCTGGGAAACGTGGCCTGCCACACTCGATAACTGTGTTCCCCATGAACACGCAACATAGTTAAAACTAATTTGGAAGATCCAGCCCCTGTTTCTATAGTCTTTACAGATGCGCCATGCACGGCTGGAGTCACAGGGCACCCGATCCATGGACTCACTCGCTCCCGCGTCCCTGCAGCCCATCAGTGACTACGGCTGAGACCACAGCTGTGACGGGCTCCTTCGTCTACCTGGGCTTCCCTACAGCGCAGTTCCTGGCTCCTCAGAGTAAAAGGAGAAGCTGCCAGATCTCTTCAGAGATAAACCTGGAACTGGGACTGCACCTCCTCCTCTTTTCTGTTGGTCAAAGCGAGTCGCAAGTCCAGATCAGGCCCAAGGTCTGGGGAAAAGGAGTCCATCTCTGGGCCTGGGAAAACAGGGAGGAGAGGACTGGCGGCAGCTGTCCTTGGAGACTCCACCACACCAGGACCAAGGGAAATCAAAAATTCACATAGAGGGCCAGGGATTTAGCTCAGTGGTTCCACCACCTGCCCCGAAAGCACAAGGACCCAAGTTCGATCCCCGTTATGTAGAGTGCGCAGCACAGTGGTCTGGCATTTGAGAAATGTTTGTCAAAAATAATTTTTAAATATAATAAAGATTTTATTTTTCTCAAAATGTTTGATTTCCCAATTAAGACAAATCATTACATAATAGGCTGTTTTGTACCTCCAAATAAAAAAGTAATGCAAGCATGACACTGTTGGGAGCAATCTGATTAAAGAAATTCTACTGAGCATCTGCTGTATACTCCACTCTTCATGGCACAATCTCCATCTTTGGGGACCTTGTCCCAGCAGCATGGGGACCAACGTCAGCAGGAGATGGGGTTCTGGGTGAAGTTTGGGTGCTGTTTAGAGGTAGAAGGAAAAAGAAGAAGAAAAGGAAGAGAAAGAAGCATAAGTTATGGGAAAGAGATAGAAAAGCCTTAAATAACTTTGGATTTAAAAGTTTTACCTTCACAAATCCCTTACAAAGTTTCCTGATCTTTAAAATCAGGGTAGTAATATCTGCTTGTGTCAGACAGCAGCAGTTGTATTATTATTAAGCATCTCAGTTGCTTAAGACAACTAAAGTTTATCTCTCATGCATGGTAAATTTCTACTCCAGGTGCAGGTTATTCTCCAAGATTCTGATTTCCACGAGTTGGTTCAGCCTTCCCGGAAGTTTTAAAGCTCTTCTATAACAACACGGGCTTCCAAAATCACTGCAGCGGAAGACAGAGTTGAAATATTTCCCCGCACACAAACTGGGTCACTTTCACTCACACTTCGTTGGCCAGAGCAAGTTAGCTGGAGAAGCCCAATGTCAGTGGGAGCAGGGAAGCACGATCCTCCTGCTGGAGAGGCAGGAGAACCTGTGGCATAGCTGTGAACACCAGGGACACCACCCTGCTTCCATCCCGGAGGGCGGATGTGAGGACGAAATGAAACCAAGTAATAGCTGAGAACCAAATGGCCACACTGGGCGGGGACTTCGAGAACCCTACTTACCCCACTCAACTCTTGATGACTCAGTGCTGCCCACCAGCCTCAGGGACACCACTTCAGCTGGTGAGTCATTAGTCACCGCAGGCTGTGTCACTTTCACATCATTCTCCAAGAGCTGAGACTCTGAAGCATTCATTTTGAGAATACCAAGATTCCGCATGTGTGAAAGGAATCGATATAAGGGCTTCAGAGAACTCACAAAGCCTATGGAAATGTTCCTTTCTCTTTCCTTAGATTTTCACCCTTATGTCTTAGTCAGTTTGGGCTGCTATCACAAATATGGGATGGATTGCATGGCTCAAACAACAGGCCTTTATGTCTTGAAATTCTGGAGGCTGGAAGTTCGAGATCAGGGTACAAGTGGTAGCTAGGTTCTCGGTGAGGGCTCTTGTATTAGGCACTTTCCTACTGCTGGACAAAATACTCATGCCTGCAATTTAAAGGGGAGAAAAGCCACTCACCTCATGGCAGCCAGGAAGCAGAGAGAGAGAAGGGAGGAGCAGGGGACAGGAAAACACCTTGTAGTCACAGCCCCAAGAGATCCACCCCTCCAGTCACAATGCGGGCACACTTTCGATCTAAACTACAACCACTCCCTGATAGATCTCTTTTGTCTTCTCGCTGTGTGCTCATATGCTGGAGAGATCGTCTCTCTCAGCTCTTCTTATGAGCTCATTAATCACATTCCAATTCCAGCTGGCCCAGGGGCCCTTTTGAATCAACAGAACTGCAGTGCTGTGCAGTGACACATGCCTCTTCCAGATGGAGATTCAAGAAGCTCCATTCTGTTATCTCATAATCCCCAGAGGCTTGGTCTCATAAACCATCACTGGGCCCTGGAGCTCAACATGGGAATTCTGGGGGGTCACCAGTATTCAGTCCATAACACCTTCTGATCATAACTCCCAAGGCAGAACAATAGCCCAGAAGAAAGCGCTGGGCTTTAAGATGCAAAGCCAGATACTCACTTGAAAAATAAACCTTTTCCCTGCACAGGCTGTCTGCCCAGCTTCAACTGTCCCCGGAAAGGACATTGGAATAAAGGAACACTCTGACCACATTCAGCCTTTGTCCCTGGCTCCTCCCTTCTTTCTTCCTCTCTTTCTTTCTTCCTGGGTGCATGAGGGGAGCAGCTTTCCTCCACCACACCCTTTTGCCAAGCCATTTCTGCCTTGGAGCCAGCCAACCGAGCACAGAGTGAAACCATGAGCCAAAATAAGGCTCTCCTCCTTTAAACTGTGGGAGAGCTCCTCTAAACTCTCTCAGGGCCTGAGAGAGGCCATTTAAATTGTTCATTTTCCACTCATCCCCTCCTATGAAAGATTAAAGCCACTTACTGTTTTCTAGGCCTATGGGATCTAATAGGAGAACAATCGTGTACAATTTCAAAATATCCTCAGTGTTTTTGGGAAAAGCTACTGAATAATTAGCCAGCTACCACTGTCCATTTGATTTCTGAGATTACAGTTCTGTAGCAGAGGCAGGTGGAGCGCTGTAGCCAAACAACCCCAATGATGAGAGCCATATTAGCAAGAGACAGGAGAAGGAGCAGCCAGGGTGAGGGGCAAGACTGACTGAGGAGTTGCTGCTCCATGCAGGGGCAGGAGGGGACCCCTGAGGGACAGGCAGTTGGAAAGTAGGTTTGCTCAGAGGACAGTAACTGGCTTTGGCTCTTTGATCCAAAAGTTCTCCAGAAAACATACACTTTCCTGTTGTTACACGCAGAAAATAATGGAATTGCAGGTAGCTGACTCATCTTCCTTAGAGCATATACGCCAGCCTGCAATCACGCTCTCCTTTGGGAGCTTGGGAATAATGGCTTCTTCCTCCACCATCTGTTGACTCCAGAAGGAGGTGGGGTCAGGCTTTGCTCAGCATCATAACCTCAGAGCCTAGCATGGTGCCTAGCACATGGCAGGCTTTGGGTCAATCTGTTTGGCTGAACGAGTCAGAGAGTTTATTACCAACAAACACCTCTGTCTCTGCCCGAGGCTGTACTGTGAACGTGGGTCCTGACGGTGCCTGGTGTGGGAGGTGGGGATGACAGGCAGCTCGGCCCACTGGTTCTGAGAAGCCTTCAGCTCCTCTGTAGTCCAACCTTGACTCTGCCACTTGCCTGCATATGCCCTTGGGCAGGCTTCTAACCTCTCAGTGCCTCAATGGCCTCATCTATTAAAACAGGGATAATGATCATTATGCCTGTTTTGTACGATTGTAGCAAGGGTGGACACTCTTAATAGTGCCTGGAATGTAGCAGTGAGAATAAAAATGTTGTTCATCATCATCATCATCATCATCAGTATTGTCCATTCTGCTAGAAATTGGGGCTGGATAAATTCCTAATCTGAATTTGCAGTCTTTTGCTATTTTAAAAGAATTTAGCCTAAGATTTAAACCTCAGCCATGTTTTTTGGTAATTGAGGTTCTGTTGGAGACCACTGGCACAAGTTTAGTTTAACCCATGGAAAAGTGATGTGCTTCATTATGGTTTCCATTCATTTATTAGGCTTAACAAATGTCCTCAATGTTATGCCCCTTTGCACTGGGGTCGTTTTCTGGCTACAAGAAATGTGCACACAGATTCCAGCCACGTTGCGAGCCCTCCATTACAATCTTCTCTTTCTTCCTCTTGCAGTGTCTTCTTTTTATACTGTGTCACCTCCCCGAGGCTGAGTGAGGTTTGTCACAACTCCTTCCCTATGTGTTTCCGGCTTAGACTTGGTCAGTGAAGCATTTGTGTGAGATCTGGAAGGCAGAAAGGAAGGAGTGACCAGGTCCCCTGCAAGTCATCGCAGTTCACAGACAGAGAGAACAAGCAGTAGTCCATTCTGCTTGCAGGACATATCTTCTCTCTTCCCTTCAAAGCACCCTTTTCTCCTTGAGCATTTCTTTTGCAGTTCTTTTACTTTTCTTCTTCTTATTTCTGCCCTAAAGCAAGTAATCATTCACACTCATCAGCTGTCCTGACCAATTCATAGAACGGGACAATAAGAACAGATGCTGGCGCAGGAATGTTCCAGCTGGTTCCAGGGGCACCTCCTCTCCGCGTGGTCTTTGGTGTGCGTGGCTGGGAGGTTGGACGTGGCTGGGACAATGGAATAGGAGCCTTCTCTTGCAACGTAGTCTCAGAACTTCCCCTGTCAGCTTCTCCACACGGCCCCTCCAGCTGGGGAGCTGGTCTTCTCACATGGTGGCTTGGGGTGCCTAAAGTGCCAATGTGGAAGTCACCAGAGCTTCTTGAGTCTCCATGCTGGGAGAGGCATGTGTCATTTCCACAGCAGTGCAGTTCTGCTGATCCAAAGGGCCCCTGGGCCAACTGGAACTGAAGTGAAGCGACTCACAGGAGGTAAGGTTATCTGGTGGCAGATGTGGAGTCCAGCTTTGAAACCATAACAACCAGAGTCCCACCAGGAAGCAGAGCCTCTAGGCATGGCACAGAAGAGAAGGTTCACTAAAGGAACCAGACCTTGCCCAACTGTGGGAGAAACCGAGGGAGAGGAAGTAAAAGGGTGGGCTGGAGGGTCCGCTGAAGCGAGGGCAGGGGTGGACAGGTTGAAGCTGGTGAGGGAACCTGAGAAGCCAGGGGTGTTTTGCTGCTAGAATGGGCCCATGAGGGGGCTGGGAAAGTCTGGAGGACGGGGTGGCCACACAGCCAGAGAGAGTGTGTGGACACGCTGAAACCTCAGCACCTCCCTATCAGTCTCTCTCTGCCTGTGAACCACAGTGACTTGCAGGGGACCTGGTCACTCCTTCCTTTCTGCCTTCTAGAGCTCACACAAATGCTTCATGGCTCAAGTCTAAGCCGGAAACACATAGAGAGGGAGCAATGACAAACCTAGCCCAGAACGAGAGGGCCATAGCGCAAAGTCAATTGCTGCCGTCCTGTTAGGTCTTCATGGACAGTTGCTCTGAGTGGCCCCCTTGACCTCATGCTAGAAGATGGGCCTCCGGTGCTAGGCTCAGCCTGTTCTCCTGGTTCTGGGTGCTTGGCTTGATCTGGTGTCATGCTCCGGAGCTGCTGCTCTAGGCCCATGGTTAACAAGTCTCTTCAAAGGCAGGTTCATGCCCAGTTGCTCCAGCCACGTTGCCATGCCCTGGTCTCCTACTTCGGTAAATTATAAAAACTAGAACATTGCGTTTGATAATGCTATTATCCAATGCGTAGACCTTGTTCTAATTCACCAGTTGGCCTCCAGATGTCCATTACACCAAAAGCGAACCCTGGATCCTACACTGCATTCGCTGTTTCTCCACACCCTCCTCTGGCCTGGCCCAGTCCCTCAGGGTTTCTTTGCGGCTCCTGACAGTGATGCTTTTGCAGAGTGCTGGCCAGTTTGTTTGTAAAACAGTCTCATTTTGGGTTTGCCTCGTGTTTCCTGGTGATTAAGTTTAGGTTACATGTTTCTGGCAGAAATATAACAAAAGGAATGCTGTATTTTTCTCGATGCTTTGTACCAGGAGGAAACCAATGTGAATCTTTCCCGTTACTGGTGATGTTAAATTTGAATATTTGATTATGATGGTGTCTGACAGTTTTACAGCTTTATGGGGTTACTATTTTCTTTCTAATTACTAAGTAAACCTTACAGAGATACTTTGAAGCTATGTTACTGGCCTGTTGCTCAGGACACTGAATGTACTAACCTTAGCAGCCTCTCATGAGGCCCATGCATCAATCCATTTAACAAATCAGTGATTACAATGCTGGCTGCCAAATGGCCATTTTCTACCTCTGTTGTTCCTTTTGCCTCTATTAGTTCACATTCTACTCTAAGAAAAAGCCTTCCTTTCTCCCCCTTTATTTATTTATTTATATCCGTGTAAGGCACTGATTTCCATTTTATTCAGTGGGTTATAACCTGTTACTACCATAATTTTGTCTGGTGCTTAAATTGTCCCAGAGCTGTTCTCTGAGAGCCTCTCCTAACTCTGGCCTCTTCATATGCTTCCATGATTCCCTGAGCACTTCCTACTGTTGTGGCACAAACTATTTCAAGTTCACCTTGTACTGTTTCGCCCCAGTCTTTGAAGCCATCACTTCCCCAAGGAGCCCTGACTCTTGGTAGTGGGGAAGCACATGGACAGACCAAGATGGGGGGGGGGGCTTGCTCACTGCCACTTGAGGGCCATTATTCTTGGCTCCCTTTACGGAGAGACCTAGGAAATACACGTGTGGGCGCGCGCACACACACACACACACACACACACACACGTATACATGCGTCCATTCTTCATTTTTCTCTCTGTCTCTTTGTTTTAAATACCATTAGTTCACACCATGAGCTCACTGTTTCCAAAAGCAAAAACCATGGATCCTATTATCCATGGTATCATTTTCTTAATCCTAGAGAGTGCTTTCAGAACTGTTAACCCAAACCCCTGCAAAACAACACCCGAACCCTACTCATTTGAGTTCCATGTTTACAGCTAGCTTTTATCTCTAGCCTCAGGGTAAACAGTCCGAATACTCGGTCAAGTGTTGCTCAGGATAGTTACGATGGTTGTTTTTCAGTGCTGAGTTCTGGGATGACTTGTTTTACAAGGGGTTGTAAAACGAGTCTGCAGATTAACATTCACCACAGGCCAGTGCAAAAAAGAAACCAGGCTACGGGGCATATTTTCACCTGAGCCCTGCACGATGGTAACGTCTCTCAGGGAAATCTGCCAGTGCACCACTAGCCCGGGCCTAACTGGGAAGCAAGGGAGATTGGTCCTGGAAATCATGTCTCTCTCCTTTCTCCCTCATTCCCATTTTGCCTCCCAGGTGCCCCAGGCGCTCTGCCCACCCCGCTCTTACTGCTGTCCTTCCCTGGCTCTGCCTAGCGCTTCCTACCACCCCACCTTGTGCCTCTCTGCCTCTCAGCTCTGAAAGACCCGTGGGAGGAGGGTCAGCAAATCCTCAATGAAGGCTGACTATTAGCTGCCTGGTCAGGCGCCCTTGCCGGGTATTTGTGTACCTCACTTGTTCAACTCGGGCTCCACGGAGGGGTGGAATGAAGATATCTTTGGACCCCGTCTCCTCTGCCCTGACTCTTGACCTCCGTCTGCTTAATCTGTAGGCGAAAATCGTTCTGCTGGACAAGCTACAAGGAATGTGCACTATTAATAGATAACTGGCTTGAAATATTTCTCCTCCACCTGTTCCTTCTCCTTCTCCTCCTTTCCCTTTTCCTCCTCCTCCTCTTACTTCTCCTTCTCCTTTATATTCTTCTTACTATTTTTCTTCTGGTTTTGAACAGGGTCTCACTATGTTGCCCAGGCTGGCCTTGAATTTCTGGGCTCAAGAGATCCTCCTGTCCCTGCCTCCCAAGTAGGTGGGACTGTGGGTACACACCATCATGCCAGGGAATTACACGTTTCTTAATCACTTAAATGGCTTAATGCATAATTAAATACATTGGATTTATCTATTTATGTTACTGAATGGGAAATTTCATGAGCAGTCACCATCCTGCAGCTTCTGATGAAATGCATGTCGTACTGTCCACACCTTGGGCAGAACATGGGCAATGTGTTACCTGGAGGGCCTGATCCATACCACACTCCCCACCAGCAGCACCACAAGCTCAGGACTCTTATCCGAGTAGTTGCGTAAGCAGCCTTTAATGAGCTGCAGCCTTGCTTTGGTCCACGGGCGTGTTTTCCTTGGCCAGCATATTGGCCCCCAGGGTGTGGCGGAGTGGGCTTCAGAAGTAGCTAGACAGGCGTCCCCGGCCATGAGACCATTTCTCAGGGATTTCTGAAATTATCGAAGGGAGAATAACCTTGTAATAAGAAGCCAGTTTTCACTGTAATCACAAGTGTTGGCAAGACCTCAGGTGAGAGCGCCTGCCCATCTGAACTGCTCCCCAAAGCTAATCTCACAAGTGCCTCAAGGGCAGGGACTGGGGAGCGAGCAAAATGAATTTCAGTATTACTCAGAGAGTCTCAAGGAGCTGCATTACCAATTAGTAAGCCAGGGCTGAGCTGGAGGAATGGTTGAAGTATCATGTTCTCTGGCAGGGCGCCTTAACTTGAAGTTCTGGGGTGCGTTTCAGGAGATCCATGCTCCCTGAATTACACAGGGCTTTATTAAAAGTTGTGCTATTGCATCTTCATGAGGAGAGAGTCAGCAGCTTTCTTTAGATTCTCAAGGGAGTGCCCAACCCCTGACAGGTTAAGAATCTCGACCTAATTGAACATTTCACCTGACACAAGAGCGGTGGGCAGCTGCTGCCTGAAGCGTGCAGTCCCAAGGGCGCCTGCAGGTATTGACAACCCCTGCCCCCGAGGCATGGTGGAAAGCAGAGCACCGGATACGTCACAGTTGCCACCACCTTCGGCTATGGAGTCAGTGTCTGTGTCCTGCCCCCACCCTACCGACATGTGACCTTTAATGCCCAGCGCAGTTGGATCAGGAGAGGGTCACTGGGAGGCGACTGGGTCGTGGAGTGGTGCCCCTCTAAAGGAGGCTGAAGGGAGCATGTTTGTCCTTCCCATCATGTGCGGACTTACGGAAGGTGCCATTCAGAGAAAGCAGGCTGTCACCAGACACTGAGTCTGCGGGTGCCTTGACCTTGGACTTCTAGCAATCAGTTTCTATTGCTCAGGAAGTACCCAGAGCTGTCCTTAGTTTGGAATAGTAAGTGCCCTCCTCCTTATTCACTCTCTGCTTCCTGCTTTTCGGTAATGAGGGGAGTGGCACTGCTGCCGTTTGCACTGTTGCACCCCAGGCCCTCAGGGCTCATGAGCGTAGAGAAGCTCCAGGCAGCGGCTAGAAGTGGGTGTCCTGTGTGTTCAGTCTGGGGTGCATACCTGACTTTCCCTGCAGGGCCCTGAGTTGAAGCTGACAGTGACTGATTAAGCCGTGAGTGTTTGGAGCCCGCTGTGAGTTGGCTTCCTGGACTGGATGCTGCAGTTTGTGAGTGAGGGTTCTGTTGCTGGTGGTACTAAGGATCAAACCCAGAGCTACTCTACTGGGAGTCTCATCCTCAGCCCTCTTTGTTTTTTGAGACAGGGTTTTGCTGGGTTGCAGAGGCTCTAACTTGCAGTTCTCTGGCCTCAGCCTCCCAGAGTGCTGGTACCACCATGCCCAGCTCTATTATTATATCTCTTATTTTTAGATCAATGGTCTGATTATTGTCCATTCGTGTTTTCAGCCTCTTACCCAAGATTCTGAAATCAGAATGGGTGAGGGTAGGACCCAGGCTACAGTAATTTTTGTAAAGCTCCCCAAATGTGAGTCATAGTTAAGAACCGTGATTCTGGGAGGGAGCCCAAGCTCTCTGCAGAGGAGGGTGAAGAAGGAAGGGAGCCAGCTGCTGCCCTTCCTCTGCAATCTCCACCCTCCTAGCAATGCCCACGGTGATCATCTCTGCGCCTGGAGCCACCTCGGGAAGACAGGTCCCTCGCCAAGACCCAGCAGCTCACCAAAGAGATGGCCACAGGCAGAATGTAACCAGGAGAAATTCTTCCCCTTCTCACTGACCTCAGTGCCCTGTTAGTGCCTCTCCTAGATGAGCTGCCACTGAAGTTAGAACAAAACTCCAAACTCACTGGGAACTCTGCCAATTCTCAGGTCCATGTCCCAGGCCTGTGCCCGGGTCCCCACAGCCCCTCTGCCCACTTGAGGTCAGCCTGTTCAGCCACAGGACCTGTGGCACTGCCGGTCAACCATTCTGTCCCACAGCTTCTGTGGCTTGCACGTTCCATGGCTCAGGATTAAGCAAATTCCCACCAAAGAGCAGGCTCCCTGACCATGCCCAGGCCACCTTTCTCCTCCCCATCACGTTTTGTCCACTTGTCCCCGTGCATTTCCTAGCTCTTCCACTCTCTGAAATTGGTCAGCTTGTGCATTTACTGCCTCTGCCTCGGCAGCCAGGATAAGCTCCCTGAAGGCAGGAATTTTGTCTGTCAACAAGATTCGGCTGTGTTCTGAGTGTTTGCACCTCATCAGGACCTAGCTCTCCGCCCTCTGTCATTTGCTGAGTCTGTGGCTTTGGGTCAGTGGCCACAGCTTCTGTGAGCCTCAGTGTTCTCTTCAGAAAGTGGGAGAAAGGATGTTTTCCCAAACTTCCTTCCAGGGCTGTGGTCACCGACAATGCCAGTTTGATGGTGCAGTGCGGGGGCTTCTGTCACCAGGTCTGCATCTCTGAAGGGCCTTCGCCCTGTGGAATGCCTTCACTGTCCAACAGCAGTCTAGGGAAGGGAGGATTACACTGCTGGGGTCTTCCATCTGCCACCAGTGCCGCCACATCTCCAGCTGTCCCCAGACCCAGCCCCCTTTAACAGGCTGTATCACCATGTCAGGGGTGCTGTGATTTCTCAGGCTTTTGGGTGGAATCCACTCCAGCCAAACAAAGGACGAGGAGTGGCAGCCAGGGAGGAGCCCCCTCTGGGCTCCTGTGGGAGCAGAGGTCACTGACCATCTCCAGTTGTGCCTCTGTCTTCACCAGGGCGTCCACATCCACACCGTGCTGCTCCCACCAATGCCTGAGCAGGACAGAGGTTCCACAGCCGGGCCTTCCTGCCAGGCGGACCCTCCATCCACAGCCTTTGCTGGGCCCAGACTCCCCAGAGCTGTGATGCAGTCCGAGGTTGCTCCCTTCCTGCTCTCCCTGCGCAGACATAGAAGCTCTCCCTGGTGGCCCCTGCTCCTCCCCTTTTATCCTCAAAGTCATTTCCCTCCCTGTGTCTTGGACACACTGAATCCCATTTTGGTATCCACTTCTCGGAAAACTCACTGAGAAGAGAAGCTGGAGACAACTCTTAATGCCCTGTGGCCACACGTCCCGGGTTTGATTCAGGTGCTGTCATGGCTTTGGAGGTATACAATTTCAATAAAGGCATCATCAATCAGGAAACACTGTCTCCTCCTCCTATAATGCAGGCTGCAGCCTTCAAGGCCATTGTTCGGGTACTGCTCTCCCAGAGCAGGGCTGAGTGAGATGGGCCAGTGCCCTAGGGAGGAGAATTGTGGAGACCACAGAGACACTTACTTTGGGAAGTCCCCTGTGCTCTGGAGTCCCAGTGGACATATGTTTCATTGACCTCCAAGCCAGCTTATCCTACAAGGAAAAGGAACTTGGCAGAAAGAATTGGAAATGAAGGCACAACTGCCAAGTAGAACTAATCAAAGTTGGGAGGCAAGAGGAACTCATGCAAGTGGAGGCAGCAAGGCACTTAGGAGGAAGATGCGCCCATGGACAAGATCCAGGAGTGATTCCCATGGTCACCTGAAAGTGGTCAACAGGCACTGACGGCAGAAGGCACTGTGTGGAGGCCTTGTCCAGAGCCAGTGAGAGGCAGAACCACAGAGCTTCACAGGGTGGTGCCCAGGAGGACACCTGGTAGGCTGGGACATTTCAAATGGGTCCCCTCAAGTGGCCACAGAGATTGCCTAAAGGGGAAGAACGGTCCTCAAGGATATGGGTCCCTTTGCCTTCCCACTCCAACCAGACATGGCTTCTGTGCAGTTGGAGGAGGTGAATTCTGGAAATGGTTGTGTTGATGCGATCTCTGAACTCAGCTAGGAGCAGAAGAGTGACCCATAGTTTTCCTCAACTTCATCTCTCTGCCCCGACTCTAATTTTTTGTTTGTAGTTTGTTTGTTTTTGTGGTGCTGGGGATTAAACCTAGGGCCTTTGCACGGAACTACATCCCCAGACCTACCTTTTATTTTGAGACAGGATCTTGCTGAATTGCCCAGGCTGGGCTCAAACTTACTAGCTCCTGCCTCAGCCTCCCAGAGTGCAGTGATTACAGGCACACACCTCCATGCCCAGCTACCCCAGCCTTTAGAGATGAAGAAAGAGAACCAAGCGACTTAAGTGGCTTCCTCAGGGTCACAAGCCTGAGAGGAGACAGAGTTGGACTTTGAACCCAAACTTTGGACTCCCCACTTCCTTCCCCCTTTCCAGCTTCAATTGCCCTGTGTTCTCCATCTTGCCAAACAGGGATGCAAATAATAAATACTAAGGGAATGCAATAAGCCTTGGCTGCAGTTCAGGTGAATGGCGAGCTTCGCAAAAGTGTGCTTCCATGCTAAATGCACATCGAAATCACCCAGGGAGCTTTAAACAAACAAATATTCATCCCCAGGCTGCAAGGCACCACTTACTTAGAATCTCCAGGGGAGGGCCCAGGCATTAGTGTTTCTGAAAGCTCTCCGAGTGACTCCCATGTGCAGTCAGGACTGTGAGTCTTTGAGCTGATGTGTTGCATACACCTGGCTCCTCCCCATGTCGGTGTTTCTGAGCAGAGATCGTGGATGAGACACCATCTGTGTCACACACAAGCCGCTCTCATCCTCCCTCTCTGCCATACTGCCTCTTGATTTGGCCTTCATACTTGTGGCGGTGACTAATTAATCCTCCCGGAACCATCCAAGAAGACCTGCTCGTGGGTGAGCCATCTGGAGCTCCTCCTTGGTTGACTCGGACTCTGAGGAGGTTGAAGGAAGGAAAGCAGGCGATGACTCACCCTCCAGATGAAGCACAGAAGTTGCATTTGTTCAGGGAGGGTCATGGTAGCTGGGGCTGTAACTTCTGCCCTGCCCCTCCGCGATCCTGGATGGTACATCTTTTCTTTCCCCCTGCCCCTGTCCACACTCACCCCATGGACAGGAAGCCTTCTTCCATTTCTGTTCACAGGGCGAATCTGGCATTTCATCAACAGAGTGTGTCTGTAAAGTGCTTTGGGGACTACACAGCTCACCCACTCGACAGTATTCTTTCATAGCAGGAGTCTCTGTATAAATGGGGTGGGGAAATAGGCATCCATCAATCACCAATGATTCTTTGAACACCTGTTTTGTATTCCAGAGACGATGTTACAGCCCTGTCCACATTCTCCTTTTGGGTTCCAGCACTCATCCCACAGCTGCTGTGTGTGGCAGCTGCAGATGCCTCTGGCTGCTGCCCTCTTGGGAGGAGATCTCCTGTAATGGGCTCCTCTTCCAGGAAGTGGCCCCAGACCATGGTTGACTGGTATGGAGTACAGTCGCAACTCCTTGCCTTAAGTCTGGTATGGTTTATCCTCCTGAAAATCAAGGCCGGCCAGCACTGCCCTGAACCACTTTCTTGCTCAACACCCTCCCCTTCCCAGTTCCCTGCTTCCTCCCCTCCCTTAGAAGTGCACCCTTAGCTCCGAGATGCTTTCTTGGAATCCCCTCTGGGACACTGACCTGCAGGTGTTTCGAGAGCTGCCAAAATGTTCAAGACACGATTCTTCCTCCGTCCTTTACAGAAGCAAGGCCTGAACAAGCAAAAAGTGAAAAGGAAATGAAGCAAGAACAGTGGTGATCGTGTGGGACCAGAAAATGGGTATTACATGATTTTTAGAAGTGTTTTAGAGGTAGAAGGTTTTGAAGGAGAGTGGTGGAGACACATGAGAACGATTCTGGGAGGGGAAATGGCATGGACTAAAGCATGAAGGCAAGAAAGCACCAGGTGCAGGATGCGAAAGTCTGGTGCAGGAATTAAAAACTAGGGACATCGAATTTCCTCAGGACGACTGGAAAGACAGGGGTTACTGGGCTCCCAGGGTGTCCCATCCAGTAGGCCTAGGGTAGACTTGAGAATTTGCATTTCAAACAAATTCTCAAGGGGAGCTCGTGCTGATGCCCTGGGAATGATTCTTTAAGAACCTCTATAATAAGATTTAAGTAGTGGGATAAGATTTGAGAGGCCAAGAATTAGTATTTCCCATACATCCTTACTCCTGCTCAGCAGATTTCAGGGGAGAGGGGAACTACTCAACAAATGAAAATTCAGGTTCTTGATTCCTGATCATTGAGAGGATGTTCACAAATCTATTAGAGGAGCAATAACTAATAACTAATAATAGCTGTGACTCACAGATGCAAGGACCAGGACTTGAGAGAGAAAGGGATCTAGTGGATTTCAGAACTTTGGCTCTGGATATCAGAAAATAAAGTCTCCAAGACTGGGGTTGCAGGGTTTATACCAAAAACCAGGGATCCAAAAACTAGGGCCTGTGATCTGTTTTTGTAAATAAAGATTCACTGGAACACATCCACACCCATCAGTTACATATTGAATAGGTAGCTTTCAAGATGCAAAGAATGAGTAGTTATCCCAGGAACAGAATGTTCTACAAAACCAAAAGTATTTACCCCCTGGCCCTTTTTAGAAAAAGGCCACCAAAAACCATAGAGTATAACACGGGGCGGAGGGCAGAGGGGCTGGTGATGGGAGGTCAATATTCCAGTCCCTGACAAAGGGGGAATGAGTGTCCTACCAGCAGGAGGGAAAGATGATGATCATCCAGGCTGCACAGAAAAGAGAATATGAGCAGAGTTAAATTTAGTTATAGGAAAGGAAACTTCCATTTTTACATTTCTAATTAAAAACTCGTATTGGCCAGGGGTAATTTAGCAGGATTGGGATGAGAAGCCCAGGGCCCAGGACAGGAAGGTACCTGTGGAGAACATTTGCCCTTGGAGGATGGGACAGGCCCTGTCTCCTTTGCAGGTCGCCCTTTGCAAGGTTACCCCCCATCCTTGCCCAGCATTCTAAATTCTAATGAGAAGTTACGCCTAAACCAGTAAGCTGTTTAATGCCAAATCTTTTTTGTTTAGGCTTACAGAACCCAGAATGTCTAGTGGCCCTCAGATTACATGGAACATGAAATTTCTCCTGTATTCTTTAGTACTGTATGTCAACTACCAGAAAGCATGTAAAGTGCTGTGAGCTTTCACTTGTGGAAGAGCACTGTGTCTGCCTGAAGAATGGCAGGAAGTAACCCCAGGAGCTAGAGCTCCATTGCAATGTGCCGGCCAGTAAAGAAGGACAAAAGGAGGCCTGTGCCCAGGATGACGAAGACCCCACCCAACATGTCATCTTCTGTCTTGCATCCTGCGTCCTCTGCTCCTCCTTTCCCTCCCTATGAAAGCCCTTTGTGCCCCTGAGGTCCCCAAGGCGGGGTTCTGAGGCAGTGCTCCCTCCCCATGTTCTCAAAATGCCAGCTCTTTAATAAACTGCTTTCCTTCCCACCAACATTCATCTCTCAATATTGGCTCCTGAGCAGTGAGCAGCTGGACCTAGGTCTGGTAAAAACTTGTCAAGTGCTTCAAAGGGTGGCTTTGGATTGATTTTTATTGAGAACCTCCTCTGCACTGTTATGGGTAATAGTCATAGACCTCTCTGTGTACTTAATTGCAAATGCAGTAAGTAGATAGTATACCCATTTCACAGGTGCAAACTGATACCGGGAACTCTTTTTTTGTTTGTTTTTTGGTTTCTTTGGTACCAGGGATCAAACTCAGATCCTTGAGCTTGTGCAGCAGGCATCGAAACCACTGAGCTAAATCCCCAGCCAACTGATCCTGGGAACTCTTGAAGAAGTAGCATGTGGCTAGTGAAGGACTTCAGGGAACAGGCAGGGTACCTGGCTGAGGGAAGGGCCCCCAGGATAACCATTTGCGATTATCTCCTATAGGAAAAGGTAAACCATTAACGCTTTGAAAAGAGGGCTCCTAAAGGTACAAAGAGACTGAAGTCTGAGTAGAGACTCCATCTGGCTGTCTGCCAGCTAGACTGTACCCTTAACAAAGAACAATCTCTCCTTGCTCTACCTGGGCCACCTCATGGCCCACAGAAGCACTGGGCAACATCTTTTAAAACATCAGTCTGATGTGATTTTTTGCCATTTCTTTCAATATCTCTATAGATAAGATTCTTAATGAGATCGAATTGCTAGACTTCCAAAAACCTTCCTCCTGGAAGGCCCACTTATTATTTCAGGGCTGCTATTCCTTTCTCTGAATTTTTTCCTCTCCCAACTCCCACAATACTTGTCATGGAACTCTGTGCTCACAGCTCCTGTCTCCTTCTGCCTGGCCCCTCCCAGGGTAAATTGGCTTTGTAAACCTTCTGTTTGTTTTCTGGCCTCTGCCGGTTCACTTCCTAGGCATCCGCTCTGGTCAGTCTAGGGCCTTAGGGCCTAAGGTCCTAAGGGCTGAGAATGAGGAAAGAGCCAAAGAGGCAAGAGAGAGCAACCTCAGGAGAATGGGGACTGAAAACAATGGGCAGGCAGATGGCAGCAGGGCTCCCAGGCACAGCCCTATGAACTGTGCTCGGCACATCTCTGGGACGGACCCTTCCCGCCACCAAGCCTGTGTGGTGACACAACACTTCTAGAGTTGTGCTGGGCACAGCTATTTGCAGAGGCTGGGCGTAGGAAGCAGCCCTAGGAGAAACAGACACAGCCTGCAGCACGGAATGAGACTCCTCAGGGCAGCTCTTCCCAGCCAGCCCTCTTGAGAGGGCTTTGGAGGGGCAGGAGCGGCTGCCTGCCTGGGCCCGGGAGCATCTCTGACGTGAAACCTGCTAAGGGGTTCTGCGAGTCCCATTGATCCTGAGAAACTGAACCAATAACATAGATACAGATACATAGCAATAGACTTGTGTTGAAGAATTGGCTCACGTGGTTACGCAAGCTGAGAAACCCCATGGACCTGTCACCCACCACTGAAGCACCAATGTCCAAAGGCAGGAGAAGAGGGTGTCCCAGTGTATGCAGAAAGCAAATGTGCCCTTCCTTCCTCCGCCTTTTAATTCTTCGTGGATCCTCAATGGACTGGATAATGCTCACCTATGTTAGTAAGGTGAATCTTCTGCACTCATCTATCTGCTTCAATGCTGATTGCTTCTGGACCTACCCCTGTAAACGCACCAAGAAATAATGTCTGACCAGCTATCTGGGCATCCCATAGCCCAGTCAAATGGATACAAACCAACCATCACAGGGGCTTTCTGACGTACTCAGAAGCTAGGCTTCCTTTCCAGGAGTTCCTCAACTGCAGAGGGACACGTGACGCTGCCACTGGTGAATGGCCACCCTCATTCACAGAGCTTCTGTCAATGGGCCCTAGCCCCAGCCACAGGCCTGAGGGACAGGGTCACAGAAAGTCCAGCCCTGTGCACAGAAAGTCCTCAAGTGGATAGGACAGGAAACTCTGGGCCCTACACAACACAGGTGCCAAAAGAGGAAACTCCCCTAGGATTGACACCACAAGAATTCAAGGCCTGGAACCCCCACATTGCATGAGGTTTGGTGATGTGAATCACCATCACAGAATTATTGCTTTATAAGGCATTTCAAGTTATTTCTGGGTGCTGATGTGGCTGAGGATATTCAAGTAGTCAGCCCACATTTCAATGTGTCTCTAGACAGCTAACAGCTCTTTACACCTGGGCTCCCCAAACCCCAGGATTTTGGGGGTCCTTCATGAAATTCAGGGGAAGGGATGGGTTGTATATCTACTTATCTGCATCAAAATTGCATTCCTCAACTTCACACCTACTTTGGAAGTAACCCAAAGTACAAGGAACGTCTGTGAAGTCTGTCGTCACCCGAACCCACTCTGAGCTACTCCATCGTCCAGCCCAGAGGTAGGGTGTTGGCCAGGAAGAGGGTGCCAGAAGTGACTGCACATGAGATGCATCCGGCTCCTGCTCTTCCCTAGCAACCTGACCTTGAGTTAGTAACTGAACACTCATTGGCACATCTAAAGGATGCAGTTATAATGCACATGTGCCGTATGGTTGGTGTGAAGGCTGTGTGAGACAGCACATGTAAAGTGCTTGGTGTAATACATTTGGCTGCTGTTATTAATGGGTCCCACAACTCAGAATGGTCTGCATCTCTCACTCAGCAAGGCTGGGGAGGGGAGGAGAAGACACCGTGGGCTTTGCCCCTGCTGGGGTCAGGACAGAGTGCAGGACCTGGAGACAGAGGCTACTGGAGCTGCTCTGGTTACCAAGGCCCAGCAGAGCAGTCCGGCCCCTCCCAGCCAGGCTGGCCCACAGGTCCAATCGGAAAGGCACACTTGGGAGATTTTGTTGTAGAAAATGAGGCCCCAGGCTCAGAATTTGGAAGACTGTGGCTGACCATCAGTGCTCTGCCAGACTCCTTACCTTCTGGGGGTATTTGCACCCCAGCAGCCTGCATCCAGGTCCCTAGGCAGCCCCCTCTGAGGTATGGCCTCGGAGCCACACTGGCCTGGCAACTCCCCCTGACTCCTGCAAGGAAGCCTTGCAGGCTGAGATGGCATCTGACCTGTCACAGTGCCCAGAGGATCAGAGACGTGTCAAGGGCAGGGCACACCTCTGCCACTGGTAGGCCTGTGGGTCAAAGTTCTTGGATTGCTGGCCACACAAACAGACTTTGGAGAAGTTCCGAGAAACAAAGAGAATGCATTGAGAAAGGTTTAAGGAAGTCCCCAGAGCTGACAGGGTGGCAGGGAACTGGCTAGGAAAAGAAAGTATTAGGAATTGAATGGAACCCCCAAAGGCTGTATGTTGAACCCTTAACCTCCAGTATCTCAGGATTGACCTTATTTGGAAATGCAGTTGTTGAAGATATAATTCATCAAGATGAGGTCATTAGGGTGGGTGCTAGTCCAAATGACTGGCGTCTTATAAAAAGGGGCAATTTGGAGGCAGGCTCCTCAGTGAAGAATGACAGCACAAGGACATGAAGATGGCCATCCGCAACCAAAGAAGAGGCCTCGGGTCACCTTGATTACAGACTCCTGGACCCCAGGACTGTGCAACAATAAAATTTCTGTTGTTTATGACACTCAGTTTAGCCCCTAAAAAGGAACTCGGTGGGAAACCAAGGAGCTCAGGGAGGGGCTTGCATCAGGACAGCACAGAGGGGTTAGGTGAGAGCAACTGCTTTTGACTTTGTGTCCTTCTGTCCTAGGATTTGGGAGAGAGAGAGAGAGAGAGAGAGAGAGAGAGGAGAGAGGAGAGAAATCAAGAGAGAGAGAGACAGAGACAGAGAGAAAGAGATTGAGAGACACGGGGGGGGCTAGATCTGGTTACCCATCCCACCAGGCTGTGCCAGTGTGGAGAGATAATGCCCTGTGAATGATATGGGTGGTCCCTTGTCTCCCTTTTTCTTTTGCTGTTTTCTTTTTGTCTCTTTTTCTGTGGCACAGGCATTTTTTAATTTTTTGCCCTGAGACAGGGTCTCACTGAGTTGTTCAATCAGGGCTTGAACTTTAGATCTTTCTGCCTCAGCCTTGCAGAGTGCTGGAGTCACAGGCGTGGACCATCACACTCAGCCGGTGGCTTTCTTTTTGAAATGTGCACAGGATAATCCAACGGATGACACTAGCTTAGGCAGCAAGGTGTCCATGCCCAGCTCGGCCCAGCTGCTGGGCACTGAGGCCCTGTGCACTGTGTTGTCTCCTCATCTCCTGGGCACCAGTGGCTCTCACCCCAGGTATCTCAGGGGCTTCACAGTGCAGGAGGCCCGACCAGGCTGCCTATGGAGAGACATTCTCCCGAGTGGCCCCTGTGCCTAAGGTGGAGCTGGTCACGTCACCTGCAGATGCTTCACCTTCTATGAGGCTCATCACGCCCTGAAGACCACTTTGTTTGGAGCTCGGTGAGGCAGAGCGCCCCCCACCCAAGGCTCTGAAAGGCTGAGTGACTTGTCTTGGGACTCAGTGATCAGAGTTCGGACTTCCCACTCCGCTGCTCCAGGTAGGGAAGGCTGCAACTTCCTCAGGAACTGCACATGGGGAGGAGAGAAAGTGCAGGTCCATGAAAAACAGCTCGGTCCGTGATGAAGGGGATAAATTCATTCCTTCACTCCCTCACTCCTCCTTTCCCAGGTCCAGGGGGTGTACTCCTCCTTGACTTCTGAGGAAAAAATGCATTTTGAATCTTCTTGATTTTTTTCTCAAAGTGTTTATGTCTTTAAAAGCTGTTTACGATCCTTGACATCCAGCAAACCTCATTTGTCTATAGAGCAGAAAAAGGAAACCCAAAGGCTTGGGCAGATACCTTTGGATTCGAATCTGTCTGAGGACTTAGCAGTCCAGTGAGAGGGGCAGGTCTCTCAGGGACCAGACTCTCCAAGTCAGAGCCAACAAGACCCGCCCTCCAGCCGTCAGTGGGCAGCACAGGTTTGGGAGAAGAAGGGCGGCTCTCTGTGGAAAAGCCAGTGCCTTCTCCAGCTGCTGGAACCAAGGTGGCAGGGTCTTGAAGACCCTCTCCTCCCAGCAGGAAGTGCTGAGCCTGACCTCAGCCCCCGAGGCCCTCTGGCCCGTGCTTGGTTCCAAGAAGCTTTTCTCTGCTGGCAAGAACTCTCTCCCTCCATAGAGAACTATTAAGACCATTTGTTCAAAAGTGTGGTTCAACTCTGATATTTCTTGCTTAATTTTTTTTTTTGTCTAGTTTATCTACTTGTGACAGTATGGCATTGAGGTCTCTCTATGGATAATTGTGTTGATATTTATCTGACCTTTTATGTCCAGTAGTATATATTTTATGAAGTCAGGTCCACCAGTATTTGGTGCATATATATTTACAACTGTTATCTCCCCCTGTTCAATTGTTCCCTTAACCAATATGTGCTAATCTTCTTTGCCTCTTCTGATCAGTTTTGGCTTCACATCCACTTTGCCTGAAAATAAGACAGCTGCTCTGCTTGTTTTTGGGCTTCTACTGTGTGAAATATGGTTTTTCATTCTCTGATTTTTTAGTCTATGAATTTCTTTTTGGATTAAATATGTTTCTTGTATGTTGCTTACTGTTAATTTTATTTTTTTAATCCAATCTCCCAATCTATGTTTGGAGAGTTGAGACCATTCACCTTGAGAGTTACTACTGAAAGGTATGGATTTGTTTGTGACATTTCATTATTTTCTCCATTCTATAGGTTGCCAGCTATTCTGCAGACAGAAGACTAATGTCTAAAATACATAAAGAACTCAAAAAATTAGACCCCTAAAATAAAAGAACCAATCAAACAATGAGCAACTGAAATGAATAAACATTTGTCAGAAAAAGTACAAGTATCCAATAAATACATGAAAAAAATGTTCAACATTTCTGGCCATTAGAGAAATGCAAATACCAACAACACTGAGATTTCCTCTTATTCCATAAAGAATGGTCATCATCAAGAAATCAGAAAACAACAAATTCTGGCCAGGGGCTGGGGGTTGGGGGGAGGACCCTTCTACATTGCTGATGAGAATGTAAACTAGTACAACAACTATAGAAATCTGTGTGGAGATTCCACAAAAACTAAAAAGAGAAATTCCATTTAATCCAGCTGTTCCCCTTGTAGGTAGCTTCTTGAAAGAGTTAAAGACATCATATTACAGTATGATAATCATACTCATGTTTATAGCAGCACAATTCAAAATAGCTAAATCTTGGATGCAGCCTATATGTCCATCAACAAATGAATGGATAAAGAAAATGTATTTATACACAATAGAGTACCACTCTGCTGTAAAGAAGGATAAACTTGAGTCATTTGTAGGAAAATGGATATACCTTGAGACCGTAATGTTAAGTGAAATAAATCCAACACACAAGCTTAAATATTTATGGTTTCTCTTACATGAAAAACCCAAAATATAATAATTAAAGACCAAAATAAAAGATAATAGGAAAAGGAGATCTTTTGCAAATGGAAAGGGAAACAAGAGATAGAAGGAGGAAAGAGAGAGAAGGGAAAGTAAAAAGAATTAAGATATGGGGGCCGGGGATTTAGCTCAGTGTTTTCACTGCCTGCTGTGCAAGCGCAAGGACCCAAGTCTGATCCCTGGTACCAAAAAAAAAAAAAAAAGAATTAAGATGTGTTATGTACGTGTACCAACTCCCCATGATGAACGTAATCATTATGTACTGCAAACATGAACTAATAAAGACAAAACTAAATTTAAAAATAATTTTTTTAAATACCTCTCTCTATACTGAGAAACACGCATGGTTTCAAGGTCACCAGTCATTGCCTGTTCCCCCAGAGTATCTGCAGAAAGAGAAGACAAAGAGGACATGCCTTAGTCTGTGTGGGCTCCTATGACAAAACACCTTGGACTGGGTAACTTATAAGCAACAGAAATGTACTGCTCACAGTTCTGGAGGTCAGGAACTCCCAGGTCATGTGCCAGCAGGTTCAGTGTCTGGTGAAGGCCCATTTTCTCCTAGATGGCACTTTCTGGCTGGATCCTCACGTAGTGCAAGGGGCTACCTGACTCTTAAGAGTCTCTTTTATAGGTCACCAATCTCATTTCAGGCCCCATCCTCAGGTCCTAAGATGTCCCAAAAGTCCCATCTCCTAATGCTATCACATCAGGGGTTAGGTGTCAACCTATGAATGTGGAGGGACACAAACATTCAGGCCACAGCAGGTGTAACCCATGACACCTTCAGCTGTGCCTGGCCCTCACAGGCCTCCCATGTGTTGCCAAGTTAGGTGGGTGCTTCCTGGTCTCCTCCCCCACAACCCAAGGCTTGGGATCAGTTCCAGGATTCCTATGCCATGCATTAAGGAATATGCTTCATTGGAGAAAGGAGCAGAGAGCAGGGCCAAAGTGCGGTCAGAGAAGAGGAGCCCAGGTTCCCTGACTGTCCCACCAGGTAGGAGCACCTCAGCCTGGGCTCTGCTCAGCTTGCAGGCTCATCTGGGTTTCGAGGACAGAAGCCTCCCCATAGGCCTCCTTTCCTGCAGGGAAACCTCAAAAGCTGATGTGATGGGGGGAGAAGGGGGATGGGTACCTGGCCCAGCCTGGGCCAGGCGGCTGGATTTGGGGGCACAGCCAAGGGCCAGAAAATGTGCATTCTCGCCTAAGGAGCCACAGCAGACTCTGTGATGTCCCTTTCCCTGGAGAGTTGGGGTGGGGGGCAAGTGATAGGATACTCTGCAATCCTGTCACTTTGCATTAAAAATATACCTGATTAGCTGGACATGGTGGCACACACTTCTAATCCCAGCTACCTGGGAGGCTGAGGCAGGAGGATTCAAGCTCTAAGTCAGCTTGGGAAACTTAGTGAGACAAAATCAAAAAACAAGGGCTGGGTTGGGGCTCAGTGGTAGAGTGCTTACCTAACACGTGTGAGGCCCTGGGTTCAATGTCCAGTAATGCGAAAAACAAAAAACAAAACCAGAACACCAGACCAAAGCCTGACAGTCAGGCCTGATCCCCAGGCTTCCTTCCCAAGGATAGAAAGTGAAACATTCACAAAGCCATCAGCCCTCAGCAGAATCACAAATTTCATTTTGGGGTCACATAGACACCCCTCCCTGAGGAGCAAGTTAAATTCGGAGTGCTTTCTTTTGACACAGGCGGTAAAAAGGCAAGCCCAGTACAATCAGATCCCTAAAGGGCAGCCCAAGGAGGACTTTTGTTTCATCCTCACTCTTCCTACAAAGCAGAGGGTTTCACAGTCTGTGAGCAGCGTGACACAGCTGACAGCTGTCCAGTAGGAGGACAGATGACGGCTGAGCCAGCCTTGCTGCAGCCACTGCTCAGCACCCTGGCTCTGAGGTGAGCTGAGGTAAACTATTGTGTCTGCTTTGGAATAAAGAGACTGAACAGGATGATCCAAGCCTTGTTCTGAAAGGAACAATTTATTTAAAAATAAACTTTTGTTTGGGAAGAAAAGAAGAGCAAGCAGCTCATGTTTCCAGTGACTTCTAGATTAAACCCTGTGTCCCACATGAAGGCCAGGAGACCCTGGAGCCAAACAGGAAGAGACTGTGTCCGTGGCTCCGTGGCCTGTTAGCTACGTTCTCTCTGCCCAGAGGTGACAGACCCAGACCCCAGCTCTTCCTCAACGCCAGAAAGGCCAGAATAGGAAAAAGGGAAAGCTGTGGGCCGGCAGGAGTGGCTGCAACTGAGAATTCTGCGTGACACAATCCAGACCATTCATTAAGCACCAGCATCCCACTGCTTAATCCTAGGAACAACTCCATGAGGTAGATACTGGTTTTAATCATCTGGATTACACAGGTAAAATTTTAAAAACCTGTGACAATGTCTGCTTAGGGGTGAATAGATAAACAGTGGTACATCCAGACAATGGAATCCTACTTGGTGCTAAAAGGAAATGAGCTGTTAAGCCACAAACAGACACAAGGAACCTTCAGTGGATGTGGTTAAGCAAAAGAAGCCAACGTGGAAAGGCTACAGCCCACAGGACTCCAACTATGTGACATTGTGGAAAAGGCAAAGCTGTGGAGACAGCAAAAAGACCAGTAGTTTGCAGGGGTGGGGGTGAATGGGCAGGTAGGGAGGTTTTTTGTTTGTTTGTTTTTGTTTTGTGGTACTGGAGATCGAACTCAGGTCCTTGAGAACTCAGGTTCTTGCGCTTGCGCAGCAGGCGAAACCACTGAGCTAAATCCCCCGCCCATTACATAGTATATTTAATACTCATGTCACACACAGGTAACTACATGCCAGCTATCGTTATGTATATAATTCACTTAATTTTTATAACGCTCCTATGAGGTAGCTATTATTAGTAGTAACGCTATTTTACAGATGGAGAAACTGGGGACAGGGAGGTTAACATCACACAGACAGTGCTGGGCTTTAGACCCGGAGAGTCTGACTCCAGGCTATGTATGTGTAACTGGTATGGAAGGACGGTGCTGCCCCCTGGACCAAATAGATACTTAGAGGTGACCTCAAGGAGCTGTAGAGCTTGATGGGAGCGGTTGATTTGATCAGTCGTTTTTGTTTTGGACTCGCCCAATCGAAGAGGCTTGTGAAGTTTTCAAACTGAGAAAACTATGTTCCAGGAAGTGGAGAGTTGGGATAAAAACGATCTACAGGAAGCTCTCCAGAGCATGGCTGCTGCTGTCAGGGTCAGGTCCTCTGCGGGCCTCACTCCTCAGCTGTGTCCTCCAGGCTGCTCCCTTCACCAGTATTAGCTAAGAAAACTCACTTGGCCCCCAGCGCTCTTCCCCTGGCTTAGAGGAGAAAGCACCGGAAGTATCCATGTGCAGCCACGTCTGGGGTCTTCTTGGCTCTGTTAGGGGGATTCACAGAAATGTGCAGCCTCCTCTTCAGCGCCTTCACTGCAGGATGAGTTGGCAGCACAAGGGGCCCAGGACACCACTCACCTCCCACGTCTGTCCCCACCCCGGCCCTGTGCCAGCTGCTGCTGTCCCCAGCACAGAGGTGTGGGGGTGGAGTGTCTTCAAGGAGCCAGGCAGAGGTGACCTCCAAGGACTCGCCAGCTTCCGGCTTCCGGTTTCCAGGTCCCACCCCTGGGGCGGCTGTGCTGGCACAGGTATAACAAGCCTGGGCCTGGGCCAGACAGCAGCTCCCTGCTCCATCCCCAAGACTCCAAGGTAGCTGCAGGGTGGGGGTGTTGGAACCCACATTCAGACCATGGCAGTGGAAAAGGCAGGCTGAGGGGTGTCCCCGAGGTAACCTGAGCCTGCTGACTCCCTAGGGTGCACTGTGGCCTCCCAGGAACAACCGTTGCTACCTCTGCTCAGGAACCACACTCTGACAATCAATGCCTTCCTTCCTGTGACCTTCCTGAGGCCTCTGAGGCATGGTGCTGTTCCAAGTGACCGCTCAGGTTTGCCACCAGCCAGGCTGAGAACCCCAGGGCCTTGCATTCCCCTCCTAGCACTGTGCTGGCCAGGTCAGCAAAGGCCACTGGAAGCTGACAGCACAGGCCCCAGAGGGCCCAGGCCTCTGACACAGATCCTGGTCTCTGTACACACACAACCTCTGCCCTGCAGACTGCTGACAAGCACTGCCTGGGTTTGGGGATAAACCCAGACAATCAGTGCCATGGATTCCCAGCTCCTAGGGACATCCCGACACCTGCCTAGGGCCACCCTCTGGCAGGCACCCCAAATGGAGGCCCTCAAATAGGGCAGGGGCAGGCAAGAGGTCTACAAAGGGCTTTTTGGTTTTTATTTTTTATTATTCGGTACCAGGAATTGAACTCAGGACCTGCGCTTGCCAGGAAGAGGTGGTGCCGCTGTGCTATATCCCTGGCTGTTTGTTTTTTGAGACAGAGTCTCACTAAGTAGTTTAGGCTGGCCTCAGTTCACTATGTAACCCAGGCTGGCCTCACACTCATAGCCTCAGCCTCCCGAGCCCTACCTCCTCATAGCCATACCCACCTGGCTCAGCCTCCCACGTACTAGGATTCCACCACGCCCAGAAAGGGCTTCCTGAGCCAGCTAATATCAAGACTAGACCTACAGCTGAGGCACAAGCAAACACTCCTCAGGGTATCCCAGGTCCAGACTAGGGCACTGACTGCAGAGAGAGGCTGGGCCAGCGTTCGAGGGAGTCAGCACTGGAGAGATGGAGCCAAGGCACCCGGGCAGCCCCACCCGACAGGGGTCCCTTCCCAGAGCCGACATGGCCCCCTGACTTCCAGGCAGGACGTTCCCTACTGTCCCCTCTCCTCTTTGCCACCTCTTCCCTTCACTGTACACTTCCCATACAGAGAAGGCCTTTGCACATACAAAGAGCTGGGAGGCCTCCTTGGTGTGCAGCCCCGGCCTGGATTTTGTCTCTGTGTCTTAGTCTGGACTCTGAACCCAGGTGTGGAATGAAGCTTGGGTAGTGGGCAGGTGCTGTGGTGTTCACCTATAGAGAGAGTGTCCCCAAGGACACTGGTCACACTGGAAAGATGGTGCCCGATAACCAACTTTCCTATGTGTAATCCTTGCCTACGTGGAAGACTCTGATTTGCCCTCGATTTCCACTTCATGTGGAAGCAAAGGAGACTGCCCCTCCCTTGGGCTCCATCTGTTGAGTACTTTCGCATAGTGCCCAGCCAGTGACAGCCCCTTAATGCTCACTGTCAACGGAATAATCTATGGGCCTGTGCCAACTACCAAGATGCTGCCAATTGTTTAATTTTTAAAAGGAGTCAAAAATTCAGGGGTGTGGTGGCGCACACGTGTGACCCCTCACTTGGGAGGCTGAGGCAGGAGGATCACCACGAGTTCGAGGCCTGCCTGGGCTACACAGTGAATTGAAGGCCAGCCTGAGCTACAAAGCAAGACTCTGTTTCAGAAAAAGAAAAACAAAATTAGAACACTGAATGTCTATGGCCAATTCTTATTCAAACACAAAGAGGTGCATGGTTTATTAGTATGAAATCAGCTCCTCTCTGACACTGCTGATAAATACCAAGGTATTTGCCTCAAAATTTAACTTGAAAGGGCTGCCAAATTACAGCTCAGCCCTGATCTCACTCTGACCCTGTGCAGACTGTGTGAATGTGGGGTTTGAATGGACAGTTTTCTACATGGCTTTTGCTGCTTTTTATTTTTTTATTTTTAATTTTTTTTTTGCGGTACCGGGGATCGAACTCAGGACCCTGAGTTTGTGAAGCAGGCACGGTGCCACTGAGCTAAACCCCCAGATGCTGCTATTTATTTATTTATTTATTTATTTATTTATTGGTACCGGGGATTGAACTCGGGTCCTTGAGCTTTCAAGCCAGGCGGTGAAAACAGTGAGCTAAATCCCTTAGCTCAGTGGTTTCACCGGCTGCTGCTATTTAGAAGAGCCATAAACAACCCCATCAGCTAGAAAAGGGTGGGCGCCACTGGCAGGGATAAAGCTCCAGAGCCGCCCGAAGGCTCTGCACCCTCTCCTTCGCTCCATCCAAGACTCTCCCCTCTCGGCTTCCCCCGGTCACCTTGGCACCTGTCTATACTGAGATCCAACTGTTTCCCTAATCACCTCCACCCCCAGGATTAGGATAATAAATATGAAACTACACAAAAGTTAGGAGTTCAAGAAAACAAGACTGCCCTGCAGGGGACTGTTTCCCGGATTCCCAGGGCTCAGATCCCTGATACAAAATGGTGTGTGTCTGCCTATGACCTACACGCCTTCCCGTACACTCAGTCAGCTCTAGATTACTCACAGTACCGAATACTGTGTAAATGGCACGGACATCGTTACACTGCACTGGTTAGGGATTAATGACAAGGAAAAACAGCCTACACGTTCAGTAAGGATGCCACCACCGGGGCCTTACCTACGTGCCGGTCCGCAGCTGGCTGAATCTGCGAATGCGGATCGCGTGTTAGGGAGGTGAGCGTCAGCGTACTTAACGCCTTACGTGTGAGGAGCGCTAACAGCGGTAGCCAGTACGTACTAGTAACTTGCTGTCTCAGGTATTCCCTGTACCAAGCGTATAAGGAAAGTACTTTTAGCCCCACTCTATGTAAGTTTAGAAACTGAGGCCGAGAGTGTTTAGGTATCGTGTCCGAGGTACACGGAAGGGTCAGACTGCAGGCATCCATGGGCCTCTCTACTGGCCGCTGCTTGGCTCCTACCACGCCCCGGAGCTGGGGGATGTAGGCCCTGAGTGTCAGCTCCCCCCATGCTGTTGCCGCTTCACAGAGGCCAAAGCTGGGATGGGGCTGCAGGGTAAGTGTTGGGCCTCGCCCTCAGGGTCTCCCTGCCCATCTCCTGAGCGCTGGCCGGCGCGTTACATAAAAGGATTATGAAACCAACCCGCGGGCGGCGGTCCGGCTAAAAATAGAAGCGCAGTTCGCAGCCACAGCGAGGCCCAGAGCCATCTAGTGGTATGAAGTTATACCTGCAGTCCCAGCCGGTCTGCTCCCGGAATGATGGCTGAAAAGTTCTCAATTGTGAAACTTTCGTACGTACCTATATTGGGACTCTGAGTTACATTGCTTGGAAAGAAAACAGAGCTACAGCTTTTTTATTTGGGGGATTGCAATATTTTTTCCATCTGTACTAGAGGTTGAACCCTGGGCCCTTGCACATATTAGGCAAGTGCTCTACTACTAAGCTACACCCTAAGCCTTTTTTATTTACAGTATTTCGAAACAGAGTCTTGCTAAGTTCCCCAGGCTGCCCTCAAACTTTCTTTCTCCTGCCTCACCCAGCCCAGTACCTGGGACTATAGTTGTGCACCACCACGCCCAGGTACAGTGTTATCTTTAATGAGTACATAAGCTGACCTTAAGCCTGTTTCCTCCAAAGTTTTAAACATACATAGTTGTATATGGTGTGTAACACAGAAAATCAGGATTTTCTTTATGAACCTCGACATAATATTCATCTGATGTGCAACCTTTTGATGTTATTAGATTTGTTGTCAGTTTGATAATTAGTACAATTGTTCTTACAGGTTAAAGTATATTGACTGAGCAGAATATGTTTTTGTTTTTGGTACTGGGGATCGAACTCGGGACTTTGCACTTGGGCACTCAGCGGAACCACTGAGCTAAAAATCCCCGGCCCCAGAGTATGTTTTAAAAATTAACCCAAGTTCCTCTCCCCTGCCTCCTCACTCGTGTATCAGTTAGGGTCTCTTTCAGGCTCATTACTTCAGAGGAGAAAAATGAAAACTTGATTCTTTAGGGACCATAAAGGATTTAGGACATAAGCTATTTGTCTATTTTTAAAATAAACTTCTTTTTGAAGTATAAAGGCATGAAGTTCAGATGTCATAAATGATAGTGTGGTGCTATCCCCAGTGAGCTCACATAGGTGTCAGTCAGCTCAGATTCAAGACTTTGCAGCCCCTCCCCTTCCGGCAGCACCCTAGCTTCTAGACGTCTAGTGCTGGAGATGAGCACTTCCTGTCCAATAAAAGGTTGTACAAGTGGAGTTACTTAGTGTGTATCCGGTTGTGCTTGTTTGCTTTTGCGTCACATTGCATTTGTGAGATTCACCTGTGTCATTGCATGTGGCTATGGTTCATTTTCATTTGATGTACAGAATTCCATAGTGTGAGCATTGATTTATCTCCAGGGACACTGAGTTGTTTCTAGCTGAGGGAGAGAGAGGAAGGGAAGGGGATTTTTAAAAGATCTAAGATGTTGGGCCAGGGATTTAGCTCAGTGGTTCCGCTGCCTGCCTCACAAGTGCACGGACCCGAGTTCAATCCCCGGTACCAAAAAAAAAAAAAAAAAAGATCTAAGATGTGTTCTGTAGATGTATCAGCTCTCTGCAATGAATGTAATCAGTATGTACTAATACAAAAAATCTTTTCAAAATAAAAAAAAATACTGTCACAAACATTCTCCTTTCGTACACAGATTCATTTCCTAGGGGATAATACTAGGGGTGGACTTGCTGGGTGGTCCCGCAGACAGATATTGGTTTAACCTTGGGAGATCCTAGCAAACTGTTTTCCAAAGAGGCTCTACCATCTCCACCAGCAAATTGGGTGGAGGGTCCAGCGAGGAGTTTTGTTCCCCCTGAAAGAAAACCACGCAGCCAGGCAACATCCCACATACCTGTGCCTTGACGTATGGAAAGCTTCCCATTGCTTAGCCAAAAACTGAAGGAGTGGGTGGGCCAGAAAGTTCCAAACAGAGTGTGCCCATTTTGCCTCCTCAGTAGAAGGGAAATGCAAACTAGAATTAAGTTGGATTATAGAAAATGATGAAAACAGTGTTTTTAAGTGCTTATAGTTGTGAATTGAGATGTATGATACCTGCTTCCCACATAGAGGGAAAAAAAACCCAGGACTTTTAATTAAGAATTCTAAGATATTTTGAAGAAAAGTACCCCACTTCCTAGTAGATAAATGTGGGTGGGGGAGATAGCTTGTGTACTAGGGTTCTAGATGGAATAATGGGTCACAGACTCCAAATAGCTAATTTTCGGAGTGATGGGTAGAATGGGCAGAAACCAGCAAGGGACCATGCAGTACCCTGAGGCTGAGCAAAGCAGGAGAGTTACGCTGGTCCGGCAGGGCTAGGGAGGGCGCTCAAGGGAGGGCTCTGTGGCCTGCAGCACACTGCGGGCAGCAACTCGCATCTCCATCGGACTCCAGGAAAGCTAACCCTAAGAAGCGGAGCCGGCCTGGGTCCCAAGCAGGGAGCAAAAGGCTAAGACTGGAGTCAGAAAACTCTGTCACAGTCACGCCTACATCTCACTGGAGCAGCCGCCCAAACTCATGGACGAATGCCTAACCGCCTTCCTGCTCTCTCCGACTCTGGCTCTGCTTCTGTCTCACAGTCTAGGTTTGTTCACTCATTATTCAAGGTATAGCCAGCTTTTTTATTGTAAAAGGAATATATACTTATTTTTGAAAATACATAAAAGTATGAAGAAAATAATGATCATCTAAATTCTGCCAACCAGAGGTGATGATTGTTAATGCTGTGATCTGCATCCCTTTATATATCTTTTCTACACGTTTGTATATATATTTGAGAAATGAATTATACCACGAAAAGATGTGACACTCAGTAAATTGCACAACTCTTTCCATGTCAGTATAAAAATATGTCATTATTTTTAGTGGGTGCATAGCATTTTATTTTATAAAGAAATCTTACTAACCTTTTAAAATTTATTTTTATTATAGTTGACAAAATATATATAGTATACAACATGATATTTTGATATATATATATATATATATACACTTTGTAAAAGGGTTAATCAAGCTGATTAACATATCAGTCTCCTGACATACTTGTTTTTGTTGGGACAACATTTAGACTGAGTCTCAGTAATTTATAAGCATACATTATATTAATAGTAACTATCTGGGTCAAGGATTTAGCTCAGTGGCACCACACCTGCCTCGCAAGTACAAGGTCCCGAGTTCAATCCCGGGTACCACAAAATAAAAAAAGTAACTGTCATCACTCTGCCACACAGTAGGTTTCTCAAACTCATTTCTCCAGTCTAAAGGAAACTGGATGTTGTGAACAACATCTCCCCATTTCCCCTATCCCTCAGCCCCTGGCAACCGCCATTCTGTTTAAATTAGTTTCACTTTTCCAGGTTCCACGTAAGGTAGGATTATTATGTAATATTTGTCTCTCTGTGTCTGGCTTATTTCACTTAGCATAGTGTCTGTTATCCAGGTTCATCAATGATATCACAAATGACATGATTTCCTTCCTTTTAAAGACTGAATAGTGTTCTTGTGTGCATATACGTTATATGCGTGTGTGTGTGTACACACACATAGCTACCCACTTATCTGTATTTTTTCTTTATTCATTCATTTATTGATGGATTCTTAGGTTGATACCACATCTTGGCTATTGTGAATAAAGCTGCAGTGAACACTGGAGTACAGATGTCCCTGCGACACACTGATGTCTATTCCTTTGGGTGTAAACCCAGTAGTGGCATTGCTAGATCATAGAATGGTTCTATTTTTAACTTCCATATCATTTTCCTTCAGGGCTATACTAATTTGTGTTCCCACCACCATGTACAAGAATTCCTTGTCTCCGCGTCTTCCCCAACAATTGTTCACTTTTTGGTAATAGTCAGTTCTAACAGGCATGAGGAAGTATCTCACTGTGGTTTCAGTTTCTGCTTTACTGATGCTTATGTGACGTTTAGCACTTTCTCTTAAAAAGTCACTTTTTTTGAGGGGCACATAGGCGGTGTCTAATTTTTTGCAACTGAAAACAATGGTAAACATCCTCGTTTACAGATTTTGTTCGCCTGTCCAATTATTCCTCTAGGAGAGTGGTTTTCAAAGTGTATCTATCCCCTGGGGTCCCTTGGGGTTCCTTCAGGGGTGAGATGTGGGTTGGGAACCAGAGCACCAGCCCTAGACATGGCTTAGCAATTGCAGCTCTGCTTTCTCTGCATCATGGCATGAAAAAAGAGATCCCTGGAACTGGCAGCTGGAGACCCAGTGCCTTAGGGTGTGTCACAGAAAAAAATTTGAGTTCAAAGATGTGTACATTAAAGATTTTAAACATATTCCCAAGTGACACTCCCCATTCTTGCCAAAACATGTGTGTGTCTATATTCCACCATATCGATGCTTTCCATTTATACTGATCTAATGGCCTAAATATCATTCTTTTAAATTATATTTCCTTGACTAAGAATTGCTTTCATTTCCTTTTGCTGTTGTACAAATTGCCACAAAGTTGTTGGCTTAATACAATACATATTTATTACTTCACAAGGCAGGTTGGAAGTCCAAAATGGCTCTCAGGCTGAAATCCAACAGGTTTAAGGTTACATTCCTCTCTAGAAGCTTGAGGGGAGGATCCGTTCCCTGGCCTTCTCTGGCTTCTACATAGCAGCTGCCTGTAGTCCTTGGCTTGTGACCTCAGCTTGAAAGCCTGCAGCTGCAGCCCTGCGACCTCTGCCTCCGTACTCTCAGCCCCTTCTCAAATGCAAACTCTTTTGCCTTCTCTCCCTTTAGGGACCCTTGTGGTCACCCTGGGCTCACTGGACAATCAAGGACAGTCTCAACATCCTTGACATAATCGCCCCTGCAAAATCCCTTGTGTTACGGAAGTTAAGTAGTCACAGGTTGTGGGAATCAGGACCTGGACAGATTTGGGGGCATTGTTCTTTCACAGTGATGACAGAGAATACGTCCCATTTATTGACAATTTGTAATTCTTCCGTAAGTTATCTCTCTGGGTCCTTTGATCATTTTTCTGTTGGGATATTTTTATTTTTCTAGCTGATTTGTCTTAAATTGTTTTAGTATTTGGGGGTTATGAACCTGCCGCCTAACATCTATGTTTGCAAATAGATATTTCACATTTCTGGTCTTTAGCTTTCCTTAAACTGAGTACTAATCTGCTCTGGCTGCCATGATCAAATGCCACAGACTGTGTAGCTTCAACAATAGAGATTTATTTTCTCCCTGGTCTGGAGGCTGGAAGTCTATGATCAGGACACCAGGGCCGCAGGTTCCTCTGTGGCCTCTTCCTGGCTGGCCCAAGGTCGCCTTCTCACTGTGGTGGCATGGTGGGGAGAGAGGGAGCCCTCTGATGTGTCTTCTTGTAAGGACAACGGTCCTATCCTGAGGGCCTGGGGACCGCAGATAACCTATGACCTCCCAGAGGCCCCATCTCTGAATATCATCACATCGGGGCTCAGGACTTCAACCTATGAAGGGGGAGGCACAAGCATTCAGCCCATTACAGGTTAAATGGAAGATTTTTGGACTTCTAAAGTTTAACTTTTCATAACCTTGCAGACAGGTTGTGCCTGAACCCTTCAGTAAGGAGGAATCCATCAGTGATGTCTAAGCTGGCTGGGCCTGGGGCACAAGGAAGAGAGGACACAGAGGCCAGAAGTGCCCAGGGTCAGCTTTGCCCCTTGGGGGATGCTCCGATATTTGGGGATGGGGATAGAGGCCAGCTTAGGCTACAAGCTCCCTGTGTGACCTTGGATAAGGTCCTTGTCCCTCGGAACAAGTTTCTCCTTTAAATGGATGTGACAGTAGCTACATGAGCCACTGTAGGAGGGGCATTGAAGCAGGGGCCTGGCCCTTGGTCACCATGAGGTGCAGCCTTGGAATCATGGCCCCCACGTGGCCAGGTGTGATGGGTGACTCGGGTGGAGTGGTTGTGAAGAGGGGAGAAGGGCCAGCGACTGGGGACAGCATTGGAAGATAGGAGGGCACGCAGCTTTCCGCAGGGACCCTGCCCAACTGTGATTTGCCTAGCTCACCCAAGAGGATGGCGGGAGGCTGCCCTGGGGTGGGCCTCACAAGGCTAGCAGCCTACTGGGCCCTGAGGTGGCTCTCTGACTAGTCCCCTCTCCAGGATGAAGAAGCAGTGGCCGTGTGCCTGTCGCATCCCTCCGTGGCCCTCCTGTGGCCACCCTGGCGTAGTCTGTCCTCTGCTGTAAAATCGTACTCCTGCATCTCCCCAGGCACCACTGGTGTGGCCTCAGTGTCCTTGTGTGTAACTGTACCCACACCTGGGGACCCTGTGAAGAGGAGGAGGTGGGCGTGGGGGGAAGAGACAATGGGAGGCTGCCGCAGTGGAATCTCAAGGAGACACACCCTGAAGGCTTGGGCTGAAGGAGGCCACGGCCCAGGCTCCCAGATCTATCTGCCCTCTAGACCCTTCCATCACCAAGGAGGACGTGGGCAGGACTCAGTCCTGGGGCAACAAGCTGGGCTCAGTTTGGGACACACCGACTCTGGGAACTCAGAGAAGGCTAGGAGAATGAGGACATAGAGGACAAATGCATGACAGAGGGCCAGGGTCAAAGCTGGTGACCCAAGAGAGATGGGTGGAGGGTGGGGAGGAAAAGCCCCAAGGACAGGAAGGAGGCTCATGAACTGCTGTCTTCCAGTCATGGGAGCAGAGCTGAGGGACTCCAAGCCAAAGGAACTGGGGGCCCAGCCCAGCCCCACTCCCAGCTCGCTTCCCTCCCTGACCCATGTGCTCCTCTCTCTCCATCCCCCCTCCACCCAGAATGCCTCCTCTCCATTTCCTGGGCTCGCACCCAGGCCTCAGCCTGCCTAGAACCCCCTCCTTCATTAGCCTCCTTGACACCTGTCATGGTAGGTGGAGGAGCAAGGCGCTGTTCCTGTCCTCCTTTTGTGCCTGTGAGTGTGGGACTCTGTCCCATAGACAGGTGGTCCCCATTTCATGGGGTCTTCACAGAGGGGCCTCTGTCTGAGCCTTCTTGGGAAGCCCAGTAGTGCTTCGCATGCTGGATGGTCTGATGGGATTAGGGCATGATCTGGGCCAGATCGTTCCTAGCTATGGGACATCTAAGCTCGGACCCCCATAATCCTGGAAGCTCAATCCAGCACCCAGGAAAAAAATTCCCCTCCAACTTGAAGGAGAAAGGGGATTCTGTCATCTGCAATTAAGCTTTATGACTGACACAAACTCACTCAGGTTCTGAAATCACCTCTAGTATTGTGCAATTAGACACAGAAAAGCATACAACAAACAAGTACAAGTCACAGGTGACCCACCACTTGGACATAATAGCCATCACATTTTGATTGTCCAGAGACGAGCTTGGATTTTTGTCCATTTTTGCTAGAGTGGAAATGACATAGTTGACATTGCTCTGTGCTAGTCTGCTCTCCCTAACGTGGATGAAAACAATGTCCCAATTGCCTGAGCCTTGGGACCTTGAGCAGCTCCCAGACCAAGAAGGCTCCTCTCCATCCTGAGACCACAATCAAATTCCACCTGCACCCCAGAAGGCCCTTGGGGTCTGGCCTTGCTCACTTCTCTAGCTTTTTGGGGTTCTCATTTTCCCCTGCTCCAGTCACACATTCTATCCCTCACACAGCCAATTCCAGCGTCTTGGAAATTTCTGTATCCTCCAAGTATCCCTCCCCAAGCAAGTCGTGACTTTCTGCCACCTTATTCCATGTACAGGATGCAACCTGAAATTGTCTTACTTGTCTCCTTGCTTACTGTCTGCTTTCCCTAGGGAAATGTCAGCTCCAAGAGAGCAGGAACTGTGTCTTTCTTGTTCATCACTGTGCTCCCTGGTTATTCCCTCTAAAATTGTTCTAGAATTTTATGCATGCACAATGGCAGCAAAACAGTCTCCGTATAGCGTGCCCCACTTGTGTCACCCTTTACAGTTGAGCATCTGGAGTAGTTCCTGATTATAAATAACTCTGCAGTCTCCGTCCCTGCCTCTCATATGCCCACCTTAGCTTAGCGAGTCTTTCCTCGCCCAAGGTTCATAAACATGCACATATGCTTTGTTCTTCAGTTTTTGTGTATTTGTTTTATGTTCAAACTTTAGTCAATCTTAATTCTAACTTGGGTTAAGTTCCGGCTCCTTTGTGGGCCACTTAAGTTACTTTGGCCACCATTTTATTCTCCTTTAAATACAATTTCAGATAGTCTGAAGCACTTAAACCTCTAACCAGAGAGCCCTGGGTCTGCCATCATCTGAATATTGGGCTGCTCCGACTCATTTTATTCCTTCCCTGTCTGTGTTAGTTGTAGAAAACTATTTTTTGCCTTGTTGGAAAATCTATTCATTCAGTAAAGACTAACAACTAAAGCCAACCTTTTTTTTTTTTTTTTTTTTTAAGGAAACATTGATTCTCCTTTATATTTTAGGCCTGAACAGCTTTCCAGGGATAGCAACTTACAATCAACTCATCTGAATGTATATTTATGGCTTTCACATTCCTTTGGATCCTCAAGTTATTTGGTCCTCAAAAGAAATATTTTTTAAAAAACTAAGCATGGACAAAACCTATTTAAATATTTGGGAAAAAAAAACTACTGTAAAAAAACCACTTATGCTCCATCTATCTACATTGTTAATGTCCTGCCCAAGGTCAGTGCTAAGGGTCTGTGCCCCCTTAGTGGGCACTGGGATACAGTTTCAACCAGAGAAAGGGTCTCTAAATGTTGTGATGAGTAATTAATAGCCGTATGAGACACTGGTGTGCAATGTGTGACTAATTATGAAATAATGGAATACATGCTATATAAAAATATAATTACAAGTGCAAGTATAAAATGGTCTCAATGATTAAATAATTCAATTGGATCAAAATTTCCATTGAATTCAACAAATCTCTCATAAGCCTTTACTGTATGTCTCGTCTTTGTGTTTCCAAGGAATACAAAGTATGCATAGCAACCAAATAATTGTACTGCAAATGTTAATATGTAAGACACATTTGTTAATACAAAAAAGTATATATAGATGCTACCAAATATAGTTTATTTATTTACTTACTTCTTTCTTTATATTGCAGTGCTAGAGATCAAATCCAGGTGGTCCTGCCTGGTAAGCACATGCTCAATCTGAGCTGTGCAGACCTTGAAAATCAAGTTTCCCATCCATAAGCCACACATGTGTTAGATTTTTAATGTGTTTTTAAGTCATGTCACAATAAAGTAAGACTCTAAGTAGGGTAGGGGAAAGGCAGCCTATCCGTAGGATTTTGCTTGGTTGAAATTATACGAATTCTATGAGCGGGAGTGGAAATTAAATACTTTTTATGAAAAATACTTTTCAGCTATAATACTAGTAGTTAAAAGAGAAAGGCAATACAACTTCATAAGACAGTTTATTTGTCTGGAATAGTAGTCCTTAAGGATGTATAAAGTTTAGTATCAAAAATGGCTTCTGTAGCTGGGCATGGTGGTACATGACTACAGTCTCAGCACTTGAGAGGCTGAGGTAAGAGGATTGCCATGAGTTCGAAGCCAGCCTGGGCTACATAGCGAGTTCAAGGACAGCCTGTAGTGCGTGAGACCCTGTCTCAAAAAAAACCAAAAAAGAAAGAAAGAAAGTCGGGGGAGCTTTTCCAGCTTGATGGCCCAGGTCTGAGCTCTATCCTGCTTGTCCTTGTGTCACAGCCACTGCCTGCCCCTTGTTTATGTTTCAGCTTTAATACAATAGCGTTCCATTACTCTGCAGGGTGCTGAGAACCAGGAGGAAGTGGGTGAAGAAGGAGTGGGCGCGGCACTTGTGAGCTCACCAGAAGGGGAAGAAGGGAGTGGGGAGAGAAAAGGCCCCAGTGGCCTCTGCGAATTTCAAGATGTGTAACCTTTCCCCAGTGATGATAACTCTGCTGCCACATCTCCCTCCCTTAACTGGTACCGGATGTTGCAGAATTAGACAGAGACCGTTGCTGTCTTGTGGGAGAGGAACATCCTACAAAAGCCAGGGAGAGTCAGTGGCTTGTATACAATTAGCGGTGAACATTTATGCCAGTTACCAGTGTGTGGTCTGTTCAATCAGCCCCGCATTCACACTGCGTTGCAGAGCTGTGAGACAACATCCAGGTCCTTGGTCCTTAGTCCTTGCTTTTTTGCAGCTGGCATGATGTCAAAAGATTTGCTAGCGCCGGCCACTGGAATGACCTCAAGAAGGCAGGGCTTCTTTTCCTGGTTCCAGGGCTTTGCTGCCTTCTGTTCCTATGTTTGGTTGCCAGCAGCAGGTGGTGGGGATGGAGGGACTATGACACTGACCCCCACTGATTTTGGCAGTGCCCCCGTGACTGGATCCCAGTGGCTGCTGGCTTCTCAGCCTTGGCTTGACAGCTCTCTGGAGAGGAGTTTCCTGCCCACCGGTCCAGGCCATGTCCTCTACTCTCCTGTACCTGCAGTGCTGCTTCTTGCGTGGCCAGGCATGGTGGCCTAGCTCCAGGCTAGAGCAGCCCAGCAAATCCTCCGCCATCGAAGCCTTCCAGTGTTCCTTCCTGCGTGCCCTTGCTCACCTCTAGGGGGCTCTTCAGCGCCACTCCTCCCAAAGTGCTATTGCAGCATGGTCTGTGCTGTGTGATTCTTTCTGCTAAACTTTCCCTGTGCAGATTACTGAATTTGTCTCCCCATTGGACCTAGACCCGTGCTGACTCTTACCTGACCAAGACTGATGTCACTATTGGGATGATGATATAGGAGAAAAGGTAATGCCTTTTCTTCACATCTTAGGCTCATAGCTGAGTCCCTTCTAACAAAAAAAAAAATAGATTGATTAACAAAAGAAAAGCACACAAATTTACTTAATGTAAGTTTTATGTGACATGAGAACCTCCAGAAGTGAAGACCTAAAGGAACAAAAAGACTCATATACATTCTTTTGTTGTTGTTGTTTAGGCCTGAAAGAGATGGGGCTGTCACACAGAAACATAACGGGGGAAAAGGGGGTCTGATCTAAGGCAGTAACTGAGCAAGACTTGGTCAAAAATGAATGCTTACTTTTCCAACACAAGCAACAGTACGGCTCTGAAGCACCAATACTGCAACCAAGACTGTCCTGCTTGGCCTCACTTCTGCCTGCGAAAATAAACACAAATAAACAGAAAATACATGATCAATACCCCAGAAAACCTACGGCAGCAATGTTCTAACAGAAATTGAAAAGAAGCATACAAATGTAAGGGCTGTCCCTGTTTTCTTGGTTCCCATGTCTCTAATATGGGAATATAAATAGCATTGTTTCTGTGAGAATTAGAGATCATCTGTGGATAATATTTCTAGCACAGGATCTGGCTTATAGAAATATTAAATAGGGCCAGGGATTTAGCTCAGTGGTTCCACCACCTGCCTCGCAAGCAGAAGGTCCCGAATTCGATCCCTGGTACCAAAAAAAAAAAAAAAAAAATTAAATAACTGGTCCTTGCTGATATTTTCAGTACTTCCAATCATCGCTTTAGTTATTCCTGTCAGTATTTGAGAGCAGAGACACAACCTCAGATGGTTTCAGGCCCCCAGCCAGCAGCAGAAGAGACCTTCATTCAGGTCTCATCACTGAGAATGCCACCTCTCCATCATTACCTTCACCCTCAGACTCTTTCAGGGAAAGCCAGAGATCCAGATTATGGGACTTTCTTCACGTTTCCCTTCCTGGGTCGGCTGCTGCTCCTCAGGCCCGCTGGGCAAGAGGGGACCTCTCTGACCTTGTTGGCCCCAGGATCACAAAAAAGCAGATCTCCCCTCCCACTTTGGGCCCTTTCCTGAAACGCCCTCCCAGGACCCCCTGGGAGTTATGAGCCCCACCTAAGGAAAGTGGCTGAGACACTCATTCACACTTAAGTGTCAACGGTTTAACAGCTTACCCTTCACAGCGGGAGTCTATATTTTCAAAGCCCAATGCTCAGAAAGGAAATAGAGTCAATCACTACTGCAGGGATTTTAGGGTTCCTGGTACTTCGGTACCTCAGAGCAAGGAATATGTTTACTTCAAAGTCTTCCTTGGCTTTTCAGATCCTCCCAGTGGAGCCAAACCGAAGTCTGTCATTGGAGAAAGCTAACAGGGCTCCAGGGCTTGTTCCTGGGGTCTGGTTTGAAAGTCTTGGGGAAGCCAGGAGGGAAAGACCTGTGAGGTCCTCCCTGCCAGCTGACTTTTACTCAACATCATCATCATCAAGAACAGTTTAGTGCCTACCAAGTGTTGGTGAGAAACACACCAGAAATGCACGTTCGTCCAGAGCAGGGAGTGCTCACTGTGCATGATCTAGAATCTCCAGTTACCGTTTACAGACAGAACGTTGTAACTCGGCTGTCAGTCACTTCCTCCAGTCGGCTTTCTCCATTCAGCCACGGGACGTTTTACGGGCTTCTTGAAAAGCAGACCTTGCAATTTGAGTGTGTGGTCACCAGGTGGTGGAAGCGTGCTGTGGCTGCAGGGTCTGCAGTGGTGGAGGCCGAGCTCACCTGGCCTCGGATTATCATAAAAATTGAGTTCTGACTTCCTTCCCTAGCGGCCGTACTCAGCCTGCAGTTAATCAAAAGGTGTTTTCTTCTCTAGTAATTCCTGGTTTAAAAGATCTGTTTTGAAACCCAGAGCACCTTTGCAGACAAATGTGATCTTTTTATCTCAACAAGTAAAGAGCTCATCTTTAAAAAGTGCACAAGACTCGGAAGTCTTCCTTTTCAATAAGCTCATCAGGGCCATTTGCTGCCACTGTTTATTTTGCTTCCTCCTCTGCTCCCTATAAGAGAGGGAGGCTCAACCCCTGGGTACCTGCCTGGGTAGGGATGCACAGCAGCTGTGGCGAGCTGCACACTGTTCACCTATTGAGGAGGTAGGCAACAGTCTGGGAGAAACCTGTGCCAGCTGAAGGTGCCCAGCCTGCTTCTGGGTGGGGATGGGAGACAGGCAAACATTCCTCTTTGCTCTCCCTGACCGGGCCTGCGAGCTGCTACCTTCTCTTCACTCACCTGTCCTCTAGCCTTCTCTCCCTCTTCCAGGGACAGTGGATTCTCTCTATTCCAGGTAGTTTTGTTCCGTGTCATTGACACAAATACTGAATTAGTGAATCTTGAACTCATAGGGGAATCAACTCATCATGGATGTATAAGTTTATAAGACTCTGGTCACATTTTTGTCAAATTGATAGAAGGGAAGAGATGTAACTCCCAAACCTACTAGATATCCGTAACTCGACTTTGTGTTCTCTAAAATCGAAGAATGAATTCTAGGAACAACAGAGGTTCAGAGGTTAAGAGTAGGAAAAATTTATTGAGAGAAAGAAAGCTTCTAAGAGAGACAGAAGGGGGACTGGAAAGTGGATTGCCCACCCACCCCACTTTTCAAAGATGTTTTATAACAGCAGAGCCATGTGGTGAGGCGGGTACACAGTGGGACAAATCTGTAAGACCCAATGGAAATTTACAGAATGGGCATGAGGTGGGGCAAAGCCATGACCAACCAATAAGATTACAAGTACAGTCACCCAGGTAATATTGATTAAATGGGGGTCAAATGGGGGAGCAAGTATACAAGGATTTTCAGTAAGGGTGGGTCAGTGATATTTCCTGGAGAGGCGGGGTTAAGACCTTGATCCCCCAGCCCGTGTATGCTCCTGTTTAAAGTTGCCTTACTTAATATATGAGGTGTGATCACAATATACAAGGTAAATTTTAAATTTTGAAAATTGATTCCAGGAAAAGACACATTGTCATTAATCTCCCTCAAAATACTCCCTTTCTCGTCACACACACTTATCCCATCTTTCTTGCCACTTTCCGAAGCAGTTCTAGGAGTCCTCTGTAGTGAGTGTCTTTACAAGGTGTGATCAAAAATATAGAGAAGGGCCAGGGATTTAGCTCAGTGGTTTCGCCGTCTGCTGCGCAAGTGCAAGGACCCGAGTTCAATCCCCGGTACAAAAAAAAATACAGAGAATGCTGCTGGCGAGTGCCATCTGACTGAAGGCAGATTCATGAAAACATTAGTGTGTCCTCTCTTACCTTACTCCAGACTGGGTACCTCGTGATTTCTGGCTCTTCTGCAAAGTCAAAATGACCCTGCAAGGTAAATGTTTTTAATTTATTCAGGACATCTAGGCAGCCATAGCAGTGCAACTAAAGGCATTCAAGAAAGAGGACTTCCAGAGCTGCTTCAGAAAGTGGCAAGAACAATGGGATAAGTTTTGAACCTAGAGGAGTATTTTGAGGGGGATTCATGGCAGTGTGACTTTTACTATAATAAATTTTTTAAATGTTAAACATTCACTGTATTTTTCAACCACACTTTGTGTGTTCATTGATGTCGCCCTCACAGCCAATAGCACTATGACTTATGTCTGGATTAAACTTTTCTGTGCATTGACTCCCTTAAGAAGTGTCACAACTTTCTTGTGCTTAGAGACACTGCACGGAACTTCAGCACTAGGCTTGGGGACCGTTTAAACAAACAAAATCACCAGCAAAAAAGAAAAATCACAAAAATGTAAAAAAAAAAAGTAGCATGCAATAGACTGCGAAAAAGACAGTAATAGTCTAAGAGCTGAAACAGAGGTCAGAGCTTCCCTTTGTTGGACCTAGAGGAACAGAAAAGCAGGTCCCCTCTTCCCCAGCATAGAGGATCATGGCGGACGCTCCCATACCAAAGACAGGTTACACAGAGAAATCCATCACCCCTTTATTTAATCAGACACAGGAGGCTTCTGGCTGAAGCTTGGAAGACCCAGGTGAACTATTTTTGTGTTTAGGTTCTGTGAAGCAGGGACAGTTGTGTAGAAATAGATCTGACGACAAGGATCTCAGAATGGAGGTAGACTGAGTAGGGAAGCTGGCGAGGCCTGCTGTTCAGATTCTCCTTGGCCTTTCTGGGTAGCCTTTCTTCCCTGCAAGTGTGGGTCAGGATCCCTCTGAAATGAGGTCTTAATTTCTTTTTCTTTTGAATTTTTATCGGTGCCTGTTTCCAGTACACAGTGATTGCATTCATTGCTCATGGGGACTTGGCCCGTGTACGTAACACGTCTTGGTTCTTTTTTCATCCCGTTCCCCTCATCCCCTCCATCGCTTGGCCCCCTTCCCTTTCCCAAAGATCTAGCTCCTTGTTTCCTATTACCCGACTTTTAGTTTGCTCATAATTTATTTATACTTCGGGTTTCTCATATAAAAGAATCCTTGAGATATTTAAGCTTGTGTCTGATTTATTTCACTTAACATTATGGTCTCGAGGTGCATCCATTTTCCTACAAATGACTCAAGTTTGTCCTTTATGGCAGAGCAGAGGGTCTTCATTTGGGGGGGGGGGGCTACCAGGGATTGAACTCGGGACCTTGCACTTTCAAGGCAGGCGGCAGAACCACTGAGCTAAATCCCTGGACCAAGGGTCTTCAGTTTTTTACAGCTAGTTGCTCCTCACAAAGATAAAGGGAAACGTTGGATCAATCTTTTTAGGTTTTCTGTCTGGCTTTTGGGGAAAGGGGTTCTAGAGTCTGTGACTCTCCTTGAGGAAGAGAAACTGTAGTTTCTAGGGCTTTCCTGGGGGGAGCATGGAGGTGGGAGGGGGAGAGCCTGCAGGGCAGGGAGGCCACTGAGAAACTTTGCTTCTGAGGCCTTCATTCTGAACACTTGCTTCCTGGACCCCAGCAGACCTCAGCCAGAAACATGTGCATCATCTGTATGTCTGTAAATGGCCACCAAAGTGCGCCAACGATATGGCTTTGGGGTTATGGATACATTTTAGCACGTAGACAAATTTCAGGTAGAATCCATGAATCATGAGAATCAACTGTATAAATGTGCCCGAAGCTCAGACCTAGGCTTTCTGCATCTTTCTCTTTCTTTCTTCTCTCAATAAGAGTTCTTTTGTGTCACAGCATTAGCTTCCACCTCCAGGCAGATCAAAACACTGGCCCTAGCACCATAACCTCTTTCGAGGCCAGTGGTTCTCAAAGTGGGGTCCCAGTCAGCCTCTGAGGAGGGCCGTGAGAGCCTCCTGTTTCCAAATACACATCTGTGTGCCTCTGGACCTTCTTCATGAACTTCGGCTAAAACAATATACTCTACAACAATTTGAAGGTAAAAGCCCTGAGAACCCAGGTGTCTTTTGTGAAACCAAATCTCTTTTATTAACCAAATCTTTTATTCAAGAGATTTGCAAAAATCCAAAAGGACCACTACAATTTTTCTCAGAGAATTTAGTAATGTTATTGATATTCATGTGTTGTTACTTTTAAACAAATTAATAAATATTTTGACTCAGGTCTAATTCCTAATACATTTAACCTTGATAGGCAAAAGCCATTCTGTCAAAATCCTGCGGGTACTTGTAGTTTTTAAGAGCATAAAGGAGCCTTAAAATCAAGAGTTAGAGAGCGGCCACTCTAGACCTACGATCCCATTTCCGACAGCACAGTGATGTTTGCACTTGCTTCAGCCCGACAGCCCTTACCTCGGCTTGACTAAAGGGATGCTCGTCAGTTCCCTCACACTCCAGCCGGCCCTCCTCCCACATCACCGTTCTCCAGCCTGCCTACTGCTGTCACTGCCCACCAGTGTGAATTCCTCGCCGTGCTCACTTGAGTGTCTGTACGGTCCATCTCTTCTTTCCACTCCCCTTCACCTGCCTCTCCGTTGTCGTGCTCGATGACCGTCCTGTCCCTGTGCCCCTCACTCTGCCCTGTATCTTAGTCTGCTTTCTATAGCCATCATAGAATAACTGAAACTGGATAACTTACAAAGAAAAGGGCTATTTAGCTTACTGGAGGCGGGAAGTTCACAATGGTGAGATCACAGGGCCTCGTGCTGGGTCATAGCCCGGCAGACGCATGGCATGGCCAGAGGGTACGTGAGAGTGGTGAGCAGGAGCAAGTGGAAGAGAGGAGGGACAAAGGAACTGACCTGCTTTATGAGAGCTCACTCTTGAGATGACTAATCCAGGTTGGCAAGAAAGACGTGCATTCCTCTTAAAGGCACCAATTCCCAACCCTGCTACACTGGTGAAACGCGAGTTTGAAAGGGAAGAAACCTCGTACGAACCACAGTGTGTGTGCTGAGGCAGCAAGTCAGTGTCACCCAGGCACCACCACTGGATCCCCCTCCCCAAATCCCAGTGGCAGGGCCAAGCTCGGAGGAATCCAGAGGCTTGGACCGCCCCAGCAGGCCCCCCTGTTCTTCTGATCAGATCCTCGCTGCTCCCTCAAGGAGAGAAGAGTGGATTCAGGTGGTGAATTGCCATTCCATGTGCCAAATCGCCCTGATCCCTGCCTCAGTTCTGCCAGGACAGTTACAGGTGGAGCAGGTGTGAATATTTTCCACCCACAAACGTATGGCTTCCCCTCTCTTTTTTGTCCCTGGGATGAGTTCTAAATCTTGAGACTTGCACAGTGGCATAGCTTCTTCGAAGTGGCCTACACTGCCACGTGGCGGTGGTAGGGTTCACTGTGGTCTCCAGTTGGGACTCTCTGGTGGGGTGGAGGATACTCCTGCAGCCTTCACTCCCAGAAAGGCCCCAGTGCTGGCCAGACCCACACAGCCTGCCCTTTGCTGGTGCCTTGGTTCCTGATGATTTTTCCTTCCCGGGGAATAACAGCTAACATTTACTGCACCCCACAGACAAGTCTCCAGGCTGGAGCTCCTCAGGCTTTACTGAGTCAGCCATCACAAGAGCTCTGGGAGGTGAGTATTAATACTATCTCTGCTGGACAGAGGAGACTCAGGAAGCATAAGCCATTTGCCTGAATTGACAGCTAAGTGGCTGGCTGACCTTACACCCCCAAGCCCAGACTGACACTCTTAGCTACCCACTGGCAAACCCTTGCCTCTTAGGAAGTCGCCTGGAATCTTTCCTTTCCCTACATTGCTTAATAACTCTCGTGTCCTAATGCTGGTCAGGGGTTAAAATGACCCAGTTGTGTGTATTCTGCCATGCTTCCATCAGCCCTTAATTTACTCCCCCAGCCAAGACAGAGAGAGGAACAGCCTCACCTTTCAGACAGGCATATCACACTGCTGTGCGTGCTTTGCTTTGAGATGCATCATGACAGCCAGGATGACAGCAAATGAAGAACATCACTGTTGGTGCTGAGGCTACCAAGCCTACCAGCCCAGCCCACTAAGAGCTGAGGGGAAAGGAATCCCCTGGCCGTGGGGGGGGGGGGGTCCCTGCAGAGGGAATCCTCAGTCTGCCACAGGTAGGTGACTAGTGAGAGAGTCAGCAGAACCCATCACGGAATCTGCCCAGAAAGGCAGAAATAGAGACTGGGAGAGGGAGGGAGGGAAGAGGGAGGGGGAGAGGAAGCCAGAGGGCGGCCCCAGCTCTCTAACATTCCTGGTGCAGGCTCCGAACAGGCTGCCTCACAAAGACCTGCTCTATCCTGAAAATGTCATCCAACCGGGACTCCTGTCTCTTGCCATTTTGTGCCAACTTCACCCAAAGGTCACCTGCTGTCAGAGGAAGCCCAGGTGGAAAGGGAGGTGGGAGGGATTCTGGCAGGCTGATTTCATTCTGGTTTAGCTGGTTTCTGTTTGTGGTGGAGTTTCAGGTGTTGTCCAAATGGCAGTGAAAGGCACCCTGTCAGCCCAAAGCTGCAACAGGTTGTAACACACAGGACAGTTCCACAACTTGCAAAGAAAATGGACTTGAGGCACACAGGCAAGTACTCCCGTATTTGGGGAGGAGCTGGTGATGGTGGACTTAGGAGATGCACAGTCTGGTGGTCCGGGTTTGAGGATACATGCTTAGCTAAGCAGTGTTGACTTACACGCCAGCAGAAAGTCTGGATACAGCACAGTGAGGAAACTGGACGTTTTCCACTAAGTGCAAACACTTGGATCACAAAGGGCTTTTTGAGTGTAAATAACAGAAATGAACTCTGGATAACTGAAGACAGAAAGGTGTGGGTTAAGGGGCTACAAAGTAGCCAGAGACTCACAGGAAAAGACCTGAGCAAGGGTGGCTCTAGGGGCCCAGGCAGCAGGAGCAGATGGACCATCCTGCCTCTTAGAACAAGCTTCTTTTGTCATTTGGGGCTTGTCTTAATCCACTCAATCTGTCACAACAAAATACCTTAAACTGGGTAATTTATAAACAACGGACATTTATTGCTCACAGTGCCGGGGTCTGAGAAGCCCAAGATCAAAGTGCTAGGAGGTACGATGCCTGGTGAGGGCCTGTTCCTCACAGATGGCATCCTCTACGCGTCCTCATGTGGAAGGGCAAACACTCCTCGGAGTCCCTTTGATAGAGGCATAATAATCCCACTGCGGAGGGCCCACCCCCGTCTTCTGGTCACCTCCTGAGGGCCACCTCAGATCAGACCCACAGCGTATAAATAAGTTAAACCCAGAATAAAAGACAGGTAATAGGAAACAAGGAGATAGATGTTTTGCAAATGGGAAGCAGACTGAGAGATGGAGGGATCAGGAGGGAGCAGAGGGAAAGGGGATGAAAAAGAAATGAAGATGTGTTATGTACACGCACCAACTCCCCATGAGGAATATAATGATTGTGTACGGCAAACAAGTACTAACAAAAATTTTAAAATACTACCACTCTGGAGATCAAGATTCGATATGAATTTTGGGAGGCCATAAACATCCAGGCCATAGCAGGGTCCTTGTGCCAAGGGCTCAAGATCTAATTTCCACGGAACAAGTTTGCCCTCTGCTTGGTTCAGGTCACACACTCACCTGTGGTTAGGGCCCGACAATTTGATTGGCAGATGAGGTCAGATGGGAGCTCAGCCATGCTGCATAGACGAGGAGAGCATTTCAGTGGAATTAGAGGATGACAGGGGTGCAGTACAAGGGCCGTCCACAGGACGGATCCCCACCCGGGCTTTCCCTGTAGAAGTACAAGCAGGATCTCACTGCATTGATCTTGGAGTTGAGATTGGAGATATTAGACACAGAAATAGAGAAGGTGTTGCAGGAGGAAAGGAATGGGAGCCCATGGGAAAAGGAGCAATATGAAGGCTGAGTGTGCATCCAGGGCTGGGCATGGGGCACGGGAACAGCGTCTTCTGTTCTCACTTGCTGCTGTTGAGTCCCACCCACACGCTGGGGAAAATGTGCCATTTATCACTCAAGGGAAGACAGTGGTATTAACCACAGACAAATAAATAGAACAAATTTACCCAAGTCAAACTTTGAGCCAAGGCGTGAGAGTTAGCAATATTTAGGTGTCTGAAGAAAAAAAAAGAAATAAATAGTTTGGAACACATATAGTTCCTCTTTCTTCTTGTGCCTATATTTAAAAGTATATAACTCCAAGTAAGAAAATAAATTAACACAGAAGCTTCTAATGAAGTTACTCAAGAAAGATAAGATTATATTAAAGATCAAATATTCAGAAAAGTCATACATATATGCAAACTCTTGTAATGAATAAGTCAGTAAAAAAATGGAAAGGGAGTAATATAGATAGTGATAAGGAATGGGGAAAATGCTCGAAGTGAGAGAGACAAGCACCGTAGACAAGGCTAGAAAACCAAAAGAGCTGAGCCGAGAAAATATTTGAAACCAACACCAAGGGTCAACAATGCAACAGAGGCAAATATGTTGTCAAATTGAAGGTGACTGAAGGTGACTGAAGGCCTCCCCATTGTACATTTATTCAACAAGTACCAAGCTCCAACTCTATTCTGATGTTTTCCTGGGTCACAAAGGCATATTATGCTTGACTCATGGAGCCTATGTTCACCACCACCTACCCTCATACTGAAATTCCATAACGTGTCTCAGTTTGCTTTCCAACACTGTGACAAAATCCCTGAGAAAATCAGCTTAAAGGAGGAAAGGGTTATTTTGGCTCACAGTTTCACATGTTTCAGTCCATGGTCAGCTGGTTCCACTGTTTTTAGGCCTGTGGTTAGGCAGAACATCATGGTGGAAGAGTATAGCGTGAGAGGAGGGGGCTGGAGACAAGATATACCATTCCAGGGATCCATTACTGTCAACTAGGTCCTTCCTCCTAAGTTTCCATCACCTTCCAATAGCCCATCAACTTAGAAACCTCTTGATAGATAATCATTGCTGGGGTTAGAGCATTATGACCCAGTCACTTTCCAAAAGCCCCACCTCTGCACAGTGCTGCATGGAGGACCAAGCCTTTAACACATGAGCCTTTGGGGAACGTTCCAGATACAAGCTATAACACCCGGCAACACAAATGTGAGAATCTGGTGGTCACCAAATTTGAAAAAAAAAAATTCTGCACAGTTGCTTGATTTATCACTTTAAAAAAGAGAACACAAAAAGTGAAATACCAAGTGTGGAACTTCCATCAATTTCATGTTAACTACTTAAAATTTTGCAATTAAAAGAAAATAACCCTGCAAGCTCAACTCATTTTTCTATTCTTCCAGAGGCAAATATATAATCTATATGGAAAAGGCCATGCCTAGGGGCTGAGGGTGTAGCTCAGTGGTGAGTACGTCCTTAGCATGCACACGGGTTCAATCCCAGCACCATAAAAAATAAAAAAGTCCTAAGAAGTCATACTTCTATCATGGAAACAAGAAGGTTTTCTTTGGTAAGTTATTTGACACATTACTCAGTTGGAAAAATATAACAAAACATGAAGCAGTTTCAGAATTCAGGAAGATGGAGGTTGGTCCTGTGGGTTGTTTTTGAAAAGAGGGAATAGGATAAGAAATTTTCTGGATTTTAGCCAGGACAGATCCAGTTCAAACTTCAAAGAGAAGATAATATTGTTATTTGAGTTCAGTTTCAATTCAAATTAAAATATCAGTTTCCTACTTTGGGTTCAGTCCAACTCCCTGCTGAGAGCTGAGAGTGTCATTTAGTGCAAGAAAAGACAGCAGCAGGGCAGGTGTTTTTTAACTCATTTCCTGTCCTCTCTGCCCACTGTTGGCTGAGAACAAGTGGCAGCTCTCAGGTTGGAGCAGCACTGAAGCACAGAGAATCCTGAAGCCACAGAAGGGGTCGAGAGGGCCTGGGAGGCAGAACACTGGATATTGGAGGTGGGCAGTGACACAGAAAGGACCATCCCGGGCAGCACCTGCTCCCTTCTCCTCCTCCGTCCCATGCACGGAGTGTCTGTCCCGCACCACCTTCCTGTGGGGATCCTGGGGCTGCCACCTCCCCATCCGCCCTCTACGGATTCCACCGGCAATGCCCACAGCCCCTGGGTCTGGCCAGCCCCCTGGACATCTGCTTCTCCACCCCAAACACCGCTCAAGGGGACAAACACTTCCGCCCTGGTTGCACCCAGCCCAGCGTCAGAAAAGCAAGTCAGAGACTTCTTGAGAAGGTGACTGAGAAAATGGGCACAGGATTGCACTAGACTCCAACACTGCACCTGCGCCTGCTGAACCTGGCATCGGCCACCTGTGCCCTGGTTACAACCTCTTTGGAGGACTGAAAAACAAAACTTAGTGCATGGCCACAGGAAATGTTCTGGACTCCAACGTTCGTGATTATAAGTAAAGCACTGTGAAGGTTCCTTAAACTGTAGTAAAGAACATGAAATTCGCCATCTTAAGCACAGGTAAGGGCACAGTTCAGTGGCATGAGGTTTGACCACATTGCTGTGCAACCATCGCTGCCATCCCAACCTTTTCTTCTTGTGAAACTGAAACTCTACCCAGTAAACTCTCTGATTCCCTCTGCCCCAGCCCCAGTAAACTGCACTTAGCCTAATATCTTCAAGGCATCCACAAGTTAGCAGGTGTCAGAAACTTCTTCCTTTTCAAGGCTGAATAATATTTCACAATGCTTCAGAGAACCTCAAATTCCCACTTCACAGAGAAGAACTGAGAGGCTTAATATATTTAATAGCTCATTATTTTACCCATTGATTCAAAGTACTGCCTTTGAAAGGGCCATAGATAGATAACTATTCTCTAACTCTCTCCTCAGTTCTATTGGTATGTTCAACTATTTCTGCTTCAATCACGAAGCCTTTCATTTTGGCTTATGTTTTCCTATTTGATTGCATTATTATAGATAGGTAAGTTAATTAGATATCTTGTTGGCAGGTAGACAGGGCCTCCCTTAAGGTGCCAGCCCTCCAGGAGCCCGCACAGCAAGGAACCAACATGGAGAACAATTGAGGCACATTCACTGGTTAGCATTATAAAAAGGAAAAGAAGTACTACTTCCCCTTGAGATAGATAGCAGTGATTGATATTCTAAATGGGCAATTCCTTGTGTGTGACTTGTCTTCCCATTTGACCCCCATTTAATCACTATTACCTGGGTGACTGTACTTGTAATCTTAATGGTTGGTCATGGTTTTGCCCCAGCTTATGCCCACCTTGTAAATTTCCATTGGGTCTTACAGTTTTGTCCCACTGTGTACCCGCCTCACCACATGGCTTTGTGTATAAAACATCTTTGAAAAGTGGGGTGGGCTGGCAGCCCACTTTCCGGTCCCTCTTCCGTCTCTCTTAGGCAGCAGCTTTCTTTCTCCCAATTAATTTTTCCTACTCTTAACCTCCATTGTTCCTAGAATTCATTCTTCGATTTTAGAGAACACTAACTCGTGTTTTGGATATCTAGCAGGTCTGGGAGGTACATCTTTCCCCCCTGTATCGGTATGACATAATTTTTCAAAATAAGGTGATTTTTTTTCAAATGAATTGTGTCCACATGAGTCCTGTACTTTAAACTCTGAGTTTGGCGCACAGTAACAAATTCGGGGACCCAGGTGCACATTCTGACTCAGTCTTGCTCCTTCAGCATCTGTAATTCAGCTCCTGCTGACAGTTTTCAGCTGCACTTTAAAATAACGTTATCCAGGGCTACCAAAAAATTCAATTACAAGTTTTATTAACCCTAAACTGAGTATGGATTAATTATCAAGAAAACCGGGGAATCGGGATTTAGCTCAGTGGTTCTGTTGCCTGCCTCTCAAGCACAAGGTCCCAAGTTCAATCCTCAGTACCAAAAAAAAGAAAGAAAACTGATGTCTGTACTGTACCATTTTCCTCATTCAGCACCTACAATGCCTTTGTGGTGTTTTTCAGTCATTTTTATTCCTTTATTTACATAGATGTCTCATATTTCTACCTAAGTGTTTCAGTGTTTTGTATCTTTCTTATGAATTGAATCATTTCTAATAATTTCTCATTTTATGTTCTTACCATTTCTATCTGGGCAATGATATAATTTGCAAATAGTGATCATTTCTGCAACCTTTTTGATTCTTAGACTGTTTTTCTTGTGCCTATTTTACTGGACCACCAAGACTTTTGGTAGATGCCAGTGAGTAGAGGCCATGGTAGGAGGCAGTGCCACCTTCTCCCTCCCTGTCTTTGTGGGAATATTACTTTTACTCCATTAACTGTGATGTTTGCTGTGTGTTCCCCATCGAGGCTTCCCTCTTTCATCTACTAAGTTTTTAATAGCACTATGTGCTGAATTTAATCACTTTTTCAGCATCCACTGAGACCCTCAAATGGTTTTCCTCCTTTCATCTATTAATATATTAAATTACGCTAATAGATTCGCTAATGTTGAACCACTTCCACAGCCCTAAAATTAACCCTACTTGGTCATAACACACCATTTGAAAATATCTAGTATCTTCGTATCTATATTCATAAAGGAGATTAAGACTTTAATTTGGAAAGTCCTCAATGCCAGGCTAAGGACTCTGGCTTTCCCTGCTGAGGAAAGATAGGAAACAGTGAAGATCTGATTAATATTTTTACCACTTAGAAAATCTTAACACAGTCAGTCCACTGCCAAGAATTTTCCTTCAGTTAATTGTTGGGGTCTCTGTTCTGTATCACTGGATGCTTCTGACCTGTTCTGGACAGTGTTGCTTAATGACTGCTGCAGAAATATGGCTGTGAAACCTCTTCACTGAAAATCAGTCTATTTGGGGTGCCCGGTGTTTCATCTCATGCTCTTGTGCCACTGTGTGCCTAAGAGTGAATAACGGCTCTCCCGGGGAAGAAGATGTTCCCCTCCTGGGCTCTCTCAGGTATAGGACCTCATAGTATACGAGCACAAGCAGAGTGACCATATTTGCCAGAATTTCCGGAAGTTTTTAGGTTTCCTTTGTGAAACCAGGGGTTGGTATGTGCGCCCTTCTTTGTTCTGAAAACAGGTCACTGTGGGCAGAGAGAGATCAGCTAAAGTCTACCTAAAGTGCTCGGAAGCCTGAGACAGGCTGGAGAACTTAAACCCTCAAGAAATCTTGGTGTGAAAGACGTTTGTTGGCCCAGCCTTCAAGAGGCAAAGTGGTAGAAACAGAAGCAAGTGCAGGCCCGTGTGACTTCAGGATCTTAGTCCCACTTGGGAATGGTTAGGATCCTTGTGACTGGCTGCTAGTGGTTCTTCTGTCCCTGAAGTTTGGGCTCAGTCTGAGTGGCTTAGCAAGACCCTGTATTGAAAGAAAAGATAAAAAGGGCTGGGGACATAGCTCAGCATGAAGGCCCTGGGCTCCATACCCAGTACCACAAGAGGAAAGAAAGGAAGGAAGGGAAGAAGGGAGGGAGGGAGGGAGGGCAGGGCAGAGAGAGAGAGAGAGAGAGAGAGAGAGAGAGAGAGAGAGAGAGATCCTGCAGCCCCTCAGAGCCCTATAAAAGACTCTAAGTCATGTGCTCTTGAGGTCCTGCCTTCCTGTAGGACAGTTGTACCTCGGTACCTTCTCCTGTGCTGGGACACTTATCACTGTGACGGTGGGGACAGGCCCCACCTCCCACTAAGAAAACCCTGTGCCTCACACATGAGAGAGACCAGAGCTGAGCTCATAGCTGGCTGCACCAGCTCTGGAGCAGGAGGCCCAGAGAGCAGCGGTGGCTTCATATATAGTGGGGTGGGCAGTCATCGTAGGCCACTCAAGTGTGTATTGGTTCAAAACACAAAGAAAGGCTGAGAAATTATGTGACCGTATATAACAGGTATAATCAGACATAATGGAATAAAGCTAAGGGGGGGAGTTAAGCTATAAACATGAGGGGCAAGTCTAATAGAAGCTAACTACATTATTACAGAACATTTTCACAGTTCCAGGGGGCCCTGCTTCTCTCCAAGGCAGATGAAACCGCACGTTCACTTTAATTAGAGCAAGACAACCTAAATGTTGGTTCCAGCTGAAAGGGTGGTCTCCCTGGGTTGGCACACTTGACAGAACCTCCGAGGAGGAATTACGTTCAGAGGCACAGTTGAAAAGTACAAGCAAATGAAGTAAATTTACAAATTGGTGAAACAAATGGAATTTTAGCAAATGAATGAAAGGAGTAAAATGCCTGGGAACAGACATTCATAGAAAGTTCTAGTAGCAGGTCCGGCCCACGGTGTAGCAAATCAGAAAGGCCAAACAGGACCTGAGAGTAGGCAAGGCTATGCTTGATTTAAAGGTGGCACACACCTGTAGTTGAAGCACTTGGGAGGCTGAGGCAGGAAGATCACCATGAGTTCGAGGCCAGCCTAGGCTACATAGTGAGTTCAAAGCCAGCCTGAACTACATAGTGAGACCCTGTCTCAGAATAAATAAATAAATAATAAAAATAAATCACAGATTTTCAGATTGATCTAGAAAGCAGCCAGCATGGGGTCTGTGGATACTCCCAGGGAAACTGAGCAGAACCTGATAACAAAAGACAAGACCGCCACGCTGGGTATAAGGTTTTAGGACGGAAACAGATGTACTCTGTGGGCTAAAACTTTAAAGTGTGTGATGTTATCAAAAATGAACTCCCAGTCTGCCCCCGCCCCACTGTCCACATTCTGCAGACCTGATTAATACGCCTGAGGTCAAAGACCAGTGTTTTAGTGAGGCTTATAAACAACTGTTTCTCTCCACAGCTTAGCTTCCAGTGGTCCTTGAAATCGGAAAACAGTTAAAAGATCTCATGAGTAGTAGAATAACTATCAATAAATATTTATATTTACTTCATAAACTGCTATTTATATTATTCAAGGATAATCGTATGGTTGCTTGCCCCTGTATCCTCGGCACCAAGTAGGCTGTAAATGCTCAATAAAAATTCTCTGAGTTAATATCTAGACAGCATTGATCCATTTCAGTGTTACCTGAGGTCCTTTTTCTGCTCATCTCTCTCTCTCTGTCTCTGTCTCTATCTCTCTCACTCTCTCTTTCTTTAAGACAGGATCTTGCTATGGAGTTCATGCTAGCCTTGAACTCACTATGTACCTAGGCTGACCTCAAACTCACAGCAATCCTCCTGTCTCAGCCTCCCCAGTGCGCACCATACCCAGATTTCATCTCTCCTTGTAAAAGCCCCCACCTTCTGCCCTAGGGTGCCCCATCTGGGGTTTGATGTTAAAAGCGTTTCTTACTCTAGGCTACAAGTCAGGAAGGTCTGATATACCCATTCTGCTAAACCCTGAGTCGGCCAGGAGGGGTGAGAGGGGTGAGGAAGAAGCAATGAGCTCCACAGAGCCCAGGAGGACTCGGGGACCAAGGACAGAGAGGCCAGGCAGGGCTGGGGGCAGATAGCACAGGTCACTGGGGCTCCTTTGCTTAGACCAAGCCCCTGTTGGGGTGTCTCTCACTGGGTCCATGCAGAGGGCTTTTTTTCCCAGCCAATTTAAAAATTAGAATATTTCACTGACAACCCAGATTGCTTATTTCCCCTGAGAAGCTGGCTCCAAAAGACTGGCGCACCTTCCCCTGGGCCAGCTCCGCTCAGCCCTGCCCCCATGCTCTCTCTGCCCGCCAGGACTCACTCTGGAACGGGGACAAGGCAGGCACAGCGGGACCAGCGGGAGGGCCATTTACTGGGAACTCTGCGTGGTCCTGGCAGCAAGGCCAGGGGGATCCCCCAGTTTGGGTCAGAGGTGGGGCCCTAATGGTCAGGCCAGAAGCGAGCTCTTCTGTGCTGACATGTACCTGGTGTATCGTAAAGTAACATCAAGGACATCAGGCACATTTCTGGTGCTGGTACCACCAAGGTCTGCTGGTAAAGCTCCACATACCTCTCTAATGGTCTTGTTTATTCACAGTGTGCTGGGAAAGCAGCCGGGGTTACGCAGGAGCAAGCATGGTGGTCACGACTCAACATGGCTTCGGATGTGGCAAGCTGAGTCTGTAATCCTGGTCTTCGCATCACCTTCCTGACCACCTGACCTCCTTGGGCTGGCTCCCTCAGGCATTCGGGAACTCGGGAGCCCCTGTATTGCTGTCTCTGTCCGTCTCTCTCTCTCTCTCTCTGTCTCTCTCTGTCTCTCTGTGTGTGTGTGTTTCTCTCTCTTTCTTTCTCTGGGGCAGGTAGAGAGGGTACTGGCAATTGAACCCAGGGCCTTTACTTTATTTTTATTTTTTCATTTTGAGACAGTGTCTCACTAAATAGCTAAGTTGCCCAGACTGGGCTCAAACTTGGCAATCACCCTGCCTCAGCCTCCCTCGGGGCTGAGATGACAACTGTGTACCACCACACCTGGCTGGCTGCCTGTTCCCTATGGTCAGCCCGGGAAAAGCTGTGGCGCTGCACAGGGCAGTGTGCTGGACTCTGCAACAGCCATTTCCACTCTGCCTGCCCCGAGGATGGGTGGGGGGACCCCCCAAGCTGCACCTGCACCCCAATTCCACAGACCCAGCAGCAAGTCTTCACAGCTTGGAGCAACAGCTGGAGTTTTCTAATTTATCTGTTTACTTTTATATTGTTCTCTGCTTCACACACACCCAGGGGATGAGGGATCTGTCTGGTTTCACTGTGGAAGCTCAGCACTTTGGGTTTGGTTGGTTTGGTTGGTTTTTAGAGACAGGGTCTCACTATGTAGTTCAGGCTGGCCTTGAACTCACTGTGTAGCCCAGGCTGGCCTCACACTCATATATCCTTCTGCTATCCTTCTGCCTCAGCCTCCCAAGTGCTGGAATTGCAGGTATGTGTTACCACACCCAGCTGCACTTTGAACAGTACCTGGCACAGGTGCCAGGGCTCAGGATAATCCTGTGATGTGGTTGCCTCACCCCTGTCTCGGGCCTCACCTGGACACCCTCCCCTGGCCCCTCTCCCATCCAGCATTTCTTACCTGATCTGGGAGAAGAGGTGGAGGGCCTGGGGGTGCTGGAAGCCTTGCTCCTCTGCCTGCAGGACCGTGGATCTACTGCCTTTGCCAGAGCGGGTCCTTTCCCCAGATGCCCAAAGACTGAAACTCAAAGATCATGCAAGACCCCTTCCCCCGAGTCCCGAAGGCCGTCTGCCAAGGATTGGCAGGCTGAGCCACCTGAAGTAGCGATGTCCGGGAACATTTTAATGTGAGCCACATATAAAAATTAAAATGTTCTAGTTCCCTCATTAAAACATGGCAAATGTTTGATGTTGATTTTAGTTTTATGTTATTTAACCCAATATATCCAAACTGTTATCATTTCAGGGAACCGTCAGTGTGGAGGGTTGTTGCCAGGGTGATTGGCCTTGCTTTGTGTTTGTGAATTTCAGTGTGGATTTCACGGGCTCAGTAGCCAGAGGGTGCTGGGGGCTTCTAATTGGACAGAAACTAGAGCAAGGAAGTAGAAGAGAAAAACTTCCTGGGGTGTTTCAAAATGCCACCTGCCTGCTTTCCTCTTGGTGTCTCTAGGATCTGCGCGCATGGTGTAGGAGGTAGGCAGGATGCGGTGCGGGCAGGGGGCAGCAGGAAGTGGTCCCCACTCTGCCCTTTCACGGCTCGCCCCGGCCACCTCGAGGACGCCCCTCGCGCAATTCCAGCCTGCGCCTAAAGCTTCGAGGACAACTCTCTGCTGGTCTCTCTGGAGGTGGCTGCCACACCCACAAGCCTGCAGGGCAGGGCTCAGTGGGAGGCTGCCCTCCCAGCAGTCCCGAGGGCGAGGACCACCCCAGAGGACTGTGAGTCAGGCCGTCTGTCCTCCAAGCCACTGCCTGCATCCCCGCGTGCCTCCCCGGCCCCCAGCTGCTGCCATGTCACGGCCAAACCCCTCGTGCCTGTGTCTGCGTTCCAGAAAGGTAATTGCCCGCTTACGAGGCTGGGCCTGGTGTCAGGACCTGCCATTGAAGGTTCCCGAGGCTCCCTGCCAAGTTCCCCTGAGTTTCTTCCCCCTTTTTACTGGAGGGGAACCGGAGGAGAAGCCCGTGGCCACCTATAAACGGTGAGTCAGGGAGGGAAGCCGGCACTTGCCAGCTCCTTGGCGTGGCAGCCAAAAGGTGTCTCCAGCAGGCCTCCTTGTTGAGCAGTGCCACATTTCACCTGAGGGACTGGGGGCCCAGATGCCCGAGGCTTAGCCTTGTAGCCATTTTTGACCGAAGACCTAAGAGAAATTACATCTACCCTGTCTTACTCTGTGGAGGACAATGACCAAGATCTAATTTTCCTTGATGAATCAAGTTCACGGTTATGGCTGATACATTTTTATTTATTTATTGTTGTGGTACCGGGGACTGAACACAAGCCTCCATCCACACTGAGCTACACACCCAACCTTTTTATTTTTAATTGACATGTAAACATTATGCATTAATAATCCTATTTATTTGTTTCTTTTCTAGGTGTTGCTTCTGTTACCCGATCCCTGCTTGTCCCACATTCCCCCTTACCAAGTGCTTCACTTCCTCTTGGGTGGGGTCTAAAAAGCCAGACAACTGTGTGTGTGGAAATGTGTGTAAACTGAGTCAGGAAGCCCCCAGCACCCATTGGAGGGCCTGTCTCTTATCTGGAATGCTTAAGTGCTTAGGCTTTGTCACAATTACTTTAGGTCCTCCAAGATTTTTTTCTGAATGGTCTCTTACCTACAGATAAATGAGAAGTCCCTTTATTTGCTCATAACATTACTCCGCTAGGCTGTTCCAAGTCTCTCTCTCTCTTATTTTATATAATCTTCTAATATATTGGAGAAAATATTGGCTTAGGATCCAAGCTCAGGGACTTCTGGGCAAACACACAAAGCTGGTATTATTGGCCAAATCAAATGTTCTCATTTTTCATTGATTTCTGGGCACATTTATACATATGCTTAAAGAAAGCGTTTATGGCTTACTATCTACCAAAGGAAAAATGGAAACTAAACCTACTTTCCCTCACACTTCCCTTTTAAAGATATTCACACAGTTTCTCACTGTGAAAATGGAAAGAATCGAATGTCAGTTGGCAGCAGGAGCAGTTGCCTTAGACGCTAATGTAATGATTAAATTTTGATGGAATCAGAGGGCCTTCTGTTTCCTTATCCTTGGGAGCATTTCTCCTTTGCTCTTATCTCTCTGAAACCCTAAATTCTGAGAGGTCTTATTCTTGATGGACAGAGAAGTGTGATTACCTCCAGCCCTGCCTTCTGACTAGCACTTGGTGAAGCTCTCCAAGTAGACCAAGGAGCAAAAACTTGGCCCCAGATGGCCTTTATGGAAAGGGGACAAAAACATGTACTCACAAAAATTTTATTTATTTATCATGCAAGGTTTTTAAAACCCATTGAATTGTGTGCTTAAAAGGGTTAATTTAATAGTGTGTGAATTATACCATAATGTATAGAAAAAGTTAAGATCTTGTAATCCTGCTTGGTGATGACAACGTTTTCTCCTTAGATTTGTGCTGTCCCCCAAGGCCACCACTGGCCTTGCCTGGCCCCTGAGCTCTTGCAGTGTGGCAAAAGGAAATGGTGTTTCCGTGTAAAAAGCGCTTTCAAAAAAAGAGAAGGTTGAAATATTACTTTAGATGTATTTATTTAAATAAAATACAGGATTTTTGGTTTGGGGGATTGAACTTGGGTCCTTGTGCTTGCAGGGCAGGTGGCGGAACCACTGAGCTAAATCCCCGGCCCCAAAATACAGTTTTTTTAAAAAAAGAAAAGATATGACATGATAACAGGTGAGCTCGCTGGACTGGAAACCCAAATAAACTGGAGCAGAGTTGGAAGGAGGAAGAGATGTGATGCTGGGAAGCTTTCTAAGCAGTAATTTTGCTTATTTTCTTGGTACTACACTCACTTCCTGTCCAGAAACACAACCACGTCCGACCTGGGGAAATCCTGACAGCTCACAGCAGTGTTTACTCACCAATGAGACCTGGAGAGGCTACACCTTGGCTGGAAGTGTGTGTGGAGCGGGGGGAAGTGCAGGCAGCAGGTGTGACCAGGTGCAGCCCTGGCCTAACTCACCTGACTGTTGCTCCGTCTGCCCTGGGCCACAGCTTCTCCACCTGCCAGAAGGGATGGGGTGGGGTCGTTTGGTAAAATTCCCTGAAATCTTTTGCTGAAAGGTTCTTGGAAAGGCCAAGACAATGAAATCATCCCTTAGCTATTAGGTCAAGGGTTGCTATAAATAGGGCCTGGAATAGGGGTCACAATGTCATAGGCCTACCTCTTTACCACGGGAAATGGAGCATATAAAGACTCAGGGAAAGCTTATTAGCATGCTTAGGTAGGAAATATATTTGAGGAGGGCAGGGTGTGGTAGTGCATGCCTGTAGGCTGAGGGAGGAGGATCGCTGTGAGTTCAAGGCCAGCCTGGACTACATACCGAGACCCTGGAGAGAGAGAAAGAAAGAGAGGAAATGCATCAAGGAAACTGAGGCTTAACCCTTCCAAGGACCAAAGGACAACCCAGCCCTTCCCAGCTGCTCTGGGAGAGGCAAAGCAAGCATCTGATACCCTGGGCCCTGCATTTTCTGCAAAGATGGCTCCACCTCCTACAACACCGCTTCTCAGCACTGTCTCTCTTCAGTGAGCTGGGTGTTCCAAGTGGCCCAGGGGACTGGGTCAAAATATAGTGTATAAACTGGGATGGGCACATGCCTGCAATCTCAGCACTTGGGAGGCTGAGGCAGGAGGATCACCTTGAGTTTGAGGTCAGCCTGGGCTACAGAGTGAGTTCAAGGCCAACCTGAACTACATAGTGAGACCCTGTCTCCAAAAAAAAAAAAAAAATACATATATATATAGTATATACCAAAGTGCCAAAGCGTATGTACCATGTGCATGCATACATACCAACAGTTCTTGCCCTATCTAAATCTGCCTTAACATACACAAAACTTAGCTGGATGAGGTGGTGAATGCCTACAATCCCAGCTACTCAGGAGACTGAAACAGGAGGATCACATGTTGGAGGACAGCCTGGGCAACTCAGCATAAGACCGCTGTCTTTACCAAAAGCTCTGAGGAGCTGACTATAGTGAAGCACACCCAGGGATCCCAGCGGTGCCTCCAGAATGTAAGACCAAAGGCCTTACCAAATGCTCCAAGGAGCTGGAGTGGAGCACACCCGGGGATCCCAGAGGTGCCTCCAGAATATAAGACCAAAGGCCTTACCAAATGCTCCAAGGAGCTGGAGTGGAGCACACCCGGGGATCCCAGCGGTGCCTCCAGAATGTAAGACCAAAGGCCTTACCAAATGCTCCAAGGAGCTGACTCCAGCGAAGAACACCCGGGACGGAACACACCAGACAAGTTGGAAAGTGAAACAGACCTTAGTCTGGCCAGACGGCACTTCCAAAGCAAAGTAGCTTAGAGAGGCGTAGTCCAGAGTCCGAGGCTCTTTTTATAGGGGCTTGCAGGGGAGTTAACAGGCGAAATTTACAGAAGAAGGAACAAAGGTTTAGTGGTCTTACATTTGTATGTTAATTAGCCTGACATGTACTGTTAGTCAGCAGATGCTTTGTAGATTGGTCTATAGATAGTGGTGTCCGGAACAAAGGGTTGGATAATTATGACTGATAGGGATCTTATCTAGTGTCCGGGAACCAAGAAGCATCTTTATCTATTTACTCACATTCAATCACAGGTGGGGCTAGGGGAGTTTTATGATTACAGAGTTATGCAGTCTTACATCAGCAAGACCCAGTCTCAATATAAAAATAAAAATGACTGCAGATATAGCTCAGTGACTGAGTACTTGCCTAGCATGTGCAAGGCCCTGGCTTCAATCTCCAATACCAATAAACTAAAAAAAAAAAGAGATCTAAAATGGATAGCCTAGGCAAACCCCTACTGCCTCGCCCTCAGAAAGGTATGTGCAGGAATCACTAATATGACAAGTGCCCCCAAGCCTTACAGCACCACAGGCTCAAGTGGAAGTCACTGACCCAAGGGCAAACAATGGCTGGAGAATCACTTAAATAAGAGGAACTAGTTAGGCCAAACCTCCTCTGTTGAGAACCTGAATTAAAATCATCTGGTTACTACTGTCACGTCTCAAGTTATCCCAAAATAACTGCTACTTTAATAATAACAAATGGCTGCTTTGGCTTTCCCATGGCAGATGCAAGGAGCTGCCACAGAGACCCGGTGCCTCCTATGATTAAAACTTTTATGGTCTGGCCTTCGGAAACAAGGTTTATCACCCTCACTCTAGGAAAGTCAGGTGAGGAACTGCATGTAGAATGGGCTGGAAGGAAAGAGAGCGTTGTCTTGGTGATGTGGTGAGAGGCCAACACCAGAATTTTGAAATGGCCAGGCATGGTGACTTTGGCATACAATCCCAGGCCTTGGGAGGCTGAGGCAGGAGAGTGGCTCTGAGTTCGAGGCCAGCCTGAACTACAAAGCAGGACTCCATCTCAAAAAATGTAAACAAACAAACAAAGGATTTGGAAGTGGAAGATGGTGTCCTCTACCAACATCTAGCAGCGAGAATGGTCTTATTTCTCCACAGACCTAGGGAAAATGGATATAAAATACATGTGTGGCCCTTGCCCAGGGGCCTCTGCCCTGGGGCGATTTGTCATTTGATAATTACAAAAGCAAACACGCAGTCCAAACAAAAGAATGTCATTTCAAAATTCCTCAGATGCTTTCTTGTATTTCTCAAATGCCATGGGAGGAGGACATGTTAGAATGGCCACTGTTTCTTCGCCCCTGTGCTGCTGTTCCCGTAGCAGGCCAGCTGCTCCCGCGGGGCCCACAGTTCTGGCCCCCAACAGGCAGGCTGTTCTCAAAGCCTCCTTCCTGAACACTCTGGCGCCAGAGCCCCACGGTGGCCTGGCTGGACTCCGGGTGAGGGGTGCGGCCCAGTGTGGAGCCCTGTGTGTGTGCGGGGTGCCAATGCCTTTGGGTTAACACTTACTAATCCTATCCCAGTGATAGGAAATGTGCAGGATCAACTGAGTACTGAGCAGCGGCCCTCAATCTGATGCTTTATCTGATTATTCATGTACTATTATTTGCTTCATCAGACTATTTATCTGAGTTAATGGGACCCCTAACTCAAGGACCCTGTAAGAAGGTATGACTCTCTTCACTCTGCCAGGGAGAGGCTGAGCCACGGAGGAATGACCGGTCCCGCCAGGGCCTCACAGTAGCACGTGGCACTCGCACTGCAAGTCCTGTGTGCCTTCAGCTCCACCCTCACGCTGCACATAAAAGAGGAACAAAGAGCAGAAATAACCAGGCATCAAAAACTAGCTTCCATGTCTATAAAAGCAGCTCATACTGTAATATTTATAGATAAAGAATGCTTTGTGTGGTTGGATTCTAAAGAGATCAATGTCAGTAAAACCCCACATAGAAAGTTTTTAGCACATGGCCAGATATAGATATGGCGGCCAATAAATTCTTGCTAAATGAATGAATGGGCGTTTGGCAGCCTGTGGTAAGGAGTCCTTTCAGCGGGGCTGGCACCTGCTAAGTGCTTTGCCTTCCTTATCTTGTGTAATCCTCTTAACGACATGTGGGAGGTGCAATCATTTTCCTCATTTTTTTTTTTTATCGTACCGAGGATCGAACTCGGAACCTTGCGCTTTCGTAGCAGGCTGCGGAACCACTGAGCTAAATCCCCGGGCCTTTCCCCCATTTTTTGCTGCTGAGGAGCCAGAGACTTAGAAGAAGCAAATGATTTGCTCAAGGTCGTGTAAGTAATCCGTGCAGAGGCAGCCCTGGGTCCCGGCTCTGTACCTGGGCTCTGGGCCTCCTGCGGGGAGGAAGGCAGGAGGATGGGCGCTGGCGAGAGGAAGTGGGGTCCCTAGGAGGAAGAGGTGCCCCACCCCAGCAGCTCACCTCCACTGCCACACACAAGACACCGCTTGCCTCCCCTTTCTGCCTTCTTTCGGCATTTGAAAGCTTCCCCCAGACTGCAGTCCGTGACCGAAGCTAGACTAGGGAGCCAGGCACGCGGGGTGCGGCGAAGTCCGAGGTCCCTGCCTGGGGAGGACACAGCCTGCTCTGGCTGCTTCCTCCTCACCCGGAGCATCAGGTAACAGACACTGGGTCAGAAGAGGGTTTAGCCACGGAGATGAGCTTGGGGTCATCTTTACCGTCTTCTGGCTCTCCTCCAGAAAGAAGCTCATTATCCTTGCTAAAACTCTTTCATGCTCAATAGTGCAGTACTTGGGATAAGAGTAAAAATTCCCGGGGGGCGGGGCGGTTCTCCCCAAGCTGTGCTGGTCAGGAAGGGAAGCGCGCGCCTCTGACATGCCTGGAGTGGTTGGGGGCTGGGTCTGCAGGAGCGGGGACTGCTCTGTTGGGGTGACCTTGTGGGTCTGAGCCCCTGCATCTTTGGGGACTTAAGAGCACTCGTGCTGTCCTCTCTCCACCCAATGACCCTGGCTCCTCCCTCTCTGCTCCCAGCACAGGCTCACCAGCCCCTGGGCTCCCCCGAAGGACAAAGCTGTGCCCCTGGGTGACTCGAGGGCCCTCGGGACCTTGCCCCTCTTGGCAAGACCCTCTGCAGACCCATCTTCACCCTGGGAAAGCCGAGGTGACCAGGAATGCGTGTGTTGGGGGTGGGTTAGCAAAATCCTGCTCGTGCGCGCGCCCGAGTTAGCCAGTGGACTTGTTGCCCTTCCTTCTTTTTTTTTGGTACCGGGGATCGAACTCGGGTCCTTGCGCTTGCGCAGCAAGCGGCGAAACCACTGAGCTAAATCCCCAGCCCCTGGCCTTCCTTCTTCACAGGCCGCTGCTCAGATGCTTTGGCTGTCAGAGGCTTCTCGGGTCACTGCCTTCTGGTCTTGGCTGAGAAGCTCCTTGGGGGCTTCTAGCTCGAGACAGAGAGAAAGCTGGCACCCTATGGAGCGCCCCTTGGCTGTGCACCCCCTGGAAAAGGCATTTTCCTCCTCCTGCTCTGGAAGCAGGGAGGTCACTTCACAGGAAGAGGTAGCTCTGCAGATCGGTGAGACCCAGGAAGAGTAATCAGGATCCCTCCCGGGGGCTTCATCCAGTGACAGTGGCAAATATCCCACAGTAAGTCAGTATCTGTGCTCACATTTATAACTAAGTGGATGCATAGTCTGAATTATATGCAGTCTACCAGTGGAAACTGTACCAGGACAGTCACGAAAGGTCTCCTTATCACTCCCTCTGCAAACAGTAGGGGTGACTCTCCTGCAGTATTTTTGAGCAAAGCCTAAATATGACAAAATCTCATCACCCACTTAGCATAAGAACTTTATTTCTACCTTTAGGTCATATAATTATCCTCCTGTTACTAGGCATTTGAAGATGATTGATTGGACTATATTAATAACCAAATTTTTAAAAAGCCCCATATTTGCCTTTATCACTTGATCAAAAGCTATTTTGCAGTTACAACTGGCAAAACATCGCACTAATACCACCAACTGCCAGCCCAGACATCTGGATATTAATACTCATTCTGTTGCAGTGGAGATGGGAGTGCTCAGGAGAGAGGCCTGGGAGAGAACAGCTCATAAACAAATACATCCTATGAGCTACTATCTAAGAATACTGATGTATTTTTGCAACTTTAAAACTCTTTTCGTGCATCCCTTATAATCCCAACATTCAGGAGGCTGAGGCAGAAAGCAGAAGGATCACTGTGAGTCCCAGGCCAGCCGGGGCTACATAGTGAGTTCCAGGCCAGCATGAACTGCATAGTGAAACCCTGTCGCAAAAAAAAAAGAAGCAAAACCTTTTTCTAGCTGAGTGAGATGGCCCACACCTATAATCCCAGCCACTCAGAATCTAAGGAAGAAGGATCACAAGTTTGAGGCCAGCCTGGACAACTGTTTTTTAATAAAATAAAATAAAACACAATTAAATTAAAATTTAAAAACAGGGCAGTGGGTGTAGGACTGGGGCAAAATTGCTTGCCTAGCATGTAACAAGGTCCACAAGGCCCTAGGTTCACTCCTGGGGGCTGGGCACATCCCTGTAATCCCTGGGAGGCTGAGGCAGGAGGATCACCAGGTCAAACTCAGCCTGGACAATTTAGTGACTTAGTGAGACCTTGGCTTAAAATAAAATTTAACTGAATTTAATTTTAAAAGGGTTGAGGATGTAACCCAGGGCAAAAGCCATGGGTGCAATCCTCAGAACCACAAAAAAAAAAAATAGATAAAAAGAAAAGAAAAAGGAAACTAAAACAAAGGTTGATATTCTAAGACCTAATCTGAAGATTCATCAGCCTCATAGAATTTGCAACTAAAAAGTATCTGAGAGGCCATCTAGATGGTCTCTAATCTCCCTTTTGAGTAACTAAGGGCTGTATCACCACTAAAGGAGCAAAAAAGTTTCAAGAAAAACAGGTTAGGTTTATTCCCGTTCTTCCAGGATACTCAAGGCCAAGTGAGTTCATCCAGCTCACGCGTGCTGTCACCTAAAGGTGCACACACTGCCCTGGGCCTCCAGGAACTGGGGAAAGGCCTGGCCCCTGCCTCCATGGAACTGGCTCTTCTGTGCACACCAGTGTCTCCGCACACTTCACCCTCCCAGGTGCATCACAAAGTAGCTATCACTGCCCCATTTTACAGATGGAGAAACTGAGGTTCAGAGTTGAGTCCAGGATCCCATGAAAAATAACTAGAGAGCAGGAATTGAACACAAGCTTATCAGACTGCATTAGTCTTTTTCTTTAGTCTAATCATTGGCTTAAAGCAGCACCCACTTCCGTGCGTGGTGGCACACACACAGAAGCCCAGCTACTCTGAAGGCTGAGGCAGGAAGATTGCTTGAGCCCCAGGAGTTCGAGGCCAGCCCGGGCAACACAGGGACTCGCAATCCCAATACAACAAGAACACCCACTGTTTTTCACAGTTTTTGCAGGTTCACAAAAGTTGAGGCCCAGTCCACCCAGGCTCGCTGCTAGGGATCTCATGGGGCTGAAATCAAGATGTCAGCTTGGACCATGTAGCACAGGAGGTTTGGGGCCCTCTTCCACGCTGAGACCCTCAGTCCCTAGAAGCCACCCGTCACTCTGCCACGTGGCCTTCTCCAGGACATGGAAGATGGCTTCTTTGTGGCCAAGAGGAGATCAGCTCTGCTGCTACACACTCCTGGGCAGGCCTGATTCTCTCCCAAAGGGTTCGCCTGGTTAGGTCAGCCCATCCAGGATAATCTCTCCTTTCATTAACTCCAAATCAGCATTGACTAATCTGCAAAGCCTCCTCACCTACTCGCTGGAGCCCGATCCCATCGTACTCCCACATCCTGCCCAGGCCCAGGGCAAGGCTTGTAGGCCAAGAGCAGGAATCTTGGAGTTCCTTCCAGAGTCCTGCCTGCCTGGCAGATGTTCAACTGTGCACTTCTTCCCCACCACGTTACAGACATTGGTTCTTAACCTAGGAAGACAAAAGTTAAATAAGTACAATGAAGGAAATATGCACAAAGAAAAAGTGTCCTATGTGTAGAGAGTAGGTTTGGAGAGGGGACATTTCAAAGGCGCTTTGAAGAGTGATGATTCAGCCAATGGTTAGGAAGAGGACCGTGCCCTCTCTGTCTTAAGGCACATGATGGATGTTTGATAAATTTCACATGAGTGGTTACGTGATCTTCTAAGCAGAGGAGGGGAAAGACTATTCTGCATAGGACGCACTTCGTGTATAGGGGTCCAGAGGTGTGAGGCCACATCCTACGAATGCCTGACACTATTTAAGCAAGGACAGCAAGATGTGACAAGAGAAAAGGCAGACACTAAGGGTAGAACACAGAAGGTCTTGAGCATAGTGCTCAGGAGATAGGACCTTATTTTGTACATGGGTACACTTGGAGACTTCTGAGGAAGAGGGAAAAGATCATATTTGTATTTGTGAACATGAGGTCCAGCGGAAAGCACCGGAAGAAGCCTGGTGTGGGACTGTCTCGGTCTTCCCGACCTGGGGCGGAGCTTGTGGCTTTGGGGATAGCTATCTCCCAGGCCTCTCCTAATCCTGTCACGGGAGGAAGCGGAGTGGGGCACACCACATATTGGAGGTTTCTCAGCCAGGAGAAGGGGATGCTGGACATGGAAGAGTACTGGTTTGTGAAGAGTTCATCGTTCGAGGTGGGCTTTGGTGGAACTGCTGGATGAAATAGACCAGTGGCTTTGTAACCCTGTGGAAAACAAGGGCCTGGAGTTGGCCCACTGTGGAAGTAGAGCCAAGCTCTGGCCTCCTGACCCCAGGTCTCCTCAGCACCCTGGAGGTTGTTGTTTCCTGTGATTAGGAAAGATGGCGGGAAGGCAACCCAAGGTGGTCGTTGGTAGTGTGGGAGGCCATGTAGTTCAGGTAGGGAGGAGGAAGACCCTCGCCAAGACAGTGGAAACAGGACAGACAAGAAGGCATGGCTTGCAGAGCTGTCAGGAAGCCTGGACAGAACAGCATGCTTGATAGGATTTGAGGGATGGAGTAGTCACAGAGGAGGGCCACAGAGGACTCTGCCTTAGAAGAAGGGTAGAGGGTGGGAGCATCCACCCACGGACCCTGGAGAGTAGGAGGAAGTAAGTCTGAGGGCAAGGCTAATGAGGAGCGGGCTGGGAGGGCAGAAGCGTAAAGCAGGGAAAAGGGCATTTGGCGGGCTGAGTGTAAGGAGTGCTGGCGCATCCCAACAGGGAAGTCCAAGGGCAGAGAGCTCCCTGAGAACTCCAGTGTGGGTGATCATCTAGGTTCAGCAGCCAGCGTGTGGGCTGAGAGAAGGAAGCTGGGAAGAAAACCATGAGTCATCAGGTCAGAAATCAAGACCCGGAAGCAAAGCCGAGAAGAGAGTCAGAGGGGACTGTGAGCCTGGAAACACTCAGAAGACACCAAGGTTCTGGGGCTGCTGGTCAGGAGCAGTGGTGCCATGCCAATACCAGGGGATATTTCACTGGCTTGGGAAGGCAGGGTGGGCAAACCCAGCACGCTAGGCATAATTTAAACATGCAAAGCTCTAAGTACATTAGCTAGTAGAATAGATTGTTGCAGGTCTCTTAATTGGGTTAGGCAATACTTGCTTTCACCAAGGCCCATTCTTTTGAAGGAAAAAAAAGAACTTTGAGTTAAAATATATTAGTCTCCTTTGATCGTTGTAATTAAGAGACTGGATCCCTGTATTCATCAGTTCGTAATGAAAATCCGTGGCATTCCCGTTACTTTCTGTGGTCTGGTTTCTCATAACTTGGAGAAGAAAACAGTGTTGTCATAAGATCCTTAGGGGTAAAACAGGATTTCACAAGAAGAAAGATCACTGTTGAAAACCAAAACTTTGTAAGACCGCAGATCTACTTCCTTTCTATTTGTTTCTCTTTCCTCATCTTCAGTCTCCACCAAGTAAACTGAACAAATACCAGCAACTGCTCTGCCCCACCGAAGTCTGAGCATGTTTCAGGATTGTCTTAAGAAGGACAGTATCATTAATTGGGGGATGTGTAAAGACAAAGTCAAGCACATGCATGTCCATTTGTCACAATCTCAGAACCTCTTATCCAGAGCAGGTAGCCACTCCACACCCAGATCAGCTGAAATCCAGAGATCAAGGGCCAAACAGGAAATGTCTCCAGCATTTCTCCTCTGCTGCCTGGAAGCTGATGTCTTGCCGAGTAGCTGGCCAGGTATTCAGAGTCTTGGTGATTTGGAGGAGCTGAGAGAATTGGCAGCAGTAATACACATACACACACACACACACACACACACACACACACACCCCTCACTTCTGTCCTCTACATCCCCTGAAATGGGCTCTTCCACTTCAGTTGGAATGCCAGACCTTTCCATCCTAGAATGAAGCTCAGGTTGTTCCTAAGAAATTAATCTATGTCTCTAGTATACAGTCAGCAGGTGGCTGTTGAGACCAGGCCCACATATTGAGAAGGATTTCTGAGAACTTTGAACAGTGGGGCCAACAAAATGGTAAAGAGAGGCACAACCTAAGGGCAGGGGAAGAGGTTGAAGAGAAATCAGGACCAAGGGCAGCCAGCGATAGGAAATCCAGCAGCCTGTGTGGACGGAAACCAGAGGCTTGTAATCCATTAATCAAAGCAGAAACGGAACCAAAGAAGAAAGCACAAGAAAGTGGAAAGAATGGAAAAAGACAAACTATGTTCTTACTAAGAATGGGAAAGTTACCTCCTCTCCCTCTTCCAAACGTGATGGGTAAAGTATATTTGAGAAGGTGTTTAGAGGTGGAAATGCTCTCTCACCTATTGACTTACAAGATCATCTATTAATCTTTCCCATGAAAACTGACTTGAATGTCAGCTGTCAGTGGATCCTCATGTAGAATGAAGTACACGAGGCTTGAGTACTTTTCTCTCCTACCATGTGAAGCTTTGGAGTTAAAGCAGAGATAAAAACTTGTAGTTGTGATCAGGCTGGGTCCAAGCCCTCCTCCTGGTGTGACCTTGGAAACATTCCTTAATGTTGTGAAATTTCAGTTTTCTCATCTGTACATTGGGAAAATTAATATTCTAGATCCATAATCCCTTATCAGCAATGTTGAAATCCAAAGGGCTCTTAAAAAAACAGATTGTTTTTAAAGTCTTCAGTAAATTCATTTGATGGCAAAACCTGACCCGAAATCTATGTGAGTTTTATATAGTTTTTATTTATCCCTTTAAGCACGACTATCCACATGTTTGCCATGGGCATGTTAAAATGCTTGATGTCAGGTGCTTTCCTAGACCTTGCTGGGGGCTGTTCTAAAAACACAGTATAGGTACAGATTTATCTCGCAACAATGTGAGCAATTCTGAAATCTGAAATGTACTTAAATCCAGATGGAATGTGGATAAGGGACTGGGGACTTGTAACTCGGGGTTTTTGGATGTTCTAGTGAGAGAATGTGTGTGAAGTGCTTGCAATGATCCTGGATTCTGTAAATGTTTAGAAAATACAAACAGTAACTTATTATTTAAAAATATTAGAATACGTTAATGGGCTGGTATACCAGTTACCCTGATCTGATCATTATACCTTAGTTTGAAATATCACACTCTAACCCGTAAATGTATATTACTGTTGTGTGTCAATTTAAAATTTTTAAAGCTCAGATAAGGAGTGATTCTTATCTTCTTGCCACTCTGGCATTTGCCCAGGGAAAACAACAAATTCTGAAGCTGCAACTCTCCTACTGCAGGTCTAGCCACCTCAAGAGCTCACACTCTGGGGAAAGAACCCATCTGGTAGCAAGGTACTGCACCATACAGTGAACCCTTGACTTAGAAACTTGATTCATTCCCAAGGGCTGGTTGTAAATCAAATTGGTCAATTGCCTTCAAAGTCTCTCTCCAGTATAATTTCAGGCTACACTTTTTTCAAGGTAGATCTCAGTGTCCTTAGAGAGACATTGGCCCAGGATTTCTCAGTTAACCCCACACAGGAAAGGATGCTGTCATATTCCTTCTAGAACTCTTTAAGAGATCATCTGGAAGCACAAACAGCTGGCATTCAGGTTGTAACTCAAGAAGTCGGTCGTAAGTTAAAACTAAAATTCTGGTCATGACTCAAGTTGTTCATATGTCAGGCCCATCATAACTCGAGGGTCCACTGTATTTCTATTGGTGCCATGGCATTGAGACCCAGAGTCTAGAGCCAAGAATAAATTTCCCAACACAGACCACACAAGAATGACCAGGATGTGGAAGGAAAGTTCTGGGACGACATACCCTGCCGAGGCAGTGTGGCTGGTGGCAGAGCCTCTGCTCCAGAGTCAGGGAGTCGGCCCTCGTGCTGCCCTCCCTTGTGGTGGGAATGGCTGAGTCTTAGCTTCAACACGTGCGAAATTTAACAAAAGGCTAAAAATACCTGAAAGTTTCCTCATGATGGTAAAGCAGGGTGGGTGGGAAATGGTACCTAGAAGGTGCTCGGAAGTGCAGGCATACAGACACATACCGCATATGCTGAATGGCCAAGGAAACCAGAGCCTACTGCACGCAGTTCTAAATCAGCCGAGGCTCCTCTAAGGAAAGAACAAAGTCTCCTCTTCCCTGTAAAAGTTGACCAGCAGAGGCCACCAGAAGAGCTCTGGCTGGGAAGACTTACACGGTGGCAGGAGCTGAGCCTGTCTGTCTTCCCCAACAGCACGATCATCCTGCTCCTTTTCTGCGGTCCCCTGATTCCATAGGGGAGGCATGCGTCCCGTCAGGGTGGTGGATTAAAAACTAATGTGCACACCCAGAGACAGTCAATAGGGCTTATTCACATCCTGAATTCAGCTTTTGGCCAGATTACCAAGTCCCAGTTTGACTCTGACCTTTATAAAAGGAATAATTCTAAAGTATACCTAGGAGTAGAAGGGGTTGTTTTCTGCCATTCAGAATGAATCCTTTCATAAAGGATTCCTTTCACCCAAATTATCATCTTGTCCTCATGTGCCCTAATCAGCAGTAGGACAAAAGTAAACAGCTGGTCATTACAGAGGGTGGCGGGAGCTTATCTCCGGCTAGCACCTGTGTAGACTTTGACCTACATAATCACCTTCTTTAGACCCGAGCCAGAAGATTTGAGAAACGCCGAGTATAAGACATCATCAGACTCCAGGTGTTCCTAAGAACCACATCTTCTGCCTTCCAGCCCGTGCTGAATATGAGGGTCTCCCTGTCCTAGTCAGCTTCTCCTGGGAAGCAGGACCAAGAGAGTGCATGTGAAAAGGGGGGATTTATTAATTGGTTCATAGGATCACAGAGGCCGAAAGGCCCCCACCACAGGCCATCTGCAAATCAGAGAGGAAATGGATCCTGAGGACACGATTCTCAATGCTGCTGTGAGGAAATCTGCCTAGGGCTCTAGGTGTCACTTTACAGATATGCTTGCAACTATACCTGCATACTGTTGGTTAATTAAATCATATTCCTCCCCAGATTTGCAAAATCGCTGTAAACCTCTCTGTCCTACTTTTCTCTCGTTGCTGAGACAACATACCTGACACCCAAAGTTAAAGGAGGGAAGGTTTATTTGGCTCACAGTTTGTAGAGGTTTCAGTCCGTATTCCGCTGGCTTCAAGTCAAGGTGGCATTGCAGAGGAGGAACAGTTTAGGGTGGCAAAGTAAGCAAGGGACCTTAGAAGCTTTTTTCTGCCCTTTTTATACTCTATCTGGGCTACTGGGCTTAGTGTGATGCCAAACCAATCAATGGACTGATTTAGTAATCACACACCCTTAACCCCAGTATCACACACCCTAGACCCAGCTAGCTATCTCTGCAAAAGTCCCACCTATGACCACATGAGGCTTGGGGGGGCATCTAGACACACCCATAACACTCTCCCACCCCTCACTGACACTGCAAAGGACGTAATTTCATACCTACACTCACGGCTGTGTTGCCACATAGCCACCCATGGAGGCTGAGCTTGAAATTGACCTTTAGGATTCGTATTATCAGACATCTTACACTCTGCTACGCTGCTGCAACACGGCTGGCATTCCCTCACCCCAGTCACTCTGCCCTGGTTTTGGGAGGAGGCTGTGGATGCCTGGTGAGACTTTATTTCAGGGCTCAGCCTCTTTGAATGAGCATGCTTCAGGGATCCTGGCCTTAGACCCCAGGGCAAGATGCTGCTTTGCCAAATCTTTTTTTTTTTTTTTTTAATGGTTTTCCGTGATTGAATATTGTACTGCTCCACATCTTTGCTGTGGTTTGTAATCACTGATTGTATAATGAATTCTGATTCAGTGCTTACAAAATCAGTCTGCACCACTGGAGACAAAAGGGAGCATACTGCCATTGGAGCACGAACAGTTTAGACACCTTAGACACCCTGGCCCAGGCTTCCTGGCTTTGTGAAAGATCAGTCTCCTGTTTCACTATCGTTTGCAGAAAAGGGTCTGGGGAGTGGCATGGTATGAAGCCTTCACTTTTTCACAAAGAGCAGCACATTCCAGGATGGTTTGAAATTTGCAATGTTTCAAAACATCAGCTGCTTCCAACAGGACTAACTTTGGCTGCCTCGCTAGCCTGTAAATGCTTACAAATCTGTCTTTTAATTTAAGATTAAGGATACCAGGTAAAGTACAGGATTCCTGGTTAAATGCAAATTGTGTTAAATAATGCATGTGTTTCTTAGTATACTATGTTCCAAATGCTGCATGGGATATACTTATGCTAAAAAAAAATTATTTGTTGTTTGTCTGAAATTCGAATTAAACTGGGAAGTCTCTGTTTTTAACTTGCTAAATGTAGCGACTCTGAGATCAGATTCTCTGTCCCAGCCTCTGGGTCTCTCCTGGTGGGACTCCAATGATGCACTCAGCCAAAATCCTGGGACCGAAGGAGGCAAAGGAAGAGCCCTAATCTCACTTGGCTTTTTGGTCTTATCTGGCTTCAAGTGTCAGAGATACGCATTAAAGTCATTAATAAATGAAAACCTTTCCTTTGGATAGCTGCATTTTCATTTATCTTTATCCTGAAATTGTAGCAAGATTGAATTCCACTGAGAGGAAGGATGGTGGGGTAGGTAGGGTAAAGAATGACCTAAGATGAAGACTTAGGTTCATTCTCCCCAGGCAAGTGGCCGTGGCTTAGCACTGACCCAGCCTCTGAGTCTCCATTGGAAAATTTTAAAGATTTGAACAAATGGCCTCTAAGGTCCCTTTCAGGGCTAAAAATGCCATGATTCTACACCCAACAGCTCTGAAACTTTCAAGCTATATTATTGACGCTCACAATATTAGATAAAAATGAAACATCAGGGATTATTTTATTTATGCTGAAAAAAAATTTTCTGAGATGAGGTCTTGCTGTGTAGTTTTAGGCTGGCCTTGAACTCACTATGTATGTAGCCCCAGCTGGCCTCAAACTCATGGTGATCCTCCTGCCTCAGCTTCCCAAGTGCTGGGATTACAGGTGTGCCACGCCAGGCAACCCTTATTTTCTGCAGCTCACAGCTTCTCCAGCTAGTCCCCTGGCTTCCTCCAGCTCAGGCAAAGGTAATGACTCCTTCCCCTGGAAAGCCTCAGCATATAGTTCATGCAGTATTGCCTCACTAATCCTTTGCATTATGATTGTGGTGTTTTCATTTGCTTTGAAGATGGACTCGTGGTTTATTTGGCTTTGTATCTCTAAGACCTAGCAAAAGACCTGACAAACATTTTTTTAAATGCTCATAAACATTCTTTGGAGAGAGGAGGATGAGACAGATAAATTTAAAAAGAAGTGACATTCCTAGATAGGCATTGTAGTAAATGCTTTATCTAATTTATTTCTAGTTTATTTCTTAAAACAATTTTATAGAGGAAGATACTGTCATACTATGATTATTCACATTTCGTGGATCAAGAATCTAAGAGTTTAAGTAAACTACCTAAGTCCACACAGTTAATTAACATTAGAGGCCTACATGGCCTTTGTTCTTCTAGGCTCTACCTCCTCTCTCTAGGGGGGAACTGATGAGTAGAGGAGAGTTCACACGGGAAGAGGCAGTAAGGGGACCCAGAAGGAAGGAACATCACTGTATTTTTTTATCACTCCTGGTAACTTTCATTTGACTGTTCGAGGCCCCCAGGGGAACTACTTTAAACTAAATTCACAGCTTGGGGAGAATTTAATGATTTCTTTGTCTTTGTTTGTTTGTTTATTTATTTATGTATCTTTTTTTTTGGTACGAGGTATCGAACTCGGATCCTTCTGCTTGCAAGGCAGGCGGCGGAACCACTGAGCTAAATCCCTGGCCCTGTTCATTTATTTTTTGACCACCAAAGTTTGGAAGCTGTGGAAACACCAGCTCGAGGTGGTAACTTCTCAGATCAGATCCCCACTATTTCCGTCCTGCTCTGCTCTCAGAAGGGAAACTTTTCTTGTCATTTCCTGGGCCGATAGTGAAAGCACAGTCACTTTTTTCCCACCCCTGCCCTGTGGAGTTGATCCGCATTAGTGAAAGGAGGGGCAGGTGCTGGGCTGTGAGTCTCTTCTTTGTTCTGAGAGCACCTCGGAACCAAAGTTCAAGTTTGCCGAATTTAGCAAACGCCCTTGGTAGAAAAGGAGCACCAGGGGCCAGGGATTTAGCTCAGTGGTTTTGCTGCCTGCTGTGCAAGCGCAAAGACCCGAGTTCGATTCCCGGTACAAAAAAAAAAAAAAAGGAGCACCAGGACTCCACTTACCTTTCAGAGTTCTTGTTGGCCCTTTGCCTCTGGATCTCAGTGGTTTACTCTCTTATCCTATTTATTGCTAATGCTTCTAAGAATCCAAAAGAAAAAAATTTTAATTAACATTTTTAGATGTTTGTTCTGAAATCTTATGCTGCCTGATCCCTGGATATGGAAATCCCTTTCTAATCTTCTTAGGGGTTTTTTTTTTTTTTTTTTCGGTACTAGGGATAGAACTTGGGTCCTTGCGCTTGCGAGGCAGGCGACGGAACCACTGAGCTAAATCCCTGGCCCAAGGGGTTTTTTTAACTGTACACTTAAAAACTCAGAAAACCAGCATGACCTGGTGTCAGCAAGTTAACATATGGAAAAGGAAAACATATGTTTTTTTAAGTCTTCTGTACTTCAGAAAAAGAATCACAAGGTTCCTTTAAATAGACTACAAAAAGTGAGTTATGTAAAACTTTTCAGGAATATATCTGAAGCTTTCTACGAAATGTTTTTCTTACAAAATTTAATTTTCTAACCACTATGGAATTATTTGAAAAATACAACACTTTATCCAAAAACTGTTTTTCCAGCAAACTTGGTGACCTAGAATTTAGAGTATAAAATGACTACTAGTTCAATTAGATAGCACAAGGTTTATCAGCTTATGTAAGGCACTTGATTCATAGAAAAGTCTCTCAGCCCTTCGTCAGATCTTATTAACTCTTATTTCATACATTCTTCAAAGAAACCTGGTCCTCACTTTGGTTGCATGATCCTTAGAAGCAATAACTTGCAAGTGGACTGCATTTTGAATAGTGGGCTAATGGTAGGAGCCAGTTCCATGAGGGGAGAATAGACAGGACTACAAAAATCTGTCCAAAACCTGAACAAGAGGCATAATGGAAACATTTATCCTGCAACAGCACAAAAGTTTATAGGATGCTCAGAGTCCTACTCTAGTGTGATAAATAAACGTTTCTGTTCTTAATGTTGATCCTGAGGCCATATTGAACTTTTTGGGCTGTTTCTGAAGACAGAAAGGAATTCAACGCCTTAATACACTTTCTATAATTATATACTGTATTTATATGGGGTTAAAATTTAAAACTACTTTTATGGTACTTTTTTTTTCTGATTTGGAGAAGCTCATAAGGGTCCAATAAATACAATTAATCTTATAACCTCTTAAAATCCAATGTCACTCTGAGGTCAACCCCAGAAAATTCAGCACTTATAAATATCCTAAATCGGGTCCTTTTTGCCTCCAATGTAGGAGGTAAAGAAATATTTTCTCAGTACCACTGAGAAGTGTTAAAGCATGGATTTAGGAGAAAACGACCGTGGTGGCCACATTTGAGAGCAAGAGGCAGAGGCAGTGACCTGGCTGTCCTTCGGAGCTGCCCACTGTGGGCAGGTTATGCAGATGCACCAAGGGGACCTTGAAAATAAAAACAAAGGGGACCTTGGTCAGTCCAGAAGGGAAATGGCAAGATGCTTGGGTGGTAGATAGCAATCAGGGCTCAGCGGATGTGTGTGGAAGAGAGGGTGAAGTCTGTGGAAGAAAAGGAAGTGCCGCTCAAGTGGGCTTACCTCTTGTTTACCTCCCTCTTGGCACTGATACACACCAGGATTCTCAACCTGCGTTGACTTTTGGGTCCAACTCAAATGTGGGCCCTGTTTCCATAGTATTAGAATCATTACTTGAGCCCAAGGGTATAGCTCAGTGGTAGAATGCTTGCTAGCATGTGCTAGGCCCTGGGTTCAATCTCTAGTACTATAAGGAAAAAGAAAAGAATTATTATTTGGAGGGTTTCAGTTCTAGCTGATACCATGAGATAAGGCACTGAACTTTAGGACTGTTGAGGCCCAGACCAGAATAATTCAAAGTATTGTACTTTGGCAAATGGGACATCATTGTCCCTCAGTATTTGTGCAGGACTGGTTCTAGGGCCCCATGGAGCAAAATCTGAAAATGCTCAAGTCCCTGATGTGAAATGTCATACTCTTTGTATATAGTCTACATGCTTCTTCTGTATACTTTAAATCCTCTCTAGATTACTTGTAATCCTTAGTATAATGCAAATGCTGTGTCAGTAACTGGTATAGGGTATTGTTTATAGAATGATGAGAAAAAAAATCTGTATATCTAGCTCACATGGAAATTTTTTCCAAATGTTTTCCATCTGCAAGTTGGTTGAATACACAAATGCAGATATGGAGAGTTGACTATGATTTGAGCTGAAGGAACAGGAAGCTCCTGGCCTTCTTCCTCCTACTGCCCTTTCCCCTAAGGCAGGCCATGGACACAGGAATTCCTCTTCCCTAAGGCAGGTTATAAAACTAGAGCCCCTCTGCCCCAAAGCCAGTAGCAAAACCTAAAGCCTACCCTCCAACCCACTTTAATAAAATTTTAAAAACCTCTTCCCCACTTTGCCTGATAGTGGGTAATGATACTATCATTCCAGAAGAGCTGTGCCCCATAGAAAGGAATCTACCTAGAGAGGCCAAGGAGAATCTGAATGGACTGAGCTTCCTGGAGTCCTCACCCAACCTATTATCATTACATTGTACTTTTTGTACAATCACATTTCCACACAGCTGTCCATTCCTTATTGAACTCCAGCATAAAAATGGACAGTTTTCTCCAAGCCTTTGGGTCTTCATTTCTGAAGATCCCATGCTACATAAAATTGTTTAAATAAATTTGTTGTGATTTTCTCCTATTTGTCTGTCTTTGTCAATTTTTACTTCAGTCCCTAGCCAGGAATTCTAGTGTGAAAGTTAAACTTGATTGTCAGCTTGCCTGTTTTAAGAGATTCCTAGAAAGTGATTGGATTGTAAGGACACTGACCTTATCTATGGATTAATGCACTGACCAGTTCATAGCTGAATGTGCTATAGGAAGTGCTGGCTAGAAGTAGTTATGGGGCGTGCCTTTGGGGGCTATATCTGGTCTCTGGCCCTTTCTTCTCTGGGCTCCTTCCCACAGAGTCTGGTTCCTGCTGCTATGAGGGAAGCAACTTTCTTCCGCCATGCCTTTTTGCCTTGGAGCCAGCCAAGCATGGACTGAAACCTCTGAAACCATGAGTTCACATAAGCCTATCTTCCTTTTGGTTGCAGGTGTCAGATATACTTCCCACCAATGGGAAAGATGACCAGTTCACCTAGGGAAGCTGAGTTAGTTTTTCCTACCCTATAGGATCAGTCTCACTATTGCATCATTAGTATCAATCTAGAATCTCAAAAACTGGAAAAGCCAGCCATCTACTTATTGCTAAATGCTAGTTCTTCTAGCCTTGTCATTCCATTGCCACGCCTTGTCTCTTCCCCTTAAATTCATCATACTAACTTGGACTGTTTAACAACTTAATTTATATTTTTTCTTTTTAATTTCATGAATAGAATTAACAGCTGAACAGTAGGAGAAAAGGGACTCTTGTTTTGTCTTTTAATTTTTTCATTTTAAAATAGAGTCTTGCTAAGTTGCCCAAGCAGGCCTTGAACTTGTGGTCTTCTCTCAGCTTCCCAAGTAGCTAGGATTCCAGGTGTGTGCCATTGCACCCAGCACTCAGTTTCCTTTCGCAAGCTAGGGCTGTTTGCTTTGATGGAAAGCAGTGTTTGAAGGACACTGAAGCTGCTTCTAGGCTCAGGAGGGAAGAGGACTAAGATCCCTTAGCAGTGTTCGCCCCAGTACAGAAGAGGGAAAAGAACACACATGTCAACTATGTGCTATCCATTGGTTTGGTTTAGCAAATATTTAATGTCTATTATTTGGCAAGTAGTACAGAAAGTGCAGGCATTTCTTGTTATTTGTTTTGCACTTTGTTGTTTTCTTTTCTAAAATAAAGGTAACATGATTCCTTAAGAAGTTGTGAAAAAAAAGTTGTGATAAACTGGGTGTGGTGGCACACACCTGTAATACCAACTCTTTGGAGGCTGAGGCAGGAGGATCACCATGAGTTCATCTGAAGCAGCAGGGGCAGGGAGGCCCAGAGAACCAGCTCCGGCTTTAAAGCCCCCATGCTACCATGACAGGAATAGCCTGTAACCATGAATAATTATCTCCTAAAGGCACAAGCTTTGTAAATAGTTCAGGAAGGACAAAATCCAGAATAATCTGAGGCTTGTGAAAAATGGTAAACAAAAGGGCTTTTTACAAGTTGTATTTACATGAAAGAAAAAAAGACCAACCCAGTAAGACTGTGATCCATTGCTTGGGGGAGATACATAATGCTAGCAGATCACACAGAAAAGACCAAAGGACTAAGTTATTCTCTTCACCATTCTCCTCTCTCTAAGGTAGTTCACACAGTGGCACCTCAGGACCACCCAAAATTCTTGCTAAGATGCTGGCCCCCAGACCCCTCTCAGATGTACACCTCAGGGAGCAGACTGGGAATCTGAATTTTTTGTCAGGCTCCTTCCCCCTCCCAGAGATTCCCCTGTACTCTAAAGATGTAAAGCTACCACTATGAAGACAGAGCCATAGCAGTTATAAGGAAATTGGAGCCCACAATAAGCAAGGAGGCAGTAAGAGAGCAGCAGCTGCTTCAAATGAATTTAACCTACAAGTCTTATGAACTATGCCCAATATCATGAACTAACCTACAGAGGGATTATGCAAACTTTAATGTCCATCCTTAAGAAATTGTGGAGAATGGTGGCAGCCCTAGAAGCTTGGAGCAAGGCAACTATTGGTTGGTATTAAGTAGCAAAGAGAAACATTCATAAAAATACAGAAATGTCAGTGTTATATGGATTCCTGGCCAAACTTTGGAAAGAGTTAACTAACAAGTGTTTATATTCACTTAAAGAGGGCATGTTAGATCAAGTCAGATTTATCCCAGGGATGCAAGGATGGTTCAAGATATGTAAATCAATAAATGTAATACACTATATTAACAGAGCCAAGGACAAAAATCATATGATCATCTCAATAGATGCAGGAAAAGCATTTGACAAAATTCAACACCCATTCATGACAAAAACCCTACAGAAAATTGGAATAGATGGTCTTTATTTCAACCGATAAAGGCTATCTATGAAAAACCAACAGCCAATATCATACTAAATGGTCAAAAACTGAAAACCGTCATGCTAAAATCAGGAACAAGACAAGGATGTCCACTATCACCACTCCTGTTCAATATTGTTCTGAAAACATTAGCCAAAGCAATTAGACAAGAGAAAGAAATAAAAGGAATAAAGATAGGAAAGGAAGAAGTTAAACTGTCATTATTTGCTGACAATATGATATTCTACATAGAAGACCCAAAAAAATCCTCAGAAGACTTCTAGACTTAATTGACAGATTCAGTAGAGTAGCTGGATACAAGTTCAACACTCAAAAATCAGCAGCCTTCTTGTACACAAATAACAGACTCATTGAGAGAGAAATTAGGGAAACAATTCTTTTCACAATACCATTCAAAAAAATGAAATATCTAGGAATCAATCTAACAAAGCAAAATACCTCTACATTGAAAACTACAGCACTCTAAAAAAAGAGATCAAAGAGGATATAAGAAAATGGAAAGACATCCCCTGTTCTTGGGTAGGAAGAACCAATATAATGAAAATGGCCATACTCCCAAAACTGCTATACAGATTCAATGCAATCCCAATTGAAATCCCAACAGTATATTTCACAGACCTAGAGAAAACAATCCAAAAATTTATTTGGAACCAGAAGAGATCTAGAATAGCAAAACCAATTCTAGGCAACAGGGACATGACAAGGAGTATCACAATCCCCAACGTGAAACTATACCACAAAGCCACTGTGATAAAAAACAGCATGGTACTGGCAAAGAAACAGATCTGAGGATCAGTGGAACAGATTAGAAGATCCAAAAACAACTCCAGACAAACTCAGTCACCTCATCTTTGACAAAGGAGCCAAACACCCTCACTGGAGGAAAGATACCCTCCTAAATAAATGGTGTTGGAAAAACTGGATTTCAATCTGCCGAAGATTAAAACTAGACCCCTATCTTTTACCATGCACTAAACTAAAATCAAAGTGGATTAAAGATCTAAATATTAAGACAGAAACACTAAACTTGCTGGAAGATAAGTTAGGTAGAACTCTTGAAGACATTGGCATAGGAAAGGACTTTATGAACAAATCCTCACACAAAGAATCAACAACTGGGATCTCATCTCATTAAAAAGCTTCTGCACTGCAAGAGAAACCAACAGAGCTAAGAGACAACCTACGATGTGGTAAAAAAATTTTTACCAGATGTTCCTCAGATACAGGACTACTATCTAGAATATATTAAGAACTCAAAAATATCAGACCTCTCAAATATAAAGATCCAATCCAAAAATGGGCATCTGAAATGAACAGACATTTCTCAAAGAAGTAAAAGCAGCAAATAAACATATGAAAAGTGTTCAATATCACTGGTCATTTGAGAAATCCAGATGAAAACAAAGCTGAGATTCCACCTCACCCCAGAAAGAATGGCTGCTATCATGAAATCAACCATTAGCAAATGCTGGCTGGGCTGTGGGGAGAAAGGAACCCTTCTCTATTGTTGATGCGAGTGCAGACTGGTGCAACCACTGTGGAAATCAATATGGAGATACCTCAAAGAACTAGGACTGGAAGTCCCATTTGACCCTGCTATTCCCCTGCTGGGGATCTTCCCCAAAGAATTAAAAGAATCATACTACAGCGATATATGTGTACCCATGTTCATAGCAGCACAATTCGTGATAGATAAAACTTGGAAGCAGCCCAACTGCCCATCAACTGGAGACTGGATAAAGATGTGTTTTGTTTTGTTTTTTAATAAAATGGAGTACTACTCAGCTATAAAGAATGAGAAATAAAGTGAATTAAATAGGACACACACGTGTAAATATCGAATAGTTTTAGTGTGAGAAACTGAAAGTGTAAATAAGGACTAAAAGGTATAATAGATAATGTGAAATAGGAAGAAAAGGGGCAAAGGGGAAGGGGAAGTGGGAGGGGTAGGGGAAAAGAAAGAAGGGAAAAGAAAAAATATAAGAAAAGGAAAAAATGGAAACAAAGTCTTTGTAAATAGGGAAGGGTGGAGGGGCTGAAGGGAGAGCAGGGGAATGGAGAAGAAATAAGAACCAAGATACATCATGTAAAGATACAAGATCCTAATGATGAACGTAATTGTATTGTATACCTAAAATTTACCAATAAAAATGAAAAAACAAAACAAAACAAAAAAAGATGGCATGTTAATCTTTAAGAGAGAGGGTAATAGGGAGGATGGATAAGATCAAAATACGTTACCTGCATGTATGAAAACGTCACTAAGAAACCTGTTATTTTGTTTAATTAATATGCACTAATAATCATAACAAAAGAGAAAAAGGAGCCAGCTTGGATTCACCTCAGAAACATCTTATGTGTCTTTTATTTTAAGCTACACTTGTTGAAACTAGTCAAGTTATAAATTATAAATTAAAATAATAAACATGCTAAACTAACCTCATTTCCTGCTTGTGATAAAGTTGCTAAAAGACTAAAGTGGTGAAAGTAGCTCATGTTGGGATTTTTCAGACTTTTGACAAAAGTACTTCATGGCAAGAAGCAGAATCTAGGAAACTTTCTAAGACCGACCACTAACATTTATTGAGAGCCCACTGTCAGGAACTATGCTAGGTGTTTTGTTAAGTACTAATTGATTTAATTGCCTTTCCAACCCTATGAAGTAAAAATAACTATTCCACTTTACAGGTGAGGAAACTAAGCAGAGATTCATCAGAGAACTTGGCCAGGGTCATGCAGCTAGCACATGGTAGAACTAGGGCTGAACTGGACTCACAGCTGGGACACCTAAGAACCACGCTGCATTTCAGAGAGGTGGATGCAGCCCCAAATGAGCACAGTGCCACATCCAGAAAGTGTTGCTCTCTGGATTCTTGCCAACCTGAGGGAACTCACTAGTGGCTGCCATGGGTCGACACAATTAGTCCAGGGCTACTTAACATTTTTATTAGTGACTTGGATAAGGATACAGAAAGTTGGACTTAACAAATTTACATATAACAGAAAGCTAGAGGGGAGGGATAGCTAATATAATAAGAGAGAGAATCATGATTCAGAATGGTCTTGGCAGTGGGAATAAGAGGCCAGAGCCAGCAGGATAAAATTTAATAAGGACCCTTGTAAAACCCTATACTCTGCTTTCAGTGGTGAGTATAATTAGGAGCAATCAGCATACAAGCATAAGAAAAAAATTTGGAAACTTAGACTAATTAGATCCATTGATACATGAGTTTCCTATAAATTGAGTTCAAAGTGATATACGTGCAACATCAACAAAATATATTTCTTCTTCTTTTTTTTCTGTGGTACTGAGGATTCAACCTAGGCCTCACAATGCTAGGCAAGAGTTCTACCCCTGTGCTACACGCTCTCACACATTTTTTTTTTTTTTTTTGGGTACCGGGGATCAAACTCCGGTCCTTGAGCTTGCACAGCAGGCAGCCAAACCACTGAGCTAAATCCCTGGCCCTCCCATACATTTTTTGAGATGGCTCTCACTACGTTGCCCAGCCTGACTTTGAATTTGTAATCCTCCTTCCTCAGCCTCCTGAATAGCTGATATAGGGGCATGTACCACCATGCCTAGTGACATAACATATTTCTATCACTAAGTGGCTCCCTGCCCCAAACCCCTCCAAAACAAATGAAGTAACCACATTTCATCAAATCGGAGATGCTATTGATTGCAAGATGCAGCAGTGTCCATCAAAATGTGTCAAGGAAGGAGGGAAACTAACATCCATCAAACTGAGACATGATGTATTAGCATTTTTCTTTTATAGCACCTAAAGGAACTCTGTAAACTTGACAGATCTCTGACATAGAGGAGTCGCCACTGCGGTGGGGCTGGTGGACTCCTTTGATGACTCCAGGGACCCTGAGAGTTCAGAAGGGTCTAGGAACAGATCGGGCAGGAAGTTCTGCCATGGCTGTGGCCTTTAATACCCCAGAAAGACTGCCATGGAGCTAGGGGTAGAGAGATATCAAATATGAGTCATACTAACCAGCTGCAATGGAAAACCCCTAGAAAAGGTGTGGGCCCAGGAGAAACGAATCTCAGAGTGTAAGGACATGCCTGGACATCTACAAGATTTTAGAACTCCTGGAAGGAAAATTCTTCCTGTTGCAGGTCAGAGATACGGCATCGCTTCTAGGTAAGAAGCTGCAACAGTCACTGGCCCACACAGCCCTTCCAGGACCAGGGAACAGGTGGCATCTGCTGATTGTGGGCCATGGGTTAAGTTGAGGCTGCAGTCACCATTGCTGATGTTTAAATCAATTACTTTAATTAATTGGCAATCAGTTGCTAAAAAATGATTTAATAGGCATTTCTTTTTATGATATATCATGTGTGTACAATACAAAGAGGAAATATAAGAGCAATAAATGAGTTAAGGTGTTCTCCAGCTTCTCTTTCAGGGTCCTATCCCTGAAATGCAGCTCACTTCAGAGTTCCATATGCATGTCCTTTTTTCCCAAACCTTGAATGCCATCAGGAGGGTGGTTTAGGCCTTTCTCCTCCCCAGCATTTCTTTTTATTTTTTGGTACCAGGATCGAACTTGGGACCTTGTGCTTGCGCAGCAGGTGGTGAAACCACTGAGCTAAATCCCTGGCCCCTCAATTGTTTGTTAAATGAAAAGTTGATGGGTTATAGCCATCATTTATGCCACTAGAAGAATAGTGGCACACATGTAGGCAATAACACCTCATGCTATCACCTGCCCAACAGCAAGGTAAGCCATCATTGATCAAAAGAAGTATCCTAATTTCAGATATGTTTAATGTATAAAATTGTGGCTCTCAGAATTAATAAAATTCGGTGCATATACTCTACTTGGAAGTTGAGGTCCCAGCAAACTTCGGGCTCCATCTTGTCCTGTGATAAGGGAAGTGCAGGAGATCTTATGTTCGTGGATTTCACAGGCACAGTTCTGTCTATTCTGGTGCAGCTTAGTCTAATCAGCCACACCTTAGTATACATACTGCCAAAGTGAGCTCATCAGCCACAATTTTGCTAGGAGTTTGAATCCGAAGCTTCCAGGCAGGAACATGAGTCACTGACCCGGCTGCAGAGTGACTTCATTTCCTGACACCCAGGAGCACCTCTCCCCATCCCATCTCCCCAGGGAATGGGCAGCAGTCACTGCACACCCTACTATTCTCCTGAAATGTGTGGTCATGAAACTGGGGATTTCTGAGCAACAAAGAATGGAATAGTTAAGAGCGTAAAAACTGGACTCAACCTGACTGGAGTTGTGTCCTGACAGTAGGTGTTGGATCTTGATTGAGTTCACCTTGCTAAGCTCTAGTCTCCCATTGGTACACCAGAGATAGCATAATCAGTAATGTTAAATTAGAGAAGGTATGTGAGGTGCTGAGTCCCTTTTCTGGCACACACAGTAAATGAACAAAAAAACGGTACACCAGAATGAATTTCAGATGGGCCAAAGATTGAAATGTAAAGAGTAAAGTGGTGAAAATAGTTTAAGAAATCATGGGTGATTGTTTTTATAAAGTTAGAATGGAGAAGACTTTTCTAGGACAAAAAAAGAAGCCCGAAATAAAATGATTCATGCGTTTTACTACTTGAAAAATAAAACTTTTCTACATAGAAAAAAAAAACATAGTGAGCAAATAACAAGCTGGAAAAAAGTATTTACTATGTAACACACAGAGTTAATTTCTTTCACACATTAAAATCTAGAAATCAACAAGGGAAAGACCATTAAACTAATGGAAAATTTTGCTAAGGATGTTTAAAATAAATATAAATTGCTCTTCAACATATAAAAAGATGCTTTAACCTCATTCATGAGAAAAGTCAAGTAGACAAGTCAAAACTATAATGAGCAATTTGGCTTCGACACCGTCCTCCCACACAGTGCCTTGTCTCCCTGCCAGGTCTTCTGCCTCCTGACAAGTTCAGACTCTTCCTTACACCACCTCTCTCCCCGTTGGACTCCCTTGCTTGGAACTCATTGAGGAACCCCATTTTTCTAACCAGTTCCCAGATTCTGAAGAGTCTAGTCTGGTGCCCCAACCCCATTGAGGATTGAGTTCTGATTAGGATAGAGCTTAGAAACACACTGTTTTTAAAATAGCATTTGGAACCTGTATTAGTCAGTGTTCTGTTACTAAAACAAAATAATGCGGCTGGTGATTTAGCTCAGTGGTGTCACACCTGTCTCACAAGCGCAAGGTCCTGAGTTTGATCTCCCTCCGGTACCAAAAAAATAAATACATGAAGGTGGGAGCTTATGAAAAAAAAAAGGTTTATTAGCTCAGTTTTGGAGGCTGAAAGTCCAGGCTTGAGTGGTCCCATTGCTGTGCCCCAGTGGAGCATCATGATGGGGTACCTGTCGCAAGGAGAGACCACATGACCAGGCAGGGAGTCGGAACACCTGCAGAGGGGCCAGCCTTGTTCTTTTGTAACAACCTTCTTTCCAGAACTAACTCAGGGTCCCATAAAAGCATTCTAAATCTCTTCTGAGCATGGTGCCCCCAGGAAAATCTAACGTGACCTCCCACCAGGACCCACTTCTTCAGGGTCCCACCACCATCTCTTAACTCTGCTGCCCTGAGGACTGAGCTTCCAACACACAAGCCGAATCCAAACCACAGGAGGTCCGCATCCAGGTCCAGGAAGCAATCCTCTGAAATGATCTGCACCGATCAAGCAAGGCCTACAGCTCTGCCTGTAGAGGGAAGGAAGTGTTCTGCTCTGAAGATAAAGAGCAGGGCTTTCAGAGGAGCACAGCCAGGGCAGAGCAGGAAGGGACGGACAGACATACGGCTGGTGGGTCTGGGTGGGGAGCAAGGCTTCTGTGGGAGCAGGGATTTGTGATGAAGCCACACAGGGCAGGGCTTCCGTTTAGGGAGGGAAACTCAGCCTTTGAGCAAGTTACTTAATGTGTCTGAAATGCAATTTCCTCTTTTACGATAACCTTACAGGACTGTTGCAAAAGTTAGATGTGAGCTACTTGGGTTCGGGTCCAGCCACAGAACTTCGTGTTTGCTCCGCTTATGGAGACTGCTCTCGTGTTGTTTTCCTCGAGTCTTGACTTGGTGGGATTTCACTGAGATATAAGAAGCACATGCCGAGTAGAGGGCACTGCTTCTGCAAAGGCTTTGATACAAGAAATAAAAATTGCTCTGGAGACATAATCAGGTCTAGAGCTCAAGGGCAGGGAGTATAGATCCAAACTGCTGGGGTTCAAATTCTGCCTCCCATACTTATAACTGAGTGGCCTCCAGCCATTGCTTGACCTCTCTGTGCATCAATCTCCTCACCTGTAAAATGGGACTGATACTAGTACCTATGTTCTAGGACTGTGGTGTGGAGCAAGTAAGTTACCATCTGTGAAGTGCTAAGAATACTGAGGAGCCCAATATGCGGATCATAGACTTTGGCGAAGACTTTGGATTCTGCTTTTTATGAGAATTGAAGTCTTTGGAGGGATTTGAATAAAGAAACCACATTTTTCAGAATTAAAATTTAAAACACTTTGAGAACAAATTGGAGGTAAGGGGTAGGCAGGGGCAGGGTCCGGGCAGAAGGATGAGCGGTTGGGGCGCTGTTGGGGTCCCTCAGGTCGGAGGTGGCGACTTGGAGAAGAACGCAGGCAATGATATGGCAACCGGAAGGCAGCATCGGGAGAGTTTTGAAGGCAGAGCTGACGGATCTGCTGGTGGACTGCCTGTGGGGTATTAAACCGAAAGAGGGATCAATGGGGAGTCTAAGATTTGGGGCCAAGCAAGTGGTGGATTGGGGCTGCTGTTTACCGAAGCGGTAAAGGTCACGGGCCCAGCAGACTGAAGGACACAAACAGAGGCTATCTGGGAGGGTTCCCTTTGAGACTCCTACTGGAAACCGAGGGAAAGGTTGGCAGGGTGCTCCAGATGTCAGTTTGGAGTTTAGCAAAGGGGCCAGGTTGGAGCTGAGGTGTTGAGAACCCCAGGGAGAGAGTGCGCTGGAGAGAAGTGGACCGCGGAGCCCTGAGTCTGTCCAGTGCTCAGCATGGGGAAGACAAGGAGGACCCAGCACTGGAGCCCACGAGCTGGGAAGGAAGGTGAGGGAGCAAAAGAGAGAGGGCATCTCGGGGACAAGAGGAGCCCTGCTCACGGGGGTTAAAAGAGAACAGGGTAAAGGCAATGGAGTCCTCTGAATTGGATCAGATAGGAAAGTACAGCGGTGGGAAAACTAGCGAAACCCAGATGAAGCATGAGTTTAGTGAACGGCAATGTTCCAATGTCAGCTTCTTCATTTTGACCAAGGCGCCGGAGCGGCATGCAGTGTTAACCTGAGGAGAAGCTGGATGAGAAGGGCAGGGGCCTTCCCGGAGTCAGCTCAGCTGCTTCTCTGTTAAGGGAAAACTATTCCAAAATGAAAAGGAGGGACAGCAAGCGCGAGCGTGAGTTAGGGGAGCAGCAAGGGTCAGCAAGTGCGGACAGTTTTCTCGCACGAGAAAATCTCGCCTGCCGATGGTTTGGGGGCTCTGCTGAAATCTCACCATTGGCATCTGTCCTGCTTCCATTCATTACATTCATGAGTCACAATGTCACTTTAGGCCTCATAAATCCACACAAATAAGTATCGTTATTTGGCACCAATACTCTTTCCCGGCTCCCCAGAAAACTCTCCTGTAACAGGTAATTCATTAATCCTTCTTAGTCATTGATACCTTCATATAACTGAGTTTGTCAGCTGCTTTTGTGACAGCAAGTAAAGTGAGAACGCAGGAAGGCAAGGTTTGTTTCCCTCTTAAATTAGGCCAGGACTAGCACTCTTCGCTGTGTTGCCTTAGGGGTGTTTAGCTTGGCATTTGTTCTTTACATGACACAAATGTAAATGCATATTGTCCTTTGGCCTGTTTCTTTTTTCCTTTTCTTTCTTCCTTTCCTCTAAAGGTCACTTACAAAATTAGCAAAATTGGAGCCCAAACGTATTTTCTTCTTGGATTGATCACAAGCACTTTCGGGATGTTTACATACTTTTACTTCTGCTTTGCTCCTGACACTGACCCTTGAGTCACCGACCACACAAAGCCATATCTGTACCCCCAGACGGCCTGGGCTTCCCCAAGGAACATGGCAGCAATGGTCCTCCCTCTGAATGTGACAAGGTCTGGCCTTATCTCGGGTCACACACTCTGGAACTCTCCGCTCTCCTGTTGTTCTTACAGTACTGTGTTCCTAAGGGTAGGAGAGAAATCGACAAGAAAATGACATCTTGCATTTCAAAAAGTTGCTATATGCCTCATTTTTTTAGTCAAATACCATATGTGAAGTTGTATAGCTCAATATTTATTACAAATGAAAAGTTTCCATTTCAAATTAACTACATTTTAAGTTTTTTAAATTATGATGAGACTAAACAACAAAAGTTTCACTTTTCAAGAATGAGATTCACTTAAATAATTTTGTTTTAGCTCCCTGAAACCAAAAATGTTAACTTCCAGAAGCAGAGAGAACTATATGCTAGCCAATTATCAAATGTGCAATTTCTACTAAACTTTAAAAAGAAATCCAACCGCAGTACCCTTTCAAATTGATAATGTTGTGAAAGATCTTTTTGGTCTTTGCACACCAACGTTCTCTTCACCTTACAAGTCCTGTCATTGCATTCAAGACAAATTTATGGAAAAGTGAAAACCTTTCCAAGGCCTCATTAAAAAGAAACACAAAATCTTTTAAGTTGATTGGATGTTCTGCCTAAAAACACAGTGCAAATGGAATCCTCTATAGATTCTGGTTTTATTAGTAATTTAAAATGCGGCAATTCTACCTGACAAGGAGAGAGAGGATTTCCCTATGGCCCCAAAGAGTGGTCAGAAGGCTGCTTCAGTCTAGGTGGCTAAGAAGGAAGGACATTTCTGAAAAAGGGGCCGTCAGGGGAGACAGAAGCCAGTCCAGCTTCGTGGGAATGTGACCGAGCAGTCGCACAGGCCCCCTACTCTGAAGGGCCCTTTGCTCTGCTTAAAAGTTTTTGAACAAGGGCCCTGATACTCGTTTTCCCTGGGCCCTGCAAAGTGTGCAGCCAGCCCTGTCTGATAATGCAGGAGTGCTCTGTGGAAGATTGTTGAGGGGATGACAGGAAGGAGCCAGCCATACAGAGACGGGCAGATGAACGTCCCAGGCAGAAGGACAGAGACTCTCAAGGCTTTGTGTTAGGAAAGGCCTGAGCGTGTGTGAGCAAAGTGGCCAAGGGCGTCATTCATCCTGAAGCCTAGTAAGTGCCCTTCCTGGAGTTATGAAGTCTACAACCTGCACATCTGTGCCCGGTGGGCCATGTACAGGGAGTGGAAAAGGCAGTGTGGATGGGGCATTACAAGGAAGAGAGTGGTAATAACATGAGCTCAGGGGCAGGCGGGCTGATCATATAGAGCTCTATAGGCTATTGGGGCAAGCTTGGAGTTCACTCTGAGCTAAGCTGGAAGCAGTTGAGTTGTAAGCTGGTGAATAACAAGGTCTGACCTGTCATGATAAGAAGACACTCGCTTCGGTGTGGAAAGTGGACGGGAGTCAGAATGAAAGCAGACAGAGAGCCAGATAATAATAATAATAATAATAATAATAATAATAATAGCCTGAGATAGCCCGTAAGTCATGAGAGCTTGGAGTTTGATAGCAGCAGTACAAAGTGGAAGTGAACTGATTCAGTATGTACTTCAGCCGAGCGTGGTGGCACAACCCTATAATCTCAGCACTCGGGAGGCTGAGGCAGGAGGATCACCACGAAGCCTGCCTGGGCTACAGAGTGAGACCCTATCCCCCAAAAAACAAAAAACAAATAAACAAAACAGTATGTATTTTAGAACCAGCAGTAGTTACTAGTGGTATTTATGCCTGGTTTCCACTGGCAGCTACCAGCTGTGTTCTACATCATAAGTAGTCACTAAACTCTTAAGGTCATCTGGCACGGCAAAGTTGGAGTCCTGACTCACTTGTTATGAGAGGACAGACTTGCATAAGAGGTCTGTGCTTATTCAATTTAGATGATGAAGTCACGCTCATAAATGCAACAAGGAACCTGAAATTTGTGGGTATATTTATTTTTGGTTATCAAGAGCCTCTTTCATATCAATAGGAAATGAAACCATAAAAAATAAAACTATCATAGCACTCAAGACAAGAACTGCTGTATCATAATGACTCTGTTCCCATAGAGATCTCTTGAGATATGTACAAAACTGGGGCCACTTTGCAGTCAGTACACAACTATGGATTGACAACAAGCCTGCTGGTGATAGGAGAATCTGTCTGTAACTGCAAAGTCCTCCCAACAGGCAAAAAATCTTCACCGGTAGCAGATTACCTTGAAAGCACCTTAATGCACAATTGCCAGAGATTGAGGAATATAGAATGAAAAACCAAATGGAACATTTGGAAGACAAGCAACTTTGCATGGTGCCAAATTCAAGATTAACCTCCACATTATACAGGCAGCTTTGACAATGAGGTCACATGAGTGGCATTTGTCTCTGACTCCTGGGTCATCTTCCATAATGTCAAACTGCACTTTAAAATGCCCCAAGGTAGGATGGCAGTGTCATGGGCCGGAACATGAATCATGCTTTCTAGTCATGAGGTTCCTCTTCACAGCACATGGTAGGCAGAGGAATGTGACAATGACTCCTCCCGTGGCTCTGGAGCTCAGGGCTGGGTGAGACTCGCCACAGGATCAAAGAGGAATGTGAGGAGGAAAGGGAAGCCCATAAACCAACCTGGTGTGTCAGGTTGGGTCCACTCAAGCACACAGGCGGAAGACAGAGCCACCATAATTTTACAAACAAGTTCTACAGACAGACAGACAGCCACTAACCAGAAAGCAATGTTTATATCCGGCTTGGTATGAGAAAGCAAGCTAGGAACTCCTGCCTGGGCACAGTGATACAAAAGGGGCAACAATGGCCACCTGGGCAGCCTCTCACAGGAGGACTGGAACCAGGAAAGGGGCTGAGTCCTGGCTCTGCTGCCCACCGGCTATGGAGCCTTGGCCATCTCCCTTAAAGCTCTCTGGGTCTCAGTGTGACTTATTTGTCACCAAAGACCACTTCTAAGTCTTTGGCCTCGTGGCAGCATCAGGCACTAGCACTGCCCTCTCCTTCCACGACTTCCCTGCTTCGCGTGCTCTGGCTCTCCTACCACCTGGGCACTCCCTCTCCCATCCTCCACTGGTTTCTTTTCAGCACTCATCCCTTAGATGTCACTTCCACCAGCCTTTCTTCACACTTCACTCTCTGGGTGATCCTGTTCACTCTGTAATCATGCTCTCACCACCATGGTGTCTTCCAAATGTCGATCTCCAGCCTTGGCTTCCTCGGGGTCTATGGACAGGTATTGTCAGATGCCTACAAGATTAGACTTTTCTACCTGGATCTTCTCCAACAACTCAAATCCCTTGGGTCTAGGGTCACACTCTACTCTTCTCTTCTAGTGTCTTTGACAGAGCTATCACCACCATCATCCACTTGGTTAGAAACCCAAGTTTGGCCACTTCTTCCTTCCCTTCATGATCGGTCATCAGGACAGGATTTGTTTCTCAACTATGCCCCTTCTCCCATACACACTCACTGTTTTAGTCCTATTTTCATTAGTGGCAGAGGCTATTAAATCTTGGCCAGCCTACATTCCCTTGATCTTTCTTTTAGTACAGACCTCAAGATTTTCCTGCACACAAGGCTTCCCAGAGGCTATATTTCCCAAGGTTCCTTGTAGCTAGCTGAGCCCTATGATCACGTGGCCACAGAATTAGGTTCCAACCAACAAGTCATCAGGACAAGGGATGCACTCAACTCCTAAGCCTTTTCTTCACAATGGAGATGCTTTTTCTTCCCCTGGCTTCCCTTCTGCCTTTCCACAGGCTGGTCCCACAGTTTCACCTGATAGATGAATACAAAATCCTCAGGCAGGGCTGGGGATTTAGCTCAGTGGTTCTGCCACCTGCCTTGCAAGTTCAAGGACCAGAGTTTGATCACCGGTACCCAAAACAAAACAAAATCCTCAGGTAGTGTTTCTCAAGCCGGAGTGGGCATCGAAATGCCATGGAGGGCTTGTTAAAACACAGACCGATTGCCGGGCTTCACACCTCGAGTTTCTGACTTGCCAGGCCTGGGTGTGGCCTGAAAATTACGTTTCTAAGAAGTCCTCAGATGGAACCAGCCCACTGGCCTGTGAGAAGGAAAGAAGCTCTTGCTGGATCTTATTTTGAGTCTCTGAGTTACAGAAGCTTATTCTGTACCCAAGTAGGGCACCCTGTGCTTCATCCCTCATATTTTAACTTAGTAATATAAGACCACACTTTCTAAACCACTGCTCTACACATCATTTCTCTTCTTTAAATCCTTCAAATCTTTCCTATCACCTAGCACAGCTCAACTCAACCAAGAGACCCAGAACACCGAGGAAGGGGAAGTATTCCAAGAGTCAACCTGGGAATTAGGCATGATGCTTTTCTTTTTGACAGGATCTCACTGTGTAGATCAGGCTGGGCTTGAGCGCACTATGGAGCCTCAAACTCACTGTGATCCTCCTGCCTTAGCCTCCCAAGTGCTAGGATTACAGGCCCGAACTACCACGTCCAGATGTTTTTCTATCCCTTGGGCCCCAGTGAGGAATTTTCAAAATCGGATGGGTCCCAAGGGAAAAGGCACAGACTGAATCCCATCAGTGTTATCAGGTGATGATAACAGCAATAATAATAGCTAGTGCCCATTGGGTTATATGGCAGGAATATAATCCCCCAACCACCCTGCCTCGGATCTACTGCCATTTCCATTTTGCCAATGAAGAGGTAGAGACACAGAAGTAAGGAAACCGCCTGTGATAGACACAGATGCGCTGCTCAGAGCCTCTCCCAGGGAAGACTCCTACCCCGACCCCAGCCGTGGGGAGTGCAGTTAGTGGACAGCTTCCTCCTCTGGGGCACCCGAGTGAGGTGAGGGGATATAGGCCTGGCTCTCTCAGCCTGATACAGGACTGTCCCCTCCAGAACTTCCTGTCTGCTTGACCAGGACCTCCTTGGACCCACTGTCTGACCTCTTCTCAGCCCCACCCTGCTTCTTCCTTCCGCTCATCGGCATGGATTCCTAAGAAGCATCTTGCACTCCAAAGACAGTCTCAGGATCTGCCTCCAGGGAACCCAGCCTGCACCTCAGCCTGGAACAGTGAGGCTGAGAGGGAGCAGGCAATGTGCTCATGAGCATATTCCAGGGCAGGCTGCGGGATCTCCCAGGATGAGCCAAGGTCCTTAGCAGGGCATGCAAGGCCCTTTGTAATTTGATTCCACACTTCTCTCTCACCTGATTTCCCCCTACTCCCCATGCCAGGCCCTGATCCACAGCCATGCCAAGCGTGAGTGCATGTGGCAATCTGACAAGAAAGCCCTCACCTCCCAAGAAGTTCCTTCCAGGTGTAGCTCAGACAGCACCTCCTCTGTGCGGCTTCCTGGAGGCCCCCCAAGAGGAAGATGGGCCCTCAGAGGACTGAACGGAGCTGGGAGCTTGTCAGACCTGAGTGCCAATCCCAGCTCCACACAGGGAGTGATGTAACTTTGTCTCCCATCTTTAATGTGAGGATGCTGCCTGGGCCAGGTGATCTACAGTGCTTCCCAGACTGTACTGTGCACGGATGTCCTGGGCATCTTGTCAGAATGCAGATTCTTCAGCAGTCGATCTGGGATGGCGGCTGAGACTGAATCTCTCACAAGTCCACCAGTGGTGCAGTGGCTGGTGAGCCACTGACCACATGGCAAGGCCCCAGCCCAGCGCCTGGCACAGGTCGATGCTCGCTTCCTCCTCCCCGCCCGTTGGTTGCTCCCTGTGTCTCCCACAAGACTGGATTGACACAGAAGCCTCATTATCTTCCTCTCAGTGTCACCAGTGCCCAGTAGAGGCCCAGGTATACGGGAGATGATCAATCGATGTTTGATGGACTAAGCCTAAAAAACAGAAATAAAAATATCAACTCTGCCTGCCTCAACGAGTTTCTGGAATGAGCAAGTGCGATGATCAGGGAGCCAGAGTGTGGAGACGTGGACCATGTGGCACAAATATAAAGTATTATTATCTGTCAGCTTTCTACTTTGCAGCACGTCGGATTCATGCAGCTGAAGCCTGTTTACTTGTGGAAGCAGCTCAGACTCTGGTGATTATAAAATCTCAGATTCATCTACTGTTTAAAAATAAACCAAAGCCTCTCCAGAATAACAACAGTGACACTCTTTCTATGATAAGAAAGTGATTCTAGTGATTCCAATGAAAAGGTTGTATCTTTCCATCAATAGTCGATCAATCAATCCCCAGGCCGGCACCGAATATAGCATCTCTCTCCAGGTGGTACTGGGTTTGCAAAAGATATTTACTTATCTACATTCCCCCAAATGAGCAAGAAGGATATCAGCCTCATCATTTCCTGCCAGTCTGAAGGGCATAACGTTCCTAGACACACAGAAATAGGAAGAAGGAAAGAGAAATATCAAAAACTGTAGAATCCAGCAAGTTAAACTGTGTTCCTCTCATTCAGCCCAATGCCCCACGTGCTGTCTGGATTATGTGGTTCTAAAACTCTCAGACGTGGTGGGAGGCAGGTGGCCCAGTCATCTGGGATAAGAAGAGGTTGTTTGTCTACTATGCGGATATTTTCATTTTTAATTTCTATTTTTATTGGCGCACGTCTGCAGTACATAATGATCACTACATTCCTCATGGGGAGTCAGTGCATGTGCATGACAATTGCAATTCTTTTTTCATCCCTTCCTCTCCTCTTCCTTGCACTCCCTCCATCTCTCTGTCCTCTTCCCTTTTGCAAAAGATCTAGCTCCCTATTTCTTATTATCTTTCTTTCATTATGCTCTTTAATTATTTATGCTTTGCATTCCTTGTAGAAGAGAAACTGTGATATTAAAGCTTGCGTTTCTGATTTATGTCACTTAACATTATGGTCTCAAGGTTCATCCATTTTCTACAATTGATTCAAGTTTGTCCTTTACATGGCAGAGTAGTATTCCATCACATCCACTGTGTGTAAGTGCCACATTTTCTTTGTTTTCTCACCTGTTGATGAACTCAAAGGCTGATTCCAAGATTTAGCTATTATAAGTTGTGCTGCTATAAACATGGGCATGCACGTATCACTGTAGTATGGTGTCTTTAACTGTTTCAGGAAGATATCTAGAAGAAGAATAGCTGGGTTGAATGGAATTTCTATTTTAGTTTTCTGAGGATTCTCAACACTAATTTACATTCTCACCCACAATGTAGAAGGGTTCCTTTTAGCCTCATGAGCATTTGTTATTGTTTGATTTCTTGATGATGGCCACTCTTCCTGGAGTAAGGTGGAATCTCAGTGTTGTTTTAATCTGCATTTCTCTAATGGCCATTTGACTTCTGGAAAGTGTCTGTTCATTTCAGTCGTGATAAACCTGAGCCCTACACGTGCTAGGCAAGTGCTCTACCACCCCGAGCTTCACCCCAGCCCCAGAGAGATGCACAGTGAAAGGTCTACTTTTTGTGTGGGCAGAGTTCAGATAACCAAACTAGGGGTCCTCCAGGATATTGAGGCACCGGGGGATCTGCAGCAGTGGTAAGAGCCAGGGAGCAGAAGCACTAATGGCACAGTGGGGTTAAAAGCTAGAAGCGCCCCATAAAAGCTGTGACCTAAAGGCACAAAGTCATCACAGCCCATAATGGAGAATCTGGGGACAAGTGGGAAGACTAAACACAGTATCCCCACCTTTCCAGCCTCTATTCTCCTATGGGGCCTCCCTCTGGCTCATCCTGACCAGGAGCTGCCGAGTCTGGGGGCCGTGGGGTGTGCCCCGAGATGTCAGCCTTCCAGGCCAAGCAGGACGGAGAAGGTTAGATCAGGGCTGGGACTGAGGCTGGGGACCCAGGTGGTTCAGAAACACACGAGCTCTTTCATCAATTGCCCTAATCCTGGCGACATTGCTCCCTAAATATCCGTTTCCCCCACTTTTCTTGGTGCCTGGTCTTTCTGACTATGGTCTTCTCAAAACTACTCATAACGGGAGCAAATCTAGCAGAACATCATGTACAGTACAAGCCAGGGGCATCTGAGACTACAGGGTTCCAATAAGTACCTGAGAAATTAGGACAGAACCAGCCATCAAGTCTGCATTAGTCAGCAGAGATAACTTTTGTGTAGGTTATCAAATAGCAGGTGTGAGACAAAGACACAAATTTACTTAGCCAAAGACTACTTTTCAATTAATTGTGCAAAAACTTATGGGAACCATGCCAGAATAAAATAGTTTAATTAAGAGCAGTGTGTTTATCAAGCCATTCCTTTGTGCTTATAAATGCAGAGTGGATGCTAGTGTGTCCTGGAGGAGAGGTCCCCAGACGGGCCTGTGGGGCCAGCAGGCGGGCACCCTGGGTGTGGCCTGGAACAGGCACTGGCTAAAGGCCAGTTTCTAAGTTTTCTTTTTTAGCAACACGTTCATCACTGTCTTTGTCAAAGTAGGACTATAAAAAATGCCACGGAAAATGATGACATCATCCTGGACCTCCTCTCTGTAGTTTACAGTATAAGCAGGATGTACTGGTGAAAGTATGAACAGATCCCTGTGGACAGACTGCAGATGTGTTATGGTGAGGCAGTACTGGAGAGAGACAGAAACAGAGAGAGAGACAGAGAGAAGAATCCACTCCTGTGCACAAACAGGGTAACAGTAAGAGTGGACACAATCCTTACACAATAATCCTACAGGACAAGTGCAGTACTATTATGACCCTCCTTCTATAGGAGGTGCATGGGAAGTTTCTAACTTGTCACACTCACATACTTGGTAGGACTTAGAGCCAGGATGTGTACCCAGGCTACTAGCTTGGGCTGCCCATTAATAACCATAACTTTCTACATTTGTCCTCTGGTATCTGTGGGAAATTAGAGGTAGGACCCCCTTGGATACCAAAATTCACAGGTGCTCAAGTCCCTTAAATAAAACAATGTAGTATTTGCAGATCTTCTCTTGTACTTTAAAGCATCTCTAGATTACTTACAATGTCTAATACAATGTAGATGCTATGTGAATTGTTGTTACTCAGTATTGTTTAGGGGATGAGGACAAGAGAATAAGATCTATATATGGAATACAAATGCAGTGTGTTTCCTGAATATTTCCCATCCACCTCAAGCCGAATATGCTGGTCCTGGTAGGGTAGCTCCACCCAAAACTCAGGACCTTGCGCTTACAAGGCAGGCACTGGAACCGCTGTGCCAAACCTCCGGCCCAGAACTTTTTTTTAACCAAAGTTTAATTCAGACTCTTACTAGGCTATTACCTGATCATTGATGCCTGTCAAGGAAAAATCGTTCACTGATACTTGTTGATACATAGTAAGGCAGACTTTATTTGGGAGCACAAAGATAAGTTCAGGAACCACTGCAGGTCTGAGTGTGAGAGAGAGGATTGGGCTCAATTCTAAATACAACGTGGACAAGTGGGAATTTGTAGGTGAGGAGCAGCATGGGGATCTGTGGACGTAAAATCACTAAGAGGAAGAATGAGGTGTGAGGGATTCTGGGTAAATGGACCTTACAGGATTCTTGCTGAGACAGGCCAAGAGGTGATAGTGGAAGATGAGGAACTTGACTGGGTACTGAGGGTGATCAGATATGGCGGGAGGGGTCTTGATTTAACAGGGTTCTTTGCTTAGACTAGATTTTATGAGGAAATGCACGAATAGACCTCGCAGTAAATCCAGGACTTCAGACAGGAAGTTCTGTCAGCCCCTGAGCTGTTGGCTGCAATTGGATAGGCTTCCGGACAAACTAGAAAATCTGGAATCCAAGTCAAGCTTGATGTTCAAAGGGATAACAGCCCCATGGTGATTTCAGAAATAGAAAGATTGTTGGCCCTAGGACTGCCCTCGCAGCCTTTCCTTGACAGACCAGACTCCGCCTCCTTTCGTCCAGGCCAGCATGATGCGGCTAGGGTCGTACAAAGAGCACGTGCTAAGCAGGTCTGCTTCCCGAAAGCCACGTGACCGAGGACATGTCCTAACTCCTCTGCTCGCTTTCCTACAGTCCCAACAGCACCTACCTTGTAGGGTTGTTGTAAGGATTAAACATAATATGTGTGAATGGCTTGTGGTTTGTTAAATGACTTTGGACACACTGAGAATTCAGATGACTCCGCCAGGAGTGTCTTTTGTGCCTGGATCCATCTGACCCCATGCCCCATGGGCCTCTGCCAGTCTCCAAGAATGAGTCTCTGTCTTCCTGGAGGTGACGGCTGGTGACCTCCCTCATGTCTCTCAGTCTGTCCCCTCTAGGACCTGCTTCCATTACTAACCTCTTCTCTCCTACATCTTGAATCTCTTTGTCCCTTGGTTCTTCTCTTATAGGCTTGTTCAAGTCTTTCATGCTTCAAACCATGGGATGGGGTAGAGCACTTGCCTAGCATGAGTGAGGCCTTGGTACCATGGCTAGCAACACACACCACGAAAACTACAAAACCCCAGCATCTCACGCACAAACAACCATGAGCAAAGAAAGAGCAAAAAAGCAAACCAACAAGATTTCAGTCACTCGTGTGTGTTCCATTACCTGCCACTCTTTTATTTTCTCTTTTAACAAAGTTTTTCAAAACTATGAAAATTTAATAAGCAAACGTAGAGAAGAGCTCATGGGAAGGGTCTCAGCCCTCAGGCTGGACCAAAGCTTCCAAGTCTGGCTCTAGATGGCTAAGTGGCTTTCCTCCCCTTCAAGAGACTAGCGTGTTCATCCAGGTGTGGTGGCACACCCATCTAATCCCAGCACTTGGGAGGCTGAGGCAGGAGGATATCTGCGAGTTTGAGGCCAGCCTAGGATCCATAGCAAGTTCAAGGCAAGTCTGGATTATATAGCAAGACCCTGTCTCAGCAAAACAAAACAACAAAAGAAGACTGGCTTCCCCTTTGGTGGTAAGTAGGGAACCCTTTGTACCCTGGCGAGGCCTGGAGCTGGGTGGGGAGGCCCCACCAGTGACAAAGGGAAGGGACCTAATTCCTCCTCATTCTTCCTATTTATTTACTTATTTTTGAGACAGCGTCTCGCTATGTGATTCAGGCTGGCATCCAACTTGTGGCATCCTCCTGCCTCAGCCTCCTGAGTGCTGGGATTACAGGTGTGCTCCACCGCGTGGACCTCAATCTCAGAGTTTTAACTAATGCTCTGTCTGGATAACTAAAAACTCTCTACATCTAGCACTGATTTTCCCTCTGAGCAGCCAGCAACTGCATCTAACTGAATGCCAAACATTTCCACCTGGAGAGCCCAGGGATAACAAAATGTTAGTGTTTTCAGAACTACCCTCATTCTGTTCACTCTACTGATTCTACCCCACCCCCGCATCCTAGGACACAAACCCTGGGAGACTCCTCACCCTGGTCAGTTGATGAGTTCAAGGAATCTCATCCACTCAGAAATCCAAGCCAGAATCTGGACATCTCAGATGTCTGTCTTCCTGATAACAGGATTCCTTCTAACAGGCTGCATCCAAATGCTAAATCCTGCTGGTGTTTGCTTCCTAAATGCTTCTTTTTCATTATAACAGCTCTGAGCACACCATCTTTGATTTCAATGATGCCCTCCCAACTTCCCCCAACTATTCCTTCTTAAAACCATATTCTACCCTGGAGCTGGAGTGATAAATCCAAGCTTTACAGTATTCTTCTGCTTAAAAAATGGGAAGTAGGGGCCGGGGATTTACCTCAGTGGTTTCCCTGCCTGCTGCGCAAGTGCAAGGACCCGAATTCAATCCCTGGTACCAAAAGAAAAAAAAATGTGAAGTAGCCCAGGGATTTAGTTCAGTGGTTCTGCTGCCTGCCTCGCAAGCGCGAAGACCCAAGTTCAATCCCCGGTACCAAAAAATGTGAAGTAAAACAACAACAAAAAAATGAAGTAAGTGGGCATCATGGCACATACCTATTATCCCAGCACATTGGAGGCTGAGGCAGGAGGATCCCTTGAGTTTGAGGTCAGCCTGGGCTATGAGGTGAGTTCAAGTCCAGCCTAAACTACTCAGCAAGATCCTCTCTCTCAAAAAAAAGTGAAAGGCTCTGTGTTACTCAGGAGGCTCCTGGCTCTCTGTCATCTGAACCCTACCGAGCCCTAACCCACACCTCAATTAGTGCTTGTCACTCCCAAAGCACTAGCTAATTCCCTTCTCTCGCCCTGGATCCTGGTGGGAATGCCCCGCCCACTTCTCTCTAGCTGCAAACTCTTACTCAACCTGTAGGATGCAATTCAGACATTATCTCAGGGAAGCCTCTGAACCCTATCCTGTGATTACACATCCCAGGAAATAACCCGGAAGATGAATGATCAGTCTTCTAAAATATCCCCTCAAGAATGCACCAGGCCAGGGTCTGGTACTCACCCTGGCAGACCCCACAACCTGATTTCATTACCATCCTGAGAACAAATCTATTTCTCAGCGGCAAACTCAAATTCACTAATTTCTTGAAAAAAAAGTCAGAACGAGGACTCACTGATTCCAGTAAGAACTGTGGCTTTCCTAGGCACTGCTACCCTGGAATGTGAGAGACCAGCACATTTTCTCCCTGCAAAGAGACCGACCCATGGAAAGGAGCATGAAGCCCAACAATGGACTCCAGATAATCAAACAGCTGGTGGCCTCAGAACGGAAAAAGTTTGGTGCCTCTACTGCATCTCCACGTCAGGAAAAGGTTTCCCAATGGAACCATGCAAACCGAAGACTTGTTAGTCCTCCTCCTCCCCAGCTCCAGCCTAAGTACCCAGCCACTCCCAGCCCCACCCCTGCCCTGAGTGCTTCCGGCTCAGTAATCCTCTCCTCCGGTTGCCGAAAGGAGCTGTTAGTGAAGTCTATCCTTTTGGCTCACGCTTTGATTCTCGGAGTGTGGATTTCATAGTTTAAGAGGTGAATGTTGGGGCTTCGGGTGTAGAGGCCTAGGTTCAAGTCCCAGGACCAAAAAAAAAGAGCTAAACCTTATTTTTGAGGTCTTGATGAAGGCCTCTGTGAAGCAGCCAAGTAGGAGCTAGAAAGTGTGACACTCATTTGTCCTTATCAGAAGCACAGGCCGCTGAGCAGGGGGATGGGGAGCAGCTGCAGCAGCAGCGATTCCTCGCCCCAGGGCAATTGGCAACGCTGCAGTTAAACCCTTTGGGCCGTGATGAGATTCTGAGAAAGTGATCACAGGCTGGGACCCACCCTGAAGGGAGGCTGGGGACTGCGCTCTCGGTCTGCACTCTCCCACCCCGCCTGAGCCGCAGGCCACCACCACCGCCACCCCCAGGCCTGTGGCTTTAGTATCACTGAGCTCTCTTGGCCAGGCATGGTCTCAGGCCCGAGCCTGACCCACTGAAATAGAAATTCTGTTACTATCTGTGTTGCAGTAAACCCTCAGGGTGAGTATGATCCCAATAAAATAGCCCCAGGTCTCCCTGCTACTGAGGCCCCTGAAGGTCTCCCGATGCCACGTTCAACATGGCTACCTACCCCATGTTCTCTCCCTCCTTCCTTCCTAACCATCCTCCCCCATTTTCTTTTCTTTTCCTTTTTTTTTTTTTTGGTACCGGGGATCGAACTGGGGACCTTGTGCTTTCGTGGCAGGCGGCGGAACCACTGAGCTAAATCCCTGGCCTCTCCCCCATTTTCTGACTTCATTCGTTCTGCTAATAGTCCTAACACTCACTATCATGGAGCCTCCAATTCTCATCTGTGTTTCCTGCATCTCTTCTTGCCTGTCACTTCCATTCCATTAGCCAACGCCATTACAGTTAATGTCTTCATGGCCAGTTGAGATGGGCTCCAGAATGTTCTTTCTACCACAAGGCTGTCCCAGCTCTGACCAACCATAGCACCTCACTCTCAGACTCATTGTCATCAGATACCACCATGGTCAGGTTCGGGAGGGGCATGCTGGAAACCATCATGAACAGGTACCATTCCTGTCACCAGCGAGCAGGCATGTGTCCCTCCCCATGGAGGCCATCTGCCTCCCTTCGCAGAGCCTGGTCCCCGCCCCCATTGGGTTCCCCCTCAGACTGTCCTCTGGAACTCAATAATTATTCTTCATTACATCAAGCCAGTTGGCCCTGACTTACTCCTGTCTTCCCCTCACTGCTTTTTAACAATCTATGTGGTCCAAGAAAGGTCTTTCTTACGGCAGTTCTTCAGCTAAAGACAGTTCTTTCTCCTAAGAGGAAAAAGATGACTGGTTTTAATCTTAATATATTTTTTCTCCTCACTACAAGGTCATGCAGGATCAAGACACTCAGGTTGCTGAGGGTCCTCAACTGGAGCCCTTGTTGGGGGTTAGGGCCTCCAGAAGTTTCCTGAGTGCACTGGGATCCTGGGAGAGGTGTGGGACAGACTGGCCTTGAACTCACTATGTGGCCCAGGCTGGCCTTGAACTCACAGCTATCCTCCTGCCTCAGCCTCTCAAGTTCCAGGATCACAGGTGTGCACCACCATGCCTGGTGCACTTTTAATGTTTAACAAAGCATCTAAAATTAATCTTGTAATGCTGATTTTGTAGACTTTTATTTTCAGTTTAAAATCTTATGTTTATACACTGTTTTAGAACTTCTAAGAGAAATCACAACTCACCATATGTATGAGCTTAGTTTATTAGTTTAATGAGAATTACTTAAGAATTTTGGAAGGTTTGGTAATCAGAAAATTGATATGTTTAGCCAGGCATGGTGGCACATACCTGTAATTTCAGGACTTGGGAGGCTGAGGCAGGAAGATCACCAAGAGTTGGAGGCCAGCCTGGGCAGCACAGTGAGACCCTGTCTGAAAAAAAAAAAAAGCAAGAAAGAAAAAAAAGAAAATTCATGTATTAAAAAAATAGCCAAATTATTAAATTTATAAATGTAGTTTATACATTGAGTCAGATATCAATTTGTTAGATTTAGAAAAGAATAATAAAATGGATATATTTAATGTAAAAGGTTAAGATTTTGAATTTGAAAGTAATGAATATTAATTTTTAAAAACCAAAGTAATGGTTTTAGGCTGAAAAGTCTTAAGTGCTCTTTAAAAACATTTTCCTTTTTCTTTTTTAAGTTATTACAGAGAAGGTTCACAGGGAAACATCCAAATCTATAATACGAATCTTTCTCAAAAAAGAATTGCCAAATCTTCTTCATCCAGTCTCCAGTTGATGGGCATTTGAGCTGCTTCCAAGTTTTAGCTATGACAAATGGTGCTGCTATGAACATGGGTGCACATATATCACTGTGGTATGGTTCTTTTAATTCTTTGGGGAAGATTTCCAGCAGGGGAATAGCTGGGTCAAATGCAACTTCCAATCCTGGTTCTTTGAGGTATCTCCATACTGATTTCCACAGTGGTTGTACCAGTCTGCACTCCCACCAGTAGTGGAGCAGGGTTCCTCTTTCCCCACAGCCCCACCAGCATTTGTTATTGGTTGATTTCATGATAGCAGCCATTCTTTCTGGAGTGAGGTGAAATCTCAGTGTTGTTTTCATTTGCATCTCTCGAATGACCAATGATGTTGAACATTTTTTCATATGTTTATTTGCCATTTCTTCTTCTTTGTGTGAGAAATGTCTGTTCATTTCAGAAGCCTGTTTTTGAATTGGGTCTTTAAATTTGGGAGGTCTGATTTCTTTAAGTTCTTTATACATTCTAGATAGTAGACCTTTGTCTGAGGAACAGCTGGTAAAATTTTTTCCCGCATTGTGGGTTGTCTCTTCACACTATTGGTGGTTTCTCTTGCTGTGCAGAAGCTTTTTCTTTTTTTTTTGTACCGAGGAATGAACTCGGGACCTTGCATTTGCAAGGCAGGAGCTGGAACCACTGAGCTAAATCCTGGACCCAGAAGCTTTTTAATAAAATGAGATCCCAGTTGCTGATTCTTTGTGGTAGTTCACATGCAACTGAGGGTTTTTGTTCATGAAATCTTTTCGTATGCCAATGTCTTTAAGAGTTCTACCTAACCTCTGTTCCAGCAGGTTTAGTGTTTCTGTTTTATGTGGGGGGTTTTCTTTTTGGTACCGGGGATCGAACTTGGGACCTTGCTCTTGCGAGGCAGGCGCCGGAACCACTGAGCTAAATCCCTGGCCCAGTGTTTCTGTTTTAATATTTAGATATTTGATCCATTTCAATTTTAGGTTAGTGCCTGGTGAGAGATACAGGTCTAGTTTTAATCTTTGGCAAGTTGTAACCCAATTTTTCCAGCACCATTTATTAAAGAGGCTATCTTTCCTCCAGTGAGGGTGTTTGGCTCCTTTGTCAAAGCTGAGGTGGCTGAATGTGTCTGGAGTTGTTTCTGGATCTTCTAATCTGTTCCACTGGTCCTCGGGTCTGTTTCTTTGCCACTACCATGCTGTTTTTATCACAGCTTTGTAGTGGTGTTTTTTTTATTTATATAAAATGGAGTACTACTCAGCCATTAAGAATGAGAAACTAGAGACATTTATAGCTAAATGGATGCACATTGAGGCCATAATCTTAAGTGAAATAAATAGGACACACATGTGTAAATACAAAATAGTTTCTCTGGTGTGAGAAACTTAGAGTGTAAATAAGGATCAAAAGGTATAATAGATAATGTGAAATAGGAAGAAAAGGTTCAAAGGGAAAGAGGAAGTGGGAGGGGTAGGGGAAAGGAAAGGAGGGAAAGGAATAAATACCAGAAAAGGAAAAAAATGGAAAAAAGTCTTTGTAAATAGGGAGGGGTGGAGGGGTTGAAGGGAGGGCAAGGGAATGGGGAAAAAACAAGAACCAAGATGCATCATGTAAACATACAAATTCCCAATGATGAATGTCATCATATTGTATCCCTAAAATGTACGAATAAAATTAATGAATTTTTTAAAAAGAAAGAATTGCCAAGAAAAGACTGAGGCAGTGCGAGTAGGCAGCAAGGGGACAGGGTCTAGAGAGCCAGAGGTTAATAAAAATGACCCAGTAGGGGCCGAGGATTTAGCTCAGTGGTTCTGCTGCCTGCCTAGCAAGCGCAAGGTCCTGAGTTCAATCCCCGGTACCAAAAAAAAAAAAAAAAAAAAGATCCAGCGTGAACTCCGACTTCCCACTTCCTCCCAGACATGTTCCCCGGTCGGCGGAACACCTCCGTGCCACCTTCCACCCTGCGTCTTAATCACTTAGCTCCTTTTCTCTCAGCTTCAGCCCAAAGGCTTTCCTTCAGAAACCATGTGCCCACCACACAGAGACGGCCTGGCTGGAAACCTTGGCTCAGTTCTCAGTCTTCCCCTCCTCCTCCCCACTCCAGCTCCGCCACCGGCCCTGGCGCCCTTTCTGTGCTAGGCTCTTTCTTCCATGCCCTGGGTCACCACCACCATCTCTGACTGTGTGTGTGGCCTTCACTAGACACACAGCAGACCTGCAATTTTTTTTGGCGTGCCTTTTTACTGACTCACTAATGTCTGTCAAATAAAAGACCCTGACACCTAAGGTCTTTCCCTAGCTAGGAGAACTCCTTAGCGTGTCCATGTTTCAGGATTTCTGAGGGTGCCCATTTATTTTTGCCAAGCTAATTTTCTGGCCACATTCTCCGAAATTTCGTCTGTCCCGAAGGCTCTGAGCCTCAAATATGGTTTCTTCCTCTTTTTCCAAATTCTGTTATACATTCCCTCTTCTGGAGTTTATCCTACATCTCACTTGGCCATGTGCAACTCAGTCTCTGCCGCATGTGCTTTTCTGAGTGTTTATGTTACTCTGTAACAATGTCTTTGGTTGCGCATGTGGATTGTTTCCTTAAAGAGACACACAGATTTTTTTTTTTTTTTTTAGGGAAGCATTTTACTTACCTTACCAAACATAAGGGTCATTAAGAGGATCCAATGAGGTAGTTTATGTGGGAGTACTTTGTAAACTACAAAATTTTATTCAAACTTAGTGTGAGAATAGCTGTGCTATGGCTAAGAAGCCAAGGATATGAATTTGGAAGTTGAACTTGGCAGAGTTGAGTTCATTTATTAGCTCTGTTTCTTACTGGTTTTAAGCAAAATTTAATTTCTCCGGAGTGCCAGGGACCTGACCAGTAAAATGCCCATAGTTGCTCCTCAGAGTAGAGAGCTTGGGATGATCAAATAAGTTGACATCAATTAAAAACTTTTTACAAACATTAAAGAGCTCGTAAATGTGCATTTTTTAGTGATGATCAGATAAACACATGACTAATAAAAGTGGACACAGATACCAGTACATGTTGGCTTAGTGACTCGAAAACTTTACAAGAGGAAGAGGACCTACCAGCGAGGCAAGAGCAGCATCCCTTCCCAGCTGGAGGATCTCAGGGGGGCGAATGGCTCTAGGGAGCCAAACACTGAGGTGGCAGCGAACATCTCTGACCTAACAAAGGCTGCCCATAGGACTCCAGACAGCTGTTAATGAAATCAAAAGCCGTTTAGAAATCATCTGGTGATGAGGGACTGTTTGAGAGACACAGCATTGGTCCGAGTACCTCGAGTTTTGGGCCTTTTATTTGAAATACATTTAATATCTGCTTGTTCAACATTTTTTGTTGTAGCAAATACTAATTGTATACAACAGTATGCTAAGGACTATTTTAGGCACCAGAAAGACAGCAGTGAAGACATCCAAATTCTGGTTCTCAAGGACCTTATATTCCAATGGACAGATAATGGTCAAATAAAATAATTACAGATTAATGCCAAGCACTATGGAGAAAGTGGTGGCATTAGGGGTAGAGTGGTCATGTGAGTAGGGAGCTCTATAGATGCCACATTCAAGGAAAACATCAATGCAGAGGTGACATCTACACTACAGTTGTAGAATAAAATATAGAGCCTCAGAAAAAGGCTAGGGTGGAGCTCTCCAAACTAAGACAAGAGTGGATAAAGGCATCGAAACTGAGGTGAGTGAATAAAGGCATTGAAGCTGAGAGGCTTATGTGGTTAGTGCCCAGTGGCTAGGAAGTCTGGAGCCAGATCATGCAGTCCCTGTGGGCCTTGGTGAGGAGCTTGGGTCTTATTCTATGTGCAATGGAATAACTAAAGGGGCTTCCATATTATTGAAATGAAAACTATGCCATTTTTAAAAATCACACGCAGTGTTATCATAATATATCTTGGGTTACTTCATGAAGCTTAGTTAGATTTGGTTCTAAACATAAGTTTAAAAAATGAATGGCCATGGATTTAGCTCAATGGCACCTGCCTTGCAAGTGCAAGGTCCTGAGTTTGATCCCCAGTACCCCCCCCAAAAAAGAATGGAGCCAGGCATGGTGGTGCATGCCTATATTCTCAGCATTTGAGAGGCTGAGGCAGGAGACTCACAAGTTCCAGGCGAGCCTGGGCTACATAGTGAGTTCAAGGCCAGCCTGAACTACATAGCAAGATCCTGTCTCAAATATCAAATAAATAAATAATTTAATTAATTTTTGAAAAATAAAGAAAAAAGACTAAGCATTTTGAAATCTGGCCCTCCTTCATATGGCTGGTATGTGCTGCATTGGGGCTGCCATAGGTTCAACCTGCTGTTGCCATTCCTGCTTATGAAATTAGCATTCTTTTTTTTTTTTTTTTTGGTACCAGGGATCAAACTCTGCACCTTGTGCTTGCAAGGCAGGCAGCAGAACCACTGAGCTAAATTCCCAGCCCAAAATTAGCATTCTTAACATACCAAATGCTAGTCATCTCCTCAGATGTCAAGATGGCAGACAAACCACCTTCTACTAGCCTTTAAAAAAGATTAAGTGCCTGTCTTCATAGATAGAATGTGACTATGATGAATTGGATTGGAGTGCTCCCCTAATATGTTAGCAGATAAAGAAAAGCCTCATCCACACCAGTGATGTGTCAGCACTGCTTGTCTATGCACAAGGTACCTCTGGGATACATTAGTCACACCTATGGTGAGGGTAAACTGGGTAGCTGGGGATGGGGTGGGACAGAATTCTTAGGTGTCCTTTTTTGTCACTTTAATGTTGTAAACAACAAATGGATTACTTGTATAAGAAATAAATTGAAATTCCATTTTTCCCAGTATAGATTCTTTTTTTTTTACCTTCAACAGTTCAAATTTGATTTTATTGCAGCCAAAAAAAGCGGAATTAACTGTACATAATAAACTATTATATATATATTATATATATATATATTGTGGGGGATTTAGCTCAGTGGTTCCAGCGCCTGCCTCACAAGCCCAAGGTCCTGAGTTTGATTCCCCGTACCAAAACAAAACTACCATATATATATATATACACGCACACACACACACACACACACACACACACACATTTTAAGTTATAGGGAATAACGTTGATTTTGGCAGATAGTGTTAAACACAATTAAAGTTGCATACATTAGCAACATAACTCAACACCCTTAATCTGTTACAAATTAAGGACACATGTTCTTGCTTTCCTGTGTTCTGCTAAATCATCATACCTAAACTGTTTTATAAAGCTGAAATGCTGAAATTTAACTTTACTATTTTCGCTTATGCTTTGCTTCCAAACAAAACTTTTCATAAGCTTCTTCAATCTCTGGGTCCATCTCATCATCAATATCATTGAAGTAGGATCACCAGCCCTTGATAAATCTGTTCCATTTTCTCCAAAATCTGGAAAAACTCCTCTCTTTCAAGTAACTCTTGATATTTCTCTTGCTAATTTTCTCCACTCTGTTGCATATTCACAAATCTTAATTATATATCTCTATGCTGCTTTCACTTCTGGTTCTGCTGGGGAGGAACAACACTTCCATACTATTTTTTCTTCCTTCCTTCCCTCCCTCCTCCCTTTCCCAGTATAAATTCTTATATGGAAGGAAATGGGCAATATTCCAGAATTGGTAAGAAGGAATTTGTATTACTAGGTAAACCTATTTTGTCAAATTAAAAAGAGGTCTAAAATTTAGGCCTGTACTGTTCAATACAGTAGTCACAGGCCACATGTGTCTATTTTACTATAAACTCACATTTAAAATTCAAGTCCTTAGCCAGGCATGGTGGTGGACACCTGTCATCCCAGCCTGGGGAGGCGGAGGCAGGAAGATTTCCAAGAGCTCGATGCCAGCCTGGGCTACATACTGAGTTTAAGGCCAGCCTGAGCTACATAGTGAGACCCTGTCTCAAAAAAACAAACAAAAAAAGCATTTCAATTAACCATTGTCATAATTTTCCTGCTGATGTTCATGTTGACAGAATTTAGTTAACAGGTATTCCTTTAAAGTGGTTTCTGTATTCTTCCATATCACACTGGGTTTTTTGTTTCGTTTTTAATGCACACTTGCTTTCTGGCCCAACAAAATGTTCTAAGACTCATCTATATCTTCCCAGACCCAGGCATGGAGTTGGTCGTCTTTCTAAGCCATCTGGGTTCCTTTAGTGAAAAATGGTATTATACCCCAAATTTAAACAGAGCTCATAGGATTAAGCTCATGATGGTGGGGTAATGTTGTTCTTTGGTCAGTTCATTAAACAGAGCTAAAAAAGACATATTTTAGTAAACGTTATTATTAGTTTATGTTAATATTTTCAACCTAGTTCACACATTATTAAATGACTACTTAGGTTGCCCCGCCTGCTGCGCAAGCTCAAGGACCCGAGTTCAATCCCTGGTACCAAAAAAAAAAAAAAAAAAGACTAAATGACTACTTCAATTTTTATTCTTCTTCCAAATAATAGTTGTATTTCTCTTTATAATTCAATAAACCATTCAATTAGCCCTCTACAAAGGTTGGATTTTTAACCAAATTGGCATAACTTGTTTATTTTATCTGATATTACCAAAAATATCAAATACTAATACAAACATCAATACTAATGGTAAGACTGTTGAAGAACATTCAAATTTGTCTTCCCTTTTTTCTTGCAGTGCATTGCCTAAGGATGACCAGATCAATTACTTTGCTATTCACTGTTAGTCTTCCTTTTGGGTGTTTAGGTAACACTTAACAAATGTATGATTGGCAGTCTTACTTCTTATGCTGGCATTGACATTTCTAAGCACTTAGATGGGTGTGGTTTTGAGCAGCTCACTTTTTCCTCTTGAGAAACTAGGGGCTTTTGTTTTTTGGTGGGGTGTTTTGTTGTTTTATTTTTTGAAACAGGGTCTCACTATGTAGTTCAGGCTGGCCTTGAACTCACAACAATCCTCCTGCCTCAGCCTCTTGAGTGCTGGGACTATAGGCATGCGCCACCATGCCTGGCCAAGGTATTTTTTTAAAGGACAAATTATCTTATCAATAGTTAAAGGGCAGATAGGCTATCTTTGCACTGTCTTTTAAAGATAAATTGTTGTTGTTCTGAGATAGGGTGTTGAACTCACTATGTAGCCCAGGTTGTCCACAAAATTGTTGCAATCCTCCTACCTCAGCGAGTGCTGGGACTACAGGCATGCGTCACCACGTCCGGCTAAAGATAGATTTTTAAATGGAAGGAATTGAACAGCACCCCAACATTTTTAGTGAACAGGCTATGGTATTGATTTAGGAGGTTAGAGCATGGCAAATCAGGCTGGGGAATTAGGTGTGACCTGTAAATTACAAGATCCTGGACACGTGCACAGAGCAGCTCCCAAAGCCCTGCGGGTGGACTTCTCAGGAGCTGGCCTAGCCCTGACCTCAACTGGAGGCGTGAGATCCCACCACTGCCTCTTAGGACCCATATGTGGATGTTCTCATGGGTTTACTTGAGATTTGGACAGTATAAAAGAACACAGACACTGAGAAGAGCTTCCTGTCGTGGCTTTCCTCACGATCGCCCACTCTGTCCTCTGTCTTGGGTATACTTTTTGTTTGTTTTTGTTTGAAACAGGGTCTCACCATGTAGTTTAGGCTGGCCTTGAACTCACTAGGTAGCCCAGGCTGGCCTCAAACTTGCAAGGGTTCTCCTGTCTCAGCCTCTTGAGTGCTGGGATCTGCAGTCACGCCTAGCTTCCCGTGTGTCCTTTTATATTGCTTTTTCACTTTTATTTGGCCCAAGCTCACTCTGCAGAGCCAGTTTCTCTCTCACTCTTCACTTTTACTTTTTCAAATAAACTGTGTCACTGTTTTTTGCTTGTTTCCCTCAATTCTTTGATCGAGGTAAGAAGGAGAGGAGAACAACCCAAAACCCAGTAACGTTTATTTGGTAAACTGCTTTTAGAAGGAGCTACCTGATAACAATATCACTGAGCAACCTGAAATAATTCTAAATGATTACAAGGAGGTTTAAATTCCAGACTATACAATTACAGACCTCCAAGACAGAGACACCCTGGACAGGTACCTGCACACGTAATCCTGTTACTGTAATCATTTGACACACTCTTGTGAGGATTTAAGCAGTTATCTCTCCTTTAGCATAATTCTGTTTTCTTTCTCAGCTATGAACAACCCAAAAGAAAGATTTCTAGAAGGAAAGTTGTTGATACCTAGTCTGTTTCCTCGAACAAAAACAATCCAATGAAGCACAGTTATAGGAGCTGTAATATAGAAGCAAAACTCATTTCGTCATTTAAAATGACAGACTACACAGGAGCTGCCTAACCCAGAGCGGGCAGAGTTATGAGCAGCACATTCCTAGGCAGCCCGACCTTGGGTCCGGCTGGGAGTGGGCCTTCTTTATTTTCCTATACCAGGGATTGAACTCAGGACCTTTTGCTTGCGAGGCGAGTGCAGTGCCACTGAGCTAAATTCCTGGCCCAAGGTAGCTGAACTTCTTGACCTCATTCCACTCCCCTGAGCTGTTCTAAGAGGCCTCCTCAAGTGGTGGCTATTATGAAATTGTGGACACGCCAGATGGCTCCCTCACACCCCTAGACCCAAACACTCCCAAAGCTGATTTCAGTGCTGCTCGTGTACCCAGAACTATACCGTTTACTTTATCGCATTGTAATTGCTGGCAATCACATCTGTCACCCTTCAGACTATGACTTCCTTTGTACAATATTTTACTGCTATAGCGATGTCCTGAAAGTACAGAAAGTACATCTCTTCAGCTGGGAGTTATTATAGTCCCCATTGCTCACATCAAATGGGCCTCTTGATGTTAGACTCAAATACCTCAGGAAACCAGTCAACTCTGATTTATCTTACGCAATGAGCTATGTTATTCTAGCCATATCCTAGGGAGCTGATTCTCAAAAATTATTTATAAATCTCCAAGGAACATGAAGTAGTCAAATTTTCTAGAGAAATTTGCAATCCACTTACCAGGAGTAAAAAAGAAAAAACCCACAGGTGAATTCTATGATGTTGATGTTACTATACATTCTTTGTGGTAGGGATTCTCTTGCCCATTTTTGTATCTGCACTGTTTGAAGGTGCTCTCGGTAAATATATATTGAATGCATAAAGTATATTTGTGTTAATATATACAACTCTTTTTAATCCCCAGTTTGGGATAGCTGTCCTTTAGTCACCTACCAGAGACTTCAATTTTTTTGTACCAGAGATTAAACTCAGGACCTTGTGCTTACAAGACAGGCGTGGTGCCACTAAGCTAAATCCTCAGCCCTGAAAGTGACTTCAATTTGAAAGCAACTTCAATCCAGCTTTTTAAAAAAGCCCAGAAGAAGCCACTGACAATTGAGATACAAAGCCTAAGGGCTATAACCACCATCATTTCCCACAGATTGGTAAGCTTTATGTCAAAGCTGGCTTTCAACAACAATGCTTTTACTGGATTATAATTAGCCACTATTGAGCATTGAAAAAAGGAAAAATCCACATAAAAAATTGTTCCTGCATTTTTTTTTTTTTTTTTTTTGTACCGGGGATCGAACTTGAGACTTTGCACTTGCGAGGCAGGAGGCAGAACCACTGAGCTAAATCCCAGGGCCCATGTTCCTGCATTTTAAGAAAAAAATTTCCATTTAAAACAATTATCCGATTCTATAGAAAGTAAACTCCTAGAGGGCAGAAACTTCACAAGTTTTAATATGTTATAGATAGTGTCTTAGCACACACTGCAGGCCTAAATAAATACTTGATCTGTAATGAATCAAGGAATTATATTCACTGTCCTTTATATAAAGAGCTACACAACAATTGTTTTTCTCAATAATTTTTAAAAAAGTTTTGCTGCAGGAAAAAGCATTAGTCTTCCTAAATAAACCTCATGTGCTTCTTTCAGTAGACAGTAAGAATTTGTTTTCTTTGCCTTCACTTCCAGGAAGATCAAAGTGACACCATTCCAAGAATACCTTAATTGGTCTCTTTTTGTCTTTCATCTTTCAGATCCTGTACTTGTACACCACCACCAGAATTACCTTATGGAAAAAACCACGGGGACGAAAGATCAGATCCTGTGCTTCCTTTTCATTCATACCCCAATCTAGTTTTCCAATTTGCAAGCCCTAATGTGTTCTGAACTTGTTCTTCTCTTCCAGCTGCCTTTACTCCCACCCCAAACCCCACCCTGCCACCACGTTTCAACTTCGGGACTCTGGTGTGCCCTCAATACACACTGCTTATCCTCACTTCCGTGACACTCCTGATGTTATTTCCCCGCTTCACAATGCCCTTTCCTTTCATCATTCCAAGTACTTGTCCCTCCTTAATTCCCACATCAAAGACTGTCTTTTGAAACTGCCTTTTGCCTGTCTTCACATCAAAGTGGCTCTACTTCTTAAGCCTCAGTTTATTCACTGGCAATGCTATAGTTTAGGCAATAAAATTACCCAGGTTCAATAAATATCCATGTACAATACATATTTAATTCGTAATAAAATTTCTTCTATTCAGCCAAGATGTACTTTATTCTTCATATCTTTTTTTTGTTTTTTGTTTTTTTTTGGTACTGGGGAATCGTACTCGGGTCCTTGCGCTTGCGCAGTAGGCGGCGAAAACGCTGAGCTAAATCCCTGGCCCTAGTCTTCAGATTTTAAATTAGGAACTTAAGTAATTTGTGCCTTGAGAACAATGGTCCCAGAGTATAATGTGTTTCAGAGTATCCTCCCATAGACTCCTTTGTAACAGGCAACTCAGTTTTTTTGTTATGCAACCATGTGTTATTTAACACCGTTTTAATGTGGTCAACGCATTTTTCTGTTCTCTAAATTAGTTTACAACAGTAACAGTTGTATCTTTTGTATCTTGTGCATGTTTCTGTTTTAATACTTCTGCCATGAATCTGAATTTGATATCTGCCAAATCAACTAATATGTGATTATATTTAGAGAAATGGAAGATACTCAATATTAACAGTAGTATTGTATCTTATGCCATTTAAATTTTCATGTATTATCTTAGGTAAATCATAATAATACTATTAGAGAGGTGACAGCATCCTGGTCACATTAAACAATCAGTGCAAGTATACTGATATAACACAAATGGCTAAGCCTTTGGAAGGGCATTCTGTAAGACACCATAGTGTTTTGAGATTTCTCTGAGTTTCTTATTCTCTTCTAAAACAGAACCATTAATTACCCTTTTCCCCCAGCGTTTTCCCTGTTTGTGAGTCTGGGTTTATGACCCTAATTGGGTCTCTGGCTCAGGAGAGTGGGTTACTTACTTGGGAGCCACTTTCTCAAAACTGAAGTTAGGTTATATCATCCGACACACAATCTAGGGACAGGACCCAATTTCAAACTCTTTTATTAAAAAAGTCCTGTTTTCCTTCTCGAGAGGTATGAGGAAAATAATATGATTATGGAAGAAAACAAAATCTGGATGGCATTCATCATAGAAAATCCTTCTGATCATGGGCATGACAATTTATAAATTTGAGTAGGTTATGAGCCTCACTAACCTAGCAAACCAGGGAAGCAGGTAGCTGATCTTCTGCAACATTATATAGTTTCTGTCTTATCATAGACATCATATAATATATATATATATATGTATATATATATATTTGTTTAATTTTAAGGAGCAACAGAAAGTATGCCTCTTCAGTAGGGAGGGGGCTGCTGCGTTCATTCATTATCTATCTCAAATATATCTGTCAGAGTTACCTAAAGATCTTGTAAGGCCAGCCAACTTAAATTTGTCTTACATTACACAAGATACTTTAAATTAGTCTGGATAAATTCTGAATATATCCTGGATATAAACTGAAAATATATAACTCTAGTGAAGTTCAAGAGAACAAGTTCTCTGGAAAGCCTTAGAATTTATTCATTAAATAAAAACAAGCTAATTGATGTTCATGTCATTAGACATCTTAGGCCCCACAGCGAGATGCAGCACATATAAAGACATTATTCTATCCCACAGCTTTCAATCTAAAATTAGATAAACATAGGCAAGCCAGATAAACATAGCACATTTTTAAGACAAAAATAAAGTGGGAGGAAAAAAATTAAGAGTAGTGAATCAAAAAGGCAAAGGGAATTGGCAAATATTCATCTACTCGTTTTTTCTTGCAGATCTAGTTACCTCTACCAGAAGGAATTATACTGCTAAAGTCAAAGAGGGGTTTTCCGATTATGCCTGAAGGATTTAGGATCATCACTGCAGTGTTCTCAGTTTGGAGGTCCAGAAATTCCTCTCATACAGGAGTCCTTGTTTGTCCCCATTTGCCTATGAGCACTGCCTCCAGGTTCAGCACCAGAAATGAGAGCCCAGCCAGTATGTTAGGAAATACTCCCTACCTGGAAGTAACATGTTGCACCAATGCATATACTGTGGGGTACCCACACGAGCAACAGGTTGAACAGACTTCCCTATTAACTAATTTGCATTAGTTAAAAAGCCTGCTGGCCTTCTCCTTGAGGTTAGGTAGAAAAAAAAGAACCCAACCCTACAGCTTCCAAAGTTCCAGACTTCATGCTAAGTTGTAGGGATACAGATAAATATAACACAGGCTCTCTTATTTTGGAGACAGCCTATGAACATACTATTTAAAAATAATATAGTATCAAGCACAAGGACCCGAGTTCGATCCCTGGTACCAAAAAAAAAAAAAAAAAAGATATAGTAAATGTAGTACCAGAGGGGTAGTCAGGATAAAGCCCAAAGGAAGGTACCTAGCCCAATCTGGTGGTCAAGAAAGGGTTGGTTACTGGAAAAGAGGAATATTCTGAGCTTAGGCAGGAGAGTATATTTCAGAAGCCACAGGTGTATTTAAAAACAGAGGGAAGACTATGATGAATGTCATCATTATGTATATCTATTTTTTGGTATGGGGGAATCAAACTTGGGACTTTGTGCTTTCGAGGCAGCTGCTGGAACCACTGAGTTAAATCCCCAGCCCATCATTATGTATATCTAAAATGTATCAATAAATGATTTGCTTAAAAAAAAACAACCAGAGGGAAGAAAATAGGGACAAATTCTGCAAAAACTAAGTAAAAAGGACCTGAAGAAGGAATTCCACTGGGTCAATGATACGTGCTGATGGGGAGTTTGAGTGAGCTACAGGAAGCTACATGATAGTGGGTTGGGGACTTGTGTGAGATAAGACAGCAAGGATGAAAAGCTCAACTGGGAAAAGACAGTGAGTGGAAGGGGACATGTTAAAGGAAGGGTTGTTTTCTTCTTGAACAGAAAAACAGTTTTCTAACCTGAAGAAAGTCACTGATTGGAAGTGAAAAAGAGGTAACTGATAGAACAAAGGAATAGGTTATTGATTCTAGTTCCAAATCTCACTCCTGTTTTCTCCTAGGCTACACTCTGACTTTCTCTCCTGACTCTATTACCTCCCTTTCCTGAAAGACTATACTTCTTATTTCCCTTGCACATATTCAACTATACCTCCCTAAAACATGACAGTGACAACCAAATGTAAGAACCACAGAGGTTTTTAAGTCCTGATGACCAACTCCCTTACCAAAGTACTAATCTACAAAGAACATTAGTATCCTGTCTAGTAACTAGAATTCTTCTATCATCCAAGGGCATCCATTTCCTGTGTCAGGCTGCCCTAGAGGCATAAATATTGGACTTATCAGTTGGAAGATTGTACAAAATAGATTTACAAAGAAGTCTTCTGAGAGTTATTTATCCAGACTCTGGTGAAATTTGAGGGTAAGACTTCTCTGTTAACTGGAGTATTCAAACTGTTGCAGGAACTCAAGAGATCGGAGAGAACAACGGATGAAACAAGGGAATTTAGTTAGGTGTACACCCACTCAGTGGACTCGTGTCCAAAGGCTGAGCCCTGCACAAAGGAAGGACTCCAGTTTCACACATGCTGCCAAGGGGCTTGGTCTGCCTAGGAGCATGTAACTTGGGGGTGGGCAAGCAGAACAAAGGCAGTATGTCAAGCTGTGACAGTTTTGCAACTTAACATATCTCAATGGCCTTGGCCGGGTTAAAACAGGATGTTATGAGAACAGGAGGTTATAAAACTTTACTTACAGGGACAGAGTAACTGATTTTATCTGTATTAGAACAAAGAACAACAGCTGTATTGCTTAGGTTGGGGAACCTTGTTTTTAAGTCCTGCTTAAAACCCATCCTAGAAAGAACTTTACCAAATGTTGCTGACAACATTTCCAATGCTCCAAACACTTTTTCACCTTTGTTATTTAGTCATATTTTAATGACGCTCACCAGAAAATGTACCCCTACCTTCTATTACAGAGTATATTGAAAGTCATTCATTTCATTCTTAGTAATTTTTCTGTCCCCCCCATACCCCCACTGAAGTCAGGACCTTACACTTGCCAGGCAGGGGAGGCACTGCTGAGCCTCATCCCTGGCCCTGTCATGTTTTTTTGAGATAGAGTTTTTGTAGCCCAGGCTGGCCTCAAGCTTGCGATGATCCTCCTGCCTCAGCTTCCCGAGGGCTCGGATTTCAGGTGCCCACTGCACCGGGCCCATGTATGGTATTTGGTAGTTTCTAACATTGGGTATAATTTTTCCCAGTTATTGGTGATCTCCTTTCACTTTTTTTTTTTTACTGTGTTCGTGCCTTTCTTTACAACGGTTTAGTTTTTCATATTGCCTCTGTTCAGTAAATTAATGAAACAACCAAATTGTTTTCTTTTAAACCACAATAACGGAATTTTCACCTTTTATTTTGAAGAAAACCAATCTAGAATCTAATAGAAAACTGTCAGAGCCTGATAAAATACTAGGACTTTAGTACACTGCTTTTAATGGTTATATGATTACCAGAGAACTCATCTTAAGCCTCTTGAGGCCAAGAATTTGTTTTTTTCTCATTTTGCTTACAGATACAGTACTTTCCATTGGGTAGGCAGTGAATGTATTGATGAACTGATTTTAACCACAGTTCTATTAGACTGAACAGTGATTTGTCATTTAGTAACAGATGTGTCTTCCTAAACAAGTTTTGTCTTTTGCCTAACAAGGCAACTTGTTTTCGAAAAATATCCTAATTCTACTAAGATCCGCGATTGTGTAACATTCTGTTGGTTAAAATTCTAATTAAATGAGAACCGACATGAAGTACCTAGTGCACACCAGGCAATATAGTAGGCATGCATTAAAGTTTATTGAATTAAAGAAGGAATTAGGCAATTATTTAACTTGAGACTCTTCCCTTAACAGTAAAATAAAATTATTACCACTTGCTCCACCTCCCACACAAGATTGCTGTCACATGATGTTTATGCAAGGGTTTTAAAAACTGTAAAAGCACATTATTAAAGTGGAATTTGTATGTTAATGTCATTCCTACAGCCAGTTGTTTATGGGTATCAATTCATTAAAGGTAGGATTTTCATTAAAATCCTCGCTACTTCACAAAATTGCCTAAACACGTGACTGTGCTGTTTTAGGTTTATTCCTAATTTTGTCTGGATGCAGGGCTCTGGTGCCATCCATATACGAGTGACTGTGAGAAACTCACACTCTGCGGAGAAACATTCATTTTTCTCGACTGTTTTTCTACCGCAAATAAACGTCTGGCAGAAACCCCGTGGACCAGGAATCCCACCCGCGCACTCAGAAAGTGACAGAGACCCAGCTCCGCGTCCTCGACTGCTGCCACGGTGACCGGCAGCGTCCCGCGGCAGGTGGAGGTCGGAAGGACGGGGACCCCTCCCTCCGGGTCCGGGGCCCGGCGGTTGGGGTCCCCGCTCCGGCGGCCGGGACCCGGGGACGGCTGGGCCGGCAAGCGGCGTGGCCGTTGGGACTCCAGCTCCCGGCAGGCACCGCTTCGGGACCGACGCGCGCGGCGGCGCTGCCTGCTGGGACTCGTAGCACGGCCGGATAGGAGAAAGGCAGCCGCACGGCTCCCTCTGCGCTCGTTTCGGAAACGGCCCGCGGGGGACCGCACCGGCCCACTGGGGCCGACGTTCCTGGGCGTAGGCCGGCCTGCCGCGGCAGGAAGAGGCTCCGCCGGCCGCGCACGTAGGAGTGGTGGGCGCTGAGGAACCCGGAAGCCCGCAAGCCCGCAAGCCACCCTCCGCCGCTGTGACGAGCAAAACGCTCCTCGTGGGTGGAGGGAAGGGGCGGGGTGGAGGGAAGGGGCGGGGCGTAGGAGGGGAGGAGCCGATCTGACCAGGCCCGCCTTCCCTGCCCCCACGCCGGCGCGGGCCCCGCCTCCGGCCGCAGTGCGTGCGCAGAAGCCCCGCCCCTCCGCCTCAGCCCCACCCCCACGGCCGTAGCCGCCGCCGCTGCCACCTCTTCTTTCCTCTCTTCCTCCTCCTGTTTTCCCTCCGCCCCCTCGCCTCCTTTTCTCCGCCTCCTCCGGCGCTGACGCTCGCGTAGGGCCCTGGCGTCAGACGCGCGGGGGTGGGGGCGGGTGCGGCGGGGGGTATAAGAAGAGGGTGCGGGAGGCGGTGCTTCCTTCTCCCCGGCGGTTAGTGCTGAGAGTGCGGAGTGTGTGCTCCGGGCTCGGAACACACATTTATTATTAAAAAATCCAAAAAAAATCTAAAAAAATCATCTAAAAAACCCAAAAAAATTTACAAAAAATCCGCGTCTCCCCCGCCGGAGACTTTTATTTTTTTTCTTCCTCTTTTATAAAATAACCCGGTGAAGCAGCCGAGACCGACCCGCCCGCCCGCGGCCCCGCAGCAGCTCCAAGAAGGAACCCAGAGACCGAGGCCTTCCCGCCGCTCAGACCGACAGCTCCAGCCTCTCCTCCCCTCCCGGCAGCCACCCGCCCGCAGCAGCGGATCGACCCCGTTCTGCGGCCGTTGAGTAGTTTTCGGTTCCGGTTGATTTTTGTCCCTCTGTGCTTGCCCCCGCTCCCCTCCCCCCGGCTCCGGCTCCGGCCCCGGCCCCTGCACCCGCTCTCCTGCTCTCGGAAAGGTCGCGGCCTGTGGCCCTGCGGGCAGCCGTGCCAAGATGAACCCCAGCGCCCCCAGCTACCCCATGGCCTCGCTCTACGTGGGGGACCTACACCCCGACGTGACCGAGGCGATGCTCTACGAGAAGTTCAGCCCGGCCGGGCCCATCCTCTCCATCCGGGTCTGCAGGGACATGATCACCCGCCGCTCCTTGGGCTACGCGTATGTGAACTTCCAGCAGCCGGCGGACGGTGAGCGCCGGGAGGAGGGCGGCGGGCGGGCGGCCATGAGGCTCGGGCGGCAGCGGGCGGCTAGGCCGGCGGGCCTGGGGAGGGGGCAGGCGGCGTGTCAGCCCCCAGGGCCGGCGGGGACACGCTCGGGCGCCAGGAATCCTGGCCGGGGCCCCGGGAGCCGCGCTGCCTTGCCCCGGGGACCCGCGTAGCCGGCAACGCTCGTTCCTCGCCTGCCGGGCCACTTCCTCCTTTGCGACCATTTTCTCGTTCTCGGCTGCTCTCAAACTTTAAGGTGATGACGCGCCGGGAGGGTGGGTGAGGCTCGATCCTTGAGCCGCGCTCCCGCCAGAAGGTGCGGGTTGCCCCTTCCCGGGTGGGAGGTGGAGGCTCCCACCTGCGGGCTCTGGCTGGCGTCCGGGCCTGGGAGGAAGTGCGATCCAGGGCTCTCAAAACACGTGTTGAACCCTGTAACCTCGCAGGCCTGAGGCCTGTTCCGTGGCTGGCCCCGTGTCGGGGACTGGGGCGGTGGAGTCGCCAGGCCTTAGAATAAAGTTAGTGGGGGGACATGGGCTGGTGGCCCTCAGGATTGAGAGTCCAGGCTTATGGTGGTAGTGGCTGATGGACCTAGAAATGGAAATTACCACCGAGATGCGTACTTAAGGGTTTTCCTGTAGACTAAGCGTTTCTCTTGCGTTTTACATCAGGTTGATGGGAGGAGGAATGTGGAGGAAGAACTCTTTGAAGGCCGGTTTTCTCCGGCAACTTAGATCATTTTAATGAAATCTGACCTGAGTTTTATAATGCCACTGATACGTTGAACATATGTTTTCTTCTGAAACAGTTCCTGCGGTTTTGGAGGGATATTTTGTTTAAAATATTTTGACTAATTTTAGTTGTACATAGTAATGTAACCTAGGTTGCATTCAAGTAAATCGTGTTTCTCCTACTTTTAAAAGTATTCCAGAATATCATGATCTTTGAGGGATGATAGAATACAAAGTAACAGATTAAGTTGAGCTTTTGTTTTTATTTGAAGTTAGCAGTTCACAAAAACAAAATTTGACAGTTAAGGTATATGGCCTGATGAGTTACTAGGATTTCTACATCTGGATCAGTTGATTTCAGGCAGTCAGGTTCATTTATGTGGCCTAGTTTGTTTTTCTTCCAGCTGCTTGGATGTGTAACAAGTATTTAAAATTTGAGGGATTCATTTTTATTTTAGTAGAAAAAGCCTTAAAGGTGGGATAGACTTATTTATTCACTTCATGGTTAATGATGAGTTTTGCGCTAGGCAAAGTCAATACCAAGATTTTGGGTGAGCAGAGTTTTGAGTGACACAGAGGCAAAGTTGTAAAACAGCGCCATAGCTGTAGGTTTCCTATCCTTTTGCTTTGTAAGCAGTTGCTTCATAACAGTTTTCAACTCTGGGCAGTGTGTATCACTTTGGGGCAAGTAGTCACAGTCTTCAAGAGGAGGAAGAGAAAATTTGAATGAATTCTAGATACTGTAAAATGCTAACTTGGAAGTTCTAGTTTGAGTTTAATATTTTTAAATCAGAAAATTTGGAATGTGAAAAGTTGAACTTGAGGTTGCCATGGTTACAGTAAGGTGTATATACTTTAAGATTATACTAGTAGACAGGTACCATAACTGCTCAAACTAATACAGCATTTTTCAACTTTTAGTTTTTATACGTACATTTTAACATCATTGAAAATAGTTTTTCAGGTTTTCTTTCCTTTTCTCAAGTTATTTTTTAAAATTTATTGCTGCATTGATGATTTGTAGAATAGCTTCTGAAAGTGACTAGTATTTAATAAGAGGTGACTCATTCAAAAGAAGCCCCAGCAAAGTCAGCTAAAAAAAAAACAACCTGGGGGCGGTGAGTAGGTGTGGTGAATTGGTAATGAGCTGACAGCCGATTAGCACTGTTTTCTAGAAACTGGAACTTTCATTTATAAAAAGAAGTAGCTGGAAAATGTTTCCTGTTGATAACTTACAGTTAGGTTGCCCTGGAATTTAGAAATTGTGTCAGGACTTCAAATGGGCTGTTTTTCCCCCCTGTAGAGGTAGTCTTAAGGTTGTGTTTTTTCTATTTAGGGTCTCCATTTTAGTAAATGTTCCTGTCATGGTACAGGTATGTATAATGAATGCAGTCTTCATAGACTGAAAGTAATTGTAGGGTAAATTCCAGCACAATCTAGAAATAACTGAGAAAATCATCAGTTAAGTAAACCAGTGATCTAAGATAAAATTAGTTTTGTGTATCAAGAAAGCATGAAAAGTGGATTGAGTATTGTAGACTATTTCAAAAATTCTTTGATTATTAAGCAAGTATGTCCAGCTTCACATTAGTTTTTGAAGGCATTCAGATGTTCTAGCCTTTTTGGCATGGAAACCCTCCCAATAGTTTAGGAAGTTTTGTAAGGAAAATGTACTGGTCAATGTATAATATTGGTAGTGCTGCTGAGCAGTAAAATGAGCAAAGTTTTGGCCAATAGGAAGAAGTTAAAGTGTTCAAATAAAGAAGTTGCTTTTCAGCCTTTTGATAATCTACAATTGCCTAGTCTTTTTTTTTTGATGAAACACAGGGCCTCACTATCTGCTGCAGGCTGGCCTTGAACTCGCAGAAATCATGCCTTAGCCTCCAGAGTGTTAAGAGTGCTAGGATTACAGGTGTGCACCATGATGCCCAGCTACCTAGTCTTACACTGTTCCTTAAGTAGATTGAATGTAAAAAAATCATGGTTTCATGTTGAGCAAAAAGGTGCTTTTAAATTTAACGGCAGTGGAAGAGTGTTTCAGAAATGTGTTAAGTACTAGCAATATTAAATTTTTCAAATTTTGGAATTCTGTCTTTGCATTATATAATGTAAATGTAGATGAGTGTTTGGTACTTGAAAGGTTCAGCAGTCTTGAAATTTAAGTTCAGCAGTGAGACCTTGTGCCTACCTACTCTACCCACCATAGCTGATATTTTTTGTTGTTTTGAGATAGAGTCTCTTACGTAGTTCAGGCTGCAACTCACTATGTAGCTCATGCTGGCCTCAAACTCTGTAGCTCAGCCTCCAGAGTGCTGGGATTACAAGTGTGCACCACCATACCCATCTAGCTGGTGTAATTTTAAGTGGCCAGAAAATGTTTTGAAGTAATACTTAATTTGAAAATTTCCTTCTTGCAGCGGAGCGTGCTTTGGACACCATGAATTTTGATGTTATAAAGGGCAAGCCAGTACGCATCATGTGGTCTCAGCGTGATCCATCACTTCGCAAAAGTGGAGTAGGCAACATATTCATTAAAAATTTGGACAAATCCATTGATAATAAAGCACTGTATGATACATTTTCTGCTTTTGGTAACATCCTTTCCTGTAAGGTAAGCAAAACTGTGACAGATAAACATTTATAATGTTTAGCTACTTTTAGTCTGGTCCCTAAAATAACAACTGCTGTTAATGGCTGTCTTTACTAAATATGGTACATGAGGTTAGGTAGCTAACATTGTCTCTGAACACTGAGATGTCACATCAACAGCAAGTAATGAAAAAGAGTATACATTTTTCCCTAGGTGGTTTGTGATGAAAATGGTTCCAAGGGCTATGGATTTGTTCATTTTGAGACGCAGGAAGCTGCTGAAAGAGCTATTGAAAAAATGAATGGAATGCTCCTAAATGATCGCAAAGTGTAAGTAGAGATATTGAGTTGGTATTTCAGTACAATTTTTATTAGTTCCACGGTCACTTTTAAAGTTAATACATTTGTGTTTTGAATAGAGATAACAGAGTGAAAATGAATCACATTTGATAGGTTTTATAATTGTATTTTCTCCACATTTGGTATGACATGCAAATAACAGTGAATTTAATGTAACTGGTCAAAATGCAAACCATAGAGAAACAGAATATAGGTAAGCAGAGAGATATAGCTTTTTCAAATAAATTCATTGTTGAAGAACCAGGAATCCAGACATGTTTTCTTGAGATGCTAATTCAGTTAGCCCATTTTATATTTGAGGATCCTGAGTGTAAAATAATTTGAGTCTATGTATTATTCTGACAGATGAGCAGACCTACAGACCCAGTGTGCCGAATTCTCAGTCTCTTCTCTTGGCCACTGTTTATTGATGGGAGTGTAAAAATGAAGCAGGATTAAATCAGAAGTTTATACAAGTTGAAAAGTCACCAGCTTTAATGACATCTGTAAGGCAGTTTGTTAAATACAAATTTTATGATCTAAGAAATGATGAATCTTAATCTGGGTAAATTCACCTATAAGGTTGTATTGTAAGTAACCTGAGAGTTCTTACTGCTGTGTGAACTACAATGATAGCATGCACTTTGGATTGTGTTTTTGTAAAGCAGCTAAATCACTCTAAACACATCAGGTAGTCTTATGTCTGGTCCCTGATTATGGAAAGACTTCGTAATATATAAAGAACCCTACAAGTATGTAAGAAAACCTGCAAACTCTCACTAATGAAAATTGTTTACAAAGTCTTTTATTTTGAGAAATAGCTCTTTTTTAAAATGAGTTTAATAATTCATCATTTGATACTACAGGTTGAGTGGGCCCAAATCAAAAATCTGGGGTCCAGAGTGAAACTGTTAGAACCCAACATGATGATCGAATCAGATGTTGGCATATTTCAGATTTTCATATTAGGGTTGCTCAATCAGCAAATATTCCAGAACCCTAAACACTCGGGTCCCAGGTGTTTTGGGGTTACTCAACATGTGCTCAATAAGCAACACTTTAGAGAAAAAGTTTAAAACAATGTCCAATCCTGGGACTGTCCAGGTGAAGACTGACTTACTGCTGGTTTGGGATATATAAAGATGAAGCATTTTGGAAAGTAGTTTTAACTATATGTATAAATTATCTTAAGACCTTTTTAAACTATAGTTTTTGTAGTTCTACCGAAGAACAAATGTAAAGTTGGCCAGCATTATGGGTACAAGAGCAGAATGTTGTGGTTCCACAGTGAATGTTAGTTCCCATTGAGAACATTAAATGAGACGAATAGGGTGGAGAAGCCCCACCATATTTTCAAGGAGGATACAGAAATGAAACCATTCTCTATTAATGAATGTTCTTGAACCACTAGAGAAGGAAAAGACTTAGTTACAATTTGAGAGTGGGATCAGGGCAGATTGTTGTTCTCTTTTACTTAACTATTTGTTACTGTGTTCCAGTGCTCGCTTCAGCACCACATATACTAAAATATTACTGTGTTCCGTGACACATGTACTGTTATTATATTAGGGAGTTTTTCAAGTCATGCTATTAATAATGCCTCAAGAATTATGCCAGGCCATTGTATGCTACAGCACAAAATTAGGAAGTTAAGGTTTTCTATTTAGAGGATGGCAAATAAAGTGCAAGAGACACTTAAAAGCAACAATGATGAAAGCCTTTACTTAGGTCTTTTCATTGGAATGTACACAGTTAACTTGTATTGATAGGAATCCCCTTGAAACCTGGGTTAGCTAGAGAAGAAGGAAAAGTATATTAAAATATTTGGGTTTAATCTGAACTATGTAAAGTAGAACCTAATGTTATAGTCCTTACATATTTTATTAGATTTGTTGGACGATTTAAGTCTCGTAAAGAACGAGAAGCAGAACTTGGAGCTAGGGCAAAAGAGTTCACCAATGTTTACATCAAGAATTTTGGAGAAGACATGGATGATGAGCGCCTTAAGGATCTCTTTGGCAAGTTTGGTAATGTGTCTGAATTAAATTTTTATACTCAAAGTTCTGAGTAATTGCTCGATTTCCAGTTTTGCCTTAATACTTGCTAATGAAAGAATAAATGAGACTTACATGGTACTTAAAAAATACTTTTTGCAGTTAGTTGAATTAAGCTACAGGTCATTATAGTACAGAGTAGTATGTAAAGAGAATTCTGTATAATTTAGATGAAAAGTGAATAGCATGAATAGCACATAGGTGTAACTGAATTAAAATAGATTTGAGGACCCAGGGTGTGGAACGCTTGCCTCGCATGCATGAGGCCCAGGTTTCAGTCCTCAGTAGTGCCCCCATCACACACACAACACGTTTTAGAAGGTTTTACTGCATTAAGATGCTGGACTTAGTGCACTTGTAGAGCCCATCTCATCAGAGGCATCCATTTGACACACTCGACTTGCAGTGGAATGCAGACTGTACTTAAGGGCAGGCAGACCAGCCAGCTTTAGGATATTCGGCCAGCTCCCACAGCAGCATGGTTGAGTGATTTAGAATAGTGACTCAGACATTCAGGTTTTCCAGTGATAACTCCTTGGGATGGTCTAAAGCCATGGGATCTTAAAACATTTTTTTCTTGCCTTTCAAAGTAACTTTATTAATCTTGAATTCAGTGAGGTATGAACCAGGTTTAACTTCAGTTAGTAGAGTAAGATGAGAAAATGAACTTTTTTGTGTGCATTTGCAGATGATTAGCTTGACCTCACCTTTTGGTTTTCTCTTGTTACAGAAGTGGTTTGTTTCTAGTACTTCAAATAATAATTAGGAAATGAAAAGTTTGTATATTGCCAAGCTAGCATGCCATGTTGAACCCTCCTTTGAGAACAACAGTCATTTTGCCCAAAGTTAAATCATTCAAAATGTAGAAAGTTGCATTTTACCCCAAATTCTTTGTGGCCTTTTTATATATGTCATCTCTCGATTCCAAATCTTTTAAAACCAGAAGCTATTTCTAAAGTTGGATTTTGTTAACAGTTATCCTAAATGAATAATGCTGTGTGAGTCAGTGCCATTATGTCAACGTTTGAGATACTTTCAGCTTTGTTTCACAAATCAGAAATTTGATGTATGGCCTTAGAGGCACATTAAAAAGAAAGGGTACCTGTGCCTGTCCATCTTCCAAATTCTCTAGTCAAATGTGATTTTTTAACTTTTTCCTACCCTACTTGCCTGAGATATCACCCACGTCAGTGTGTCTTCCATTTGAAGGGGGGTGAAGGGAGACACAGCTCCCTCTTCCAAAGGGTCCCACTATGTAGTTCCTCTATTCCCTATTATATTGGACCAAGGACAGCGTAAGAGTCTTTATTCTGAGATCAAAGAAACACCAAATTGTTAGCTTAAAAAACAGCTCTGAACTAAAACTAAGAATAGTACTTTAAGAGTTGGGTGAAGTATATATACCTCAGAATGGAAGGAAGAATTTTTTGTCTTTTACAGAAATGTATTTACTTTCTTTAGTATAAAAGGTATTTGAAGAGACTGGTGTCTGGAGTATGGGAAGCTTGGAGAATGTTCGGGGTCTTAGCATTAATTTATCTCATTTTTTCCTCCATGGCTTTGCTTTTGTATGTTGATGTGAAATGTATAAATTGTGTATGGAATATTTTTGAATTATTTAAAAAATTTTTTAGGACCTGCCTTAAGTGTGAAAGTAATGACTGATGAAAGTGGAAAATCCAAAGGATTTGGATTTGTGAGCTTTGAAAGGCATGAAGATGCACAGAAAGTAAGACTTAAATATAATTAAATACAGTGTTGTTTTTCTGTACTCTGTAGTGAGGGAGGATATAAAAATGTGTTGTGCTTGTGTTCAAATTTATATGTATGCCAGTGGCTATTTTACATATCTCTGTGCTTTCAATGTTGTGTTTTGGACAGGGTCTAGCTATGTAGTCCAGGCTGGCCTTGAACTCACTGTAACCCAGGCTGGCCTCAAACTTAGAGCAATTCTCCTATCTCAGCCTCCTGAGTGCTGGGACAACAGGCTTGTGTCACTATGCCCAGCTTGTTTGCGTTTTTATACATTGATTTATTTTACATCGAAAGCCTATATTTGCCCCTAGACTTCTAGATCATGGGAGGATGGGTTTACCTTTAACATTTTGTAATTTAATAAATTGTTCTTGGGCTGGGGATTTAACTCAGTGGTTCTGCCGCCTGCCTCAAAAGCACTAGGTCCAGAGTTCGATCCCCGGTACCCCCCCCCATTGTTCTTATTGTTAAGGAAATAAACTTTTATAAGTTGTTGATTAAGTGTTTTGATTTCTCTAAGGCTGTGGATGAGATGAATGGAAAGGAGCTCAATGGAAAACAAATTTACGTTGGTCGAGCTCAGAAAAAAGTGGAACGCCAGACGGAACTTAAGCGCAAATTTGAACAGATGAAGCAAGATAGGATCACCAGATACCAGGTTCATTTTTAATTGAACAAGCAAAATAAGACAGGGATGAGGAAACCTATTTTACATTCATTTCAGTTACTGCCAGGTAACTGAGGGTTTGAGAGTGGGAAAGAAGAAATGTGGGATGGGAGAAAGTAATAGCAGGTATGCTTTAGGTATCACTGTGGGCTTTTTCCTTTTTCTACAGTTTTCTTTAATTCTGTTTAGGGTGTTAATCTTTATGTGAAAAATCTTGATGATGGTATTGATGATGAACGTCTCCGGAAAGAGTTTTCTCCATTTGGTACAATCACTAGTGCAAAGGTAAAGGCATATAATTTTTGTTTTTTTTAAAGATTTGTGGACAAATCCCTGAATATGTAATGTTTACTTATTTTGTAAACAAATAGTCAGATAATTTTCTTCCAAAAAAATACCAGATCTTCATTCTAGAAATCAAGATTTTGCCTCATTATTTCTAAAACTTAATGGTTTACTTTTGCAGATGTTCTGAGCTCTTTCCTAAGGAAGGCTGCATGGTAATTGATCATTATATGATATTGACTGTTATATACGAGTTATTTTACTAATTAAAAAAGACAATTATTAGGCTACTATAATTTACTATAGCTATATATCTCCAAACCTCTCCCTAACCAATAAAACTAGAGATGGTATATCTCTTTACTTGAAGTCAGATTAGGAAGCAGTAATAGGGTTCTGGTCCAAATTCTGAAGTGTGCTGATTTAAGAACCTCAGGTCTAAGGTTTTTGTCTATTGCCCCATAGTTTAAGAATCTCTTTATGCAAAGTTTTGTACAGAAGCTACTTTGCCTGGGGCAGGGGAAGAGTGCACAGGAAAAAATTTAATTCAGTGATCTGAAATGACCCCATGGCTGGTGTTCCTACTCAGCTTTTTCTGGCAACCTTATTGACCTAGGGGCTTCTAGATAGAAAATTGGATAGGGGCAAAGTGGGTGGCTACCGATTGCAAGTGCTATGGTGTCCTTGTATTTCGCCCTGTGCTTTTCTAAGAGTACTTGGAATATGATAGAATATTCCTGAGGGTCTCTGTGTTCCATGCAGTTTCTAAGAAGTTGAATTGAATATTGTGTGTCAGTTTATGTTTATTGTAGCATACTGTTTTTTAAAGGACAACTTTTATTAGTCTTTTGTCGATTTTTACTTAAGGGAAGTGAATTTATTGGCAGGAATTTATTTTGGAGGAGGAGGTCATTTGTTAATGCTATGTAAAAAAGTTTGTCAAGACACAAGGATAAGCAGGAAAGGCAACCCTTCCATCACCCAGTTTTAGTCTGTTAAAGGAACAGTTAGTTTAGGGATTTTCCATACTGGAAATCCCATACCTGGTTAATTCCCATACTGTTCAGAGGTTTTTTTATATGTGTATGAACAGCTTTTAGAAAATGGGATCATATTATGTACATAGTCTGACTTGCCTTTTTACTTATAGACACAAATACTTATTTCTTTTAGGTATTTTCTTTTTTGCTAATGGCTAAATATTCATTTGTTTTACTGTACAGTACTTGGATAGACATTTGGATTGCTTTGTGTGTTTCCACTGTTAGAACCATTGCTCTAATAACATTCTTACATCTAAATTTCTAGAATTGGAATTCTAGTTAGTAGTAATACTGTATGTATTTAAAATCGTGACAACCCAAACAGTCCCAAAATTGGCTGAATAAATTTCCATTGTTCTTGAGTTCAAAGTCATGTCTCATTTTTTTTAATTTTTTTTTTTTAATGATGTGCTTTCATATGTTTACTAATTTTGCCTTTTCTTTGCATTTTTCTATATTGGGTTAGTTGTCATTGCATTGATTTAGGGAACATTTCTGTGCCAGCCTTTTATTTTGCAATTACTCCAGGTTACTGCAAACAATATTCAATAAATACTGGAAATCTAATGTTAAATATCTAAGGTCTTGAAAAGTTGCTATTGTGCTGCTTCTCCTTCTGTTTCGCTTCCCCCAGCTCTCTTGCTTGCCTAAGAATGCAAATGTATAGCTTTCCCTTAATATTTGGGGATTAAGGAAGCAGTAATTAATAAGCCTAAGGGAGTGATTTCAGCCCTAACGGGTTTAGATGTTTGACTGTAGTTACCTCTAAATGGTAATGCTCTCTTAGTGCCTCATTCTACCACTGTATTAACTTTATTTGTTTGTTTCCTTTAAATAGGTTATGATGGAGGGTGGTCGCAGCAAAGGATTTGGTTTTGTATGTTTCTCCTCCCCAGAAGAAGCCACTAAAGCAGTTACAGAAATGAATGGTAGAATTGTGGCCACCAAGCCACTCTATGTAGCTTTAGCTCAGCGCAAAGAAGAGCGCCAGGCTCACCTCACTAACCAGTATATGCAGAGAATGGCGAGTGTACGAGCTGTGCCCAACCCTGTAATCAACCCCTACCAGCCAGCACCTCCTTCAGGTTACTTCATGGCAGCTATCCCACAGGTAGGTTTTAGGAAGGAGAACGAAGTGGCCTTGATTGTGAATGATGATTGAAGTGTAGGAAACAGTGCCCAAGGGTGTGTGAGGGTCCTGATAAATGCTTTTGAGAACATAACGTTAGTTACATTTGCATTTTTCTAATGCTGATAAATTGGCTGGCTTGCTCCCTTACAGACTCAGAACCGTGCTGCATACTATCCTCCTAGCCAAATTGCTCAACTAAGACCAAGTCCTCGCTGGACTGCTCAGGGTGCCAGACCTCATCGTAAGCCTTTTGATTTTTTTAATTAAGACTGGAAATTGGATTAAAAATACACATGAGGCAAATTAGCTGTTCTATTTCAGTAGTATGTTAACGATTGCTTTTCATAATTTATGGATGTTCGTTTTCAGATTTTTTTTTTTTTTAAATAAAAATCAGAGTGCTTTACCTCCTGGCATAGTGAAGTAGTAACATTTGTACTGATTTTGGGAATAGATTAAACTCTTCATGTTTGGTTACTAAGTAGTTTTTTTGTTTTTGTTTTTTTGCTGTGTAGTTCAGGCTGGCCTCAAACTGATGGCAGTCCTGCTTCAGCCTCCCAAGAGCTGGGATTACAGGCATGCGCCACCACACCCAGCCAGGCATTTTAATTTTAAGCCTTGTCCTTTGGAACAGAGCTGGTATTGCAGGAGCATGCTTCGTTATCTTTGATACTAATAAATACTACTTATTATATGAATTCATATTTTTATTTACTGATAACTGATTCGATGAGTGGGAAGATACAAAGTTGAAACTGCTTCTAAAAATTTATATTTGGTCACTTTTAGGCTTTTGTGCGAACCTCAGCTCTAAAAGAGCAACATAACACTTTGAGGTTTCCCAGCTAATGTATGCTCCTGTCTTTAACGTAGCATTCCAGAATATGCCCGGTGCTATCCGCCCAGCCGCTCCTAGACCACCATTTAGCACTATGAGACCAGCTTCTTCACAGGTTCCACGAGTCATGTCAACACAGCGTGTTGGTGAGTTTCATTTAATCCTATCTGTAAAAATTGATTCCCAGTTCGGAATAGCAAGAAAAAAATTGAAAAAGGATGTTTTTATATTTCAGCAAACACGTCAACACAGACAATGGGTCCACGTCCTGCAGCTGCTGCCGCTGCTGCTACTCCTGCTGTCCGCACCGTTCCCCAGTATAAATACGCTGCGGGAGTCCGCAATCCTCAGCAGCATCTTAATACACAGCCACAGGTTACCATGCAACAGGTGTGCATGTAATCATTTCTCTAAAAGTGGCAGTGCTTAGTGGAAATAGACATGAAAGCAACTGTTCGATACCTGAGCGCTAAAGCTATGTGGAACATCTTCATAATAGATGTTGTATGTAGAGTGTTTTATGTCTTATACTAAGAAATTAGACAAGCAGTCACCATCCTGAATTGTGTGGTTTGGGAGTTGTTTGGTGGAGATGTCAGGGAGAAGTGAAGAGAAGTTTAGAGTGTTTGAATTGAATAAGTATCTTCTGATGTTAGGACCAAGGGTGGTTGCAACAGAATATGAGTCCAAAGAATACTCTGGGTCTTCTTTGAGCATATTGGTATTTATTAATGGCTACCTTACCCTCCATTTCTAACTTTCAGCCCCAACTTGTATATATCCAGCAGTTTTTATCACTTTGGTGATTGTCCGTTGGTGACTACTTGTATGTGCTATTCCTTCTGTACTTAGAAGTTTTCCTATTTTATGTCTAGCCTGCTGTTCATGTACAAGGTCAGGAACCTTTGACTGCTTCCATGTTGGCATCTGCCCCCCCCCAAGAGCAAAAGCAAATGTTGGGTAAGTGTCTGACTTTGTCACTTGTGGAGAGTAGGAAATACAAGGAGCACTTCCTCTGTGCCTAAAAGTGACAGCTGGTGCTGTACAATGATTATAATGGCAGTGAGTCTACCCATCTCAGTGCTGGCGAACCTTTTAGAGACAGAGTGCAACACTGTAATCCAAAACCCATTTATTTATCGCAAAGTATCAACACTGCAATTAAACCTGAATACTGAGGTTGTAGTTTAGAAAAAACTAAACATTAACATTTTAAAAAGAAAAACAGTGACACTTGTGCCATAGGTTTGCCACTACTGATACTGATTAAAGTAGCGGAGAGCTAATAATAGTCTTGTTTGTTGGTAATGGTTAAGGTGGTAGAGTGTTACTTACCATGGGCCCAACTCTGGTTTTTGGCTTTGTTTTGTTTTGTTTTGTTCCAGACAGGGTCTTGCTATAGTTCAGGCTGGCCTTGAACTCACTATATAAGCCCAGGCTGGCCTCAAAATCGTGGCGTTCCTCCTGCCTCACCCTCCCAAGTGCTACAAACTCCATTTTTGGAAGAAAGAATTTGAACCAAATAAATTGAGAGTTTTGATTTGTTCAGAGCACAGATTTAACAATTTAATGTACAAATAAGTTCTAGGAATAACTTTGTGGCAGCTCTTGTTCTCTTTTTCCAGTGAAGGACATAATGAAATGGTGAGTTACGGGTTACCATATATAGATACTATACACAAGTAAGGTTTCTCAGCTGAAATGTAGTATGTGGTAAATGGCATTTTTTATGTGTGATTTACTTTTTTTACTGAAGGAGTTTGAATGTTTTCAATTCTAGGTGAACGGCTGTTTCCACTTATTCAAGCCATGCACCCCACTCTTGCTGGTAAAATCACTGGCATGTTGTTGGAGATTGATAATTCAGAACTTCTTCACATGCTTGAGTCTCCAGAGTCTCTCCGTTCTAAGGTAATTTCAAATTTATCGTTTGTCTAGTTGGCTCTCAGCCTGTGCCTTCTATAGTAATTCTATAGAACATTTATGTAGTGCTTTATACATACAAATCAGTCCTATGAGCTTCAGAAGCATTGATTGTGAATGCTCATAGCAACCTGTGGTGCTTTTTGTCCCATTTTATAAATGGGGCAACTGAAGAGCAGAGAGGTGAGCAACTGGCCCAGTGCTCACAGTGCTGGGAGGTGGTAGACTGTTCAGATCCACTTGGTTTAGCTTTAACACCCGGTCTCTAATTCCTGCTGCTTACAACAATTCTTCATTTTCATCTGGGAATAAGAATTTTCCTTTGTGGGAATTTATCAGTTGGAAACCATTTTCAGTTATTTCTTTACTAGGCTAGTTTGGTTGGTTGGTCTTTTAGGTTGATGAAGCTGTAGCTGTACTACAAGCCCACCAAGCTAAAGAGGCTGCCCAGAAAGCAGTGAACAGTGCCACTGGAGTTCCAACTGTCTAAAGTGAGTTTTCCCTCTCTGAGTCATGTTTCCCAGCTTGGTTAGAGAGGTGGACATATAAAGGAATTAAAGGAAATTTTACCTGTTATCCTGGGGTAGACTCACATACGGTGTTGCAGTTTATATTAAATGGCCTTAACAGGTTGGCTTTCAAAGTTAAAACCTTTCTTTATTGGGTGGTGGCTACAACAGTTGCCCTTGGTACTGCTGCTCTGTGCTATTCCCATGGGACAATGTGATGTCACTGCATAGTTTTGTACGTTTAAGCTCAGGACCAGGAATTCGCAAGGCCTTTTTTCAGAGAACTGGTAGGAATTAATAAGCTTCGTGGGCCATGTAGTTTCTCTTGAAATTATCCTGTTGCAGTGTAAAAGCAGCTGTGGATGTAAATAAAACTATTTACAGAGAAGGACAGCAGACTATTTGACTATGGGCTTTAATTTGCTACTGACAAGTGCCAGTATTCCTCCTCTTAATTTTTTTCCTTACCTTTACAGATTGATCAGGGACCATGAAAAGAAACTCGTGCTTCACCGAAGAAAAATATCTAAACATCGAAAAACTTTAAATACTATGAAAAAAAAACATTGCAAAATATAAAATAAATAAAAAAAGGAAAGGAAACTTTGAACCTTATGTACCGAGCAAATGCCAGGTCTAGCAAACAGTGCTAGTCCTAGATTACTTGATTTAAAAACAAAAAAATACAAAAAAAAAATAGTAAAATATAAAAACAAATTAATGTTTTATAGACCCTGGGAAAAGAATTTTCAGCAAAGTACAAAAATTTAAAGCATTCCTTTCTTTAATTTTGTAATTCTTTACTGTGGAATAGCTCAAGATGTCAGTTCTGTTTTAAGTAACAGAATTGATAACTGAGCAAGGAAACGTAATTTGGATTATAAAATTCTTGCTTTAATAAAAATTCCTTAAACAGTACACGGCTATGCTTTTTTAAAAATTTAATTTTCTTGGCATTTACATGTGTGAACGGGTGATATTAATGTTACAGAGCCGGAAGTGGTTGACATAGTCTCTTTGTAGAATTCAGAGGTGCCTTGGTTGTATGTTAAAAGGCATAGACCATTCCTCTGATGCATTTTATGAACCTAGATTTCCATATGAGTTGTCAGAAAGGTGGCATTAGTTTAAAACCTTACTTTTAGGCGCTAAGAAGTGAGCCCAGCGCTTGTGCATACTGAGCATGTGCTCTGCCACTGAGCTCTACACCACAACCCTGGACTTTACTGTTGAAAGGTCTTTGGTTTAGTAGTTTAATTTCCATAAACTGGAATAACCTTACCACCCAAGATTTTTGTTGAAAAGAAGATGTAGGGCTTCTGTCTTAACAGGATGGATTTAGACATGACTGTCAGGCTCATGAGATCTATATAAAACAAGTATTTCGGCCCGGGGATTTAGCTCAGTGGTTCTGGCGCCTGCCTCACAAGCACAAGGTCCCGAGTTTGATCCCCAGTACCAAAAAAAAAAAAAGAAAACAAGTATTTCAAGCATTTTGCATTTTTGAGAAAATGGTCTAGTATTAACCCCTTATCTCTCTGTGTACTAAGTGCATATCTCATCTCACGACATGCTAGAAACATTAATTGCATTTGGGATCAGATGAAATCCTAGCTTCTAGCAGTGGTGGTTCTTCCTGCAACTTGAGGCCTTGTGAGAGTTCTATACATACAATGCTCTTCCCTTTGGCTTCATCTTTTGAAATTGGATATAAAAAAACCCAAGCCCCAGCCCAGCCTGTTACTGTGGCTCAAATCCGCACACTCAGTAGATAGTCAATACTGTTTTGTAGTTTGGCCATAATCCTACCCTTGAGAGGGTGACAATTTATCAAAATAATTTCTGAAAGATTTTCTTCAGTGCTTAGGGAAGACAAATACATGCCGTCTTTGAGATCTTTAGTATGAAAAGATGACAGCTTTTAAAGAAGCAGGCTTTAGTTGAAGTTCCTCATGAGTTTCAAATGTATTTCAGGTAGGGTTTGCTTTAAAGTAGCTAGTATTATATGATGGTTGGAATGCATTTCTTGGAGGCTATGAAGATAAATTACATCCATCTGTACTTGAAATATAATTTTCTTAGTTACAGCAAATTTATATCACTTTGGCAGGAGCTAACATCTGCAAAGTAGACCTTTGATCTTACAGAAATTGTTGGAAAAATCTGACATAGTAGATCATTTGTGGATTCTATATTTGCACATTTATCTACTCAACCCCAAAATTGATGCTCATGCTGCTTTTCAGTCATTCCTAGACCTGTACAGAGAAGTGAAAAATGGATTTTTTTTTTTTGGTACTGGGGATCAAACTCTGGTCCTTCGGCTTGCAAGGTAGGCAGTGGAGCCACCGAGCTAAATCCCCAGCCCGAGAAGTGAAAAATGAAAGTGAAAAATAACATGCACATTCTCAGATACAGTTGGTTTCGTTTTTAGCTGTGAGACTAACCAAGTGTCCCCTCTTCATGATCTAGTTGGTGCCATGATCACATTTTTAAGTGTTAGTGGTTTTCCAGTTTCAAATGGCCCTCCAGTGTAGAGCACAGTGGTTCCCAAGTACAGAAAGTGTGGATGTACCTTGTATGTGTGTTACAAGAGTCTTGCTTGGGAAGGAGGTACATGAGTTTCAGTGCTGTAGGCTGTAAGTCCAAAGTTAAATAAGGTTTCTAAACAGAAACTTAACACAAGACTTGATCAGTTGTCAAATGTGTGACAGGCTTACAGGGATCTAACCCACAATTCCTCTGGGGACTGCTTGTTGCCTGCTTGTTCAGTGTTGATGGTGACTTCACAGAAGTGACTGCATTGCATGAATGATTAAAATAGACATATCTGCTAAATACGTAGTTCATAGTCTTCGGTGTTTTAAACTTCAGGGTTTTATAGTGGGATTTGAGACAGCAGAATAAGTAACACATCGCACTACCGTGTCTTCCTGATAAACCATATGTAAGGGTACATCATCTGGAAGTTTAGGCATAAACTAGATGATAGTAATATTCTATAGGTAAATTAGAAACTGTCATAACTACAATTTTTTTCTTTCTCCATTTCAATATGTATACTAAGACTTGATAAGAACGAAAAATATATTTTTTACACTCCTTTCCCTCCAGCTCAAACCAGTGGACCACAAGAGATTATGGAGAGTACTTTGATAATTTACTCTTTGAAATTTTTCTTTTTGGTATCAGGAATCAAACTCAGGACCTTGAACTTGCGAGGCAGGCAATGGCACCACTGAGCTAAATCCCTGGCATGATTTACTCTGATAAAAAGACATGGTGGGGACTGGGGATTTAGCTCAGTGCTTCCATTGCCTGCTTGGCAAGCTCAAGGACCTGAGTTCGATCCCTGGTACCAAAAAAAAACAAGACATGGTGGCAGATTATTCATTTGCAATGAGTATGTGACTTTGAAGGGGTTCTGGAAGTGGTTTTCATGGAAGCAGTGTAATTGGAGTTTGGTTCACCTTGGAAGCAGAATGAGGTGTGTCGGTCAGTGTACTGGCTAATACCGTCAAGGTTTAGTACTCAGGCACACCTGTTAGGAGAGATCAAGAGCCCCTCACGGTGACTTCTGGGCCAAACCACTACACTGGTGGATTCTTTCATCTTTTTGCTTCACTTCATATTTATTTCACTTGTGTAAATATAATCTGTCCTCAGTGAAACTATCTCAGGTTAGAGAAAAGGATTCCAGTGACTACATTTTTATCCCACTCTACTTGGATGCATCTCAGATTCTGCTGTATCTTGTCAACCACCTAGTTTCAGGTGCTGCCTAACTATGCAGCACAATTAACATGGTGACCTAATTTCAATTGTAGGTGATGCCTTTTAACTGACTACCACAACCATGGCTCATTCTGGGGCCATTGTATCATTTATAGAGGTAGTAAAATGTGCAGTGCCTGTGCACATTTATTGACAGTGTCCCCAGGAAACTTGAAACAGCATGGCATATTAACTAGGTCAAAGTAACATTCTTTGTGTATAGGAAAAAGGCTTTTCACATCAGAAGTCAACAGTACTTGTATTTTTCCGGAAGATTCCATAGAATCTATAACCACTGCAGAAGCCTAAGTGAACAAGTGGACTTAAGATTGGTCATGGATTTTTTTTGTTTCTATACCCACCTCGTATAACAAGGTGTGTAGTACGTGGGATATTTTTTATTACTTCCCAATCAGAATTGCCATTCTCAGCCCCTGAAT